>NC_048598.1:30780875-31153375 GCF_003668045.3 Cricetulus griseus | reverse complement strand
TTTCTTCCTGAGATTATGTGGCTTGTTTAATATTATATATCCTAAATCAATTCATTTTCCTGTAAATTTTGTGATTATGTTTTTCTTTAGCACTAAATGGTATTCTATTGTGTATTTATTATACCGAATTTTTGTTATCTGTTTATCTGTTGATAGACAACTACGTTGATTCTAATTCCTTGCATTAGTGAATAAAGCAGCAATAAACATGGGGATGCAGGTATCTCTTTTGGTACAGTATAGAGTTGTCTGGATATATACCTAGGAGTGAAATAGCAGGGTCATATGGTAGTTCTGTTTTTAATTGAGAAATTTTCAAGCTGATTTTCCACAGTGGCTGTACTAATTTGCACCTCCAGGGAGTTAAGGCCCCTTCCTCACCATATCC
The DNA here is from genome assembly GCF_003668045.3 of Cricetulus griseus. NCBI lineage: Eukaryota > Metazoa > Chordata > Mammalia > Rodentia > Cricetidae > Cricetulus > Cricetulus griseus. Next base: position 31,152,987 of record NC_048598.1, on the reverse strand, counting down.
TCTCTAACATATGCCAGATTTATTGATGACAGCCATTGTTATTGGTTATTTGTATTTCTGTTTTTGAAAAGTGTCTATCCACTTCAGCTGCCCATTTGTTGGTTGGCAATTTTATTTTCTTGGTATTTAATTCTGCAATTTGTAAATTCTGGGTATTTAGTCTTTTGTCTAAAGTGTAGCCAGTAAAGATTTTCTCTCGTTCTATAGGCTGTGTGCTCTTACAATTTCTTTGCTGAAGAAACTTTTTTTTTTTTTTTTTTTTTTAAGACAAGGCTTCTACAATATAGCTCTGGCTTTTGGAGCTGGCTGTATAGATCAGGGCTCAGTGATCCTCCTGCCTCTGCCTCCCAAGTGCAGGAAATAAAGGTGTGTAACACCATTCCTGGCAGACTTTGAATAGAATTTTTTTTTTTTTTGTGCAAGGTGAAAAATGAGAATCTAATTTCATTCTTCTGTCAGTCGAAAATCCAGTTTTGCCAGCACCATTGTTGAATAATCTATCTTTTCTAGTGTATGTTTTTGCTTCCTTTGTCAAAAATTAGGTGGGCACAACTTTGTCATTTTATTTCGGGGTAGTATGTTATATTCCATTGATCTTCCTGTTTTTGCACCAGATACCAGGCTGTCTTTATGACTACAGCCCTGTAGTATAATTTGAGGTTGAGTGTTGTAATGCCTCTAGTAGTGTTTTTGTTCCTTCTTTGGCTATTCATGGTGTGGTGGTTTGCATAGGCCCCCTTAGACTCTTGTGTTTGAATGATTGGCCCATAGGGAGTGGCACTATTAAGAGGTGTGGCTTTGTTTGAGGAAGTCTGTCACTGGGGGTGGGCTTGGAGGCCTCAGATGCTCAAGCTAGGTCTAGTGTGGCTCAGTATTTTTCCTGCTGCTGCCTGTGGATCAAGTTGTGAAACTCTCTCAGCTCCTTCTACTGCACTATGTCTTCCTGCACACTGTCATGCTTCTTGCCATGGCAATAATGGAGTAAACCTCTTTTTCATATGTAGGAATCAGGCTGGTATGGACCCTCTGGCACGGGAATGGTCTCCGCATGGTCAGGAAGGCAGCTCCCCACAGTTGCACTCCTGCTCTTGGGCTGCTTCCGCCTAGCCTCCCAAGCCTATGGTCACTTCAAGTCTGTCCATTTCAAACACAAGAATGCAATTTGGTTTAAAATGCTAGTTTTGTCAAGAACCTGATATTTCAGAAACAAATCATTGAGGCTCCTTGAAGAATTCAAAATGGTTTTTCTTTTCATACTGAATTTTGTTAGGCACAGATGAGTATCATGTATATTGTAATGTTTATTTGTGGCCCTAAACATATTGCAACAATTACATAATACTGATTTGTGAGTTTGTAGGGTTTTTTTTTGTTTTTTGGAGACAGGGTTTCTCTGTAGCTTTGGAGCCTATCCTGGCACTCATTCTAGAGACCAGGCTGGCCTCGAACTCACAGAGATCCGCCTGCCTCTGGCTCCCAAGTGCTGGGATTAAAGGCATGTGCCACCAACGCCCTGCCATTGAGGCTCCTCTTAAGAAAACTCAGCTTCCTCATTATCAACTACTTTATGTGTAAGGCATTATTATAATAGCTCAAAACCATTCTTGAATTCATGTGACAGATTCAGTCCTGCTTCTAACTAGCAAATGTCTTGCCCAAGTCCTCCTTCCCTTTGAATCTCCTCTTTCCATGTTAATCATGTGCTTTATTTGCTTTTCATACAGAAAAGCATGAAGTATATCACCAGCTTTGGCCAGAACACTAGGACATTAAAAGACCCTAAAACTGGAGCCGGGCGTTGGTGGTTTTAGTCTTGTTGGGGATGTGGTATCAATCACTCTAGCTGGGGCTGGCCTGGAACCCACTATGTGTTGTTAAGGCTATACCTAAATTCATGGTAATCTTCCTGTCTTAAGTGGTTGTTCCCACATCCAGCTTAAGAGTGTTGTGATTGCTAATTAAATATCCAGTTGTTAGAGATCTTCAGATTCCATGTTTCTTCTCTGGTCTCTTTATGTAAGCTTAGTAATAATGTTTTTTGGTCCATTTGTGCTTTTAATTTGTATACACTGTCAATTTTCTTGGTTAATGCTTCCCTAAAAGTTTTCCCTAAAAGTCAACTTCTCATTTTTTATTTTGCTTGTTCTTGAGACAAGTGTCACACTGAAGCCCAGACTAGCCTGGAGTTCATTGTGTATCCCAGGCTAGCCTCAGATTTACAGAAATCTTTTTGGCTCAGCCCCTCAAGTGTTAAGGATTATAGGTCTGAGCCTTCCCTTCCCTCCTCCTTCTCACTCACCCTCCTTAAATAAGAGAATTGTTTCAGGAGATCAGGAATGGTGGCTCATCATTAATGGTACATTGTTTCAAAAATAAAAAAAGGTTTGGAAATGTAGCATAATGATGGGGAACTTGCCAGGTATATCCAAGGCCCTGTATTCAGTATCTAGTACTGAAAATAGGAAAGAAGAGAACAAGAGACAGTTTCCCCTTGCCTCTGCCTCCCAAGTGCTACCATTAAAGGAGTGAGCCACCAACGCCTGGTAAATGTGTAGCCCATGCTGGCCTCGAACTCGTGATCCTCCTGCCTCTGCCTCCTTCAGCAAATCCTACCGGCACATTTTTCTTTTTCAAAATAAGAGACAAAGGTTGTTCGAGGCTAGCCTGGTCTCCAGAGAGAGAGTGCCAGGATAGGCTCCAAAGCTACACAGAAAAACCCTGTCACGAAAAACACACACACACACACACACACACACACAGAGAGAGAGAGAGAGAGAGAGAGAGAGAGAGAGAGAGAGAGAGAGAGAGAGAGAGAGAGGTTGGAGACATATTCCCCTTCCCCACCCTCCAGGCAGTCATTTATGCACACCGTTGTGACAAGAACTAGAAAAGAGGGACAAATTGAAGAAGCACACAGAATTAAAAGCTGGTGTTAACCAATATGAAAAATGAACTGGGGAACACGTAGATTTTTTTCTTTTCATTGTGATAATTTCTCTCTACTTTCAGAGTTATTATTTGCCAATCAGATTTGTCATTGTGACTCAAAATAACTTGGGACTGGAGAACTCTTCTGATCCGTAGTCAGATGAGTTATCCATTGCACCACTGGCCCAGTGCTTGGAGGACTCTTACAAACAAAAGCCTACCATTTTACAGCGAGGCATGGTGGCTGGCATATGTCTAAATCTTATCTTTTTTTTTCTCCCAATTTCATGTGCATTGGTATTTGCCTGCATGTATGAGGATGTCAGATCCCCTGGAACTGTGTTACAGACAGTTGTGAGTTGCCATGTGGGTGCTGGGAATTAAATCTGGGTCTTTAAATCAGTGCTCCTAACCCTGTGGCCCTTAAAGTTTGTATTTTTTTTTTTTTCCTGAGACAGGGTTTCTCTGTATAGCTTTGGAGCCTGTTCTGCAACTCTGGTCTCAAACTCAAAGAGATCCGTCTGCCTCTGCTTCCCCAATGCTGGGATTAATGGCATGGCCACCACCTGGCTAAATCTTCAGAAGCTAAGGAAGGATGTGAATTTGTAGCCTGGGCTACGTAGTGAGATCCTGCCTAAGAAAAACAATGTTTTTTAGAGAAGGGCTGATTTTAAAAGGTGACTTGAACTACTAACAGGCCTCGAACTCACAGAGATCCGTCTGCCTCTGCCTCCCAAGTGCTGGAATTAAAGACGTGTGCTACCAACATCCGGCTCACAGAAACATAATTTAAAAACAATTTTTTTTTAAATTGAGAAGAAGGTGGCAATATCTTTCACAAAGAAAGACCAATTTTAGGAGTTTGTGTTTTATTTAAAAGCAGTGATAAAGATTTTAAATAAAAGGCATAGTGAATGTTTTAAAATATTACTTCTCACTGGCTTAGCATTAAATGTAGAGAACATTGTTTTATGTACTTGTCAGTGTAGTGTACGTAATACTTAATAGAATGTTACCATAGAAAACTTAAATAACTTCGCAGTTTTGATGTAATCTGTAAATTGTCAGTACTACTAAGTTAAAGTTCCTTTTAAGATGATGTTTTTGTGTCTGGGTGCTTCATTTCATCACTTCCTTAGTAACTGCTCTAACCCTCTTTAGTGTTTACATAAATGTGTTATGACTTGAATCTAGAGGAACATAAAGTTAGAGACTGCTGTGAACACTTGCTTGAGTACTGTGCTTCCATCTCTTGTTGGGTACCTTCCTCATCCTCAGGAGTGGTTTTTATCTTTTGTCACTGCTTTTCTTGCTATGCTTTGGTGCTAGGTTGGACCTAAAAGTGATTCTTTGCCTCTGGAAACGGTACAAGTAAGCCAGCCGGAGGCAGAGGCAAGGAGATCCCTGAGTTCAAGACCAGCCTAGTTTACTTAGGACAGTAGTTCTCAACCTGCCTAAGGCTGAGACCCTTCCATATAGTTTTCTAAGTTGTGGCAACTCCCAACCATAGAATCATTTTTGTTGCTACTTCGTAACTATAATTTTGCTAGTGTTACGAAATTGTATTGTAAACATCTGATATGTGACCCCAGTGAGAGACTTTCCACTCCAAAGGGGTTGCAACCTACAGATTGAGAATCACTGATTTAGTGAGTTCAGGCTAACCCAAGCACATGTAGAGACCTTGTCTCAAAAACAAAAACCTACTAGAATCAATCCCGTTATCTTTTTCCCCTATGGGGGCTGATAAATCAAGTTCCATTTTTCAGGCTTTTTACCTTCTAACCTTTTCACTTCATATATGTCTTGGGTAGTTGTACATTTATAGAAACATCATATGAAATATCTAGTGTATTATGTGCTGTATGGTTAGAAATCATTCCATATATTTTTACAATCAAAATTATGTCTTTCCTCAAAAGGGTATCATTACTAGAAACTTCTAATCTTCAAATCCTAGACTATAATTTCCTCTGTGAGTTACTGATGCTTCATTGGGAATTATAGTACTTAAGTGTAATACTAAGCCTTTATTTTTTCTTTGGGTTATTTATTACTTAGCTTCAGTTTTCATGACAGATATTTTCTCTTCTCTGATGTGGTCCCTTTAAGCTTGTTGCTATAGAAATGTTCCACAGAAGTGGCAAATTCGGTTAAGGTCAAGAATAATGATTTAAATTTTTTTTTGTTTTTTTTTTTTTTTTTTGTTTTTCAAGGCAGGGTTTCTCTGTGTAGCTTTCGACTTTGTCCTGGAACTCACTTTGTAGACCAAACTGGCCTTGAACTCACAGAGATCTGCCTGCCTCTGTCTTCTGAGTGCTAGGATTAAAGGCGTGGGCTACCATCACACAGCTAAGAATAATGATTATTAAGAAGTTGTTGTCTTGGCCGGGCCTTTATTCCCATCACTGGGGGGGAGGGGGTAGAGGCAGGAGTATCTCTGTGAGTTCGAGGCCAGCCTGGTCTCCAGAGCAAGTGCCAGGATAGGGTCCAAAGCTACACAGAGAAACCCTGTCTCAAAAAACCCAAAATAAATAAATAAAATAAAATAAAAAGTTGTCGTCTTAGGGTTTCTATTGATGTGAAGAGGCACCATGACCATGGCAACTCTTACAAAGGAAAACATTTAATTGGGGTGGCTTTCTTACAGTTCAGAGTTTAGTCCATTATCATAGTGGGACATGGTGGTATGCAGACTGACATGGTGCTGGAAAAGTAGTACTACATCTTGCAAGCAGGAGGTAGTCTGAGACTCTGCTTGGTATCTTGAGCATATGAGACCTCAAAGCCTGCCTCCACAGTGACACACTCCAACAAGACCACACCTCTTAATATTGTTACTCCCTTTGGGGGCTGTTTTCTTTCAAACCACAAGAGTTGCCATGTGTTGTAGGATGAGATCTAAGAATTTTTTCTTTGGGGGCTGGAGAGATGGCTCAGCGGTTGAGAGCACTGACTGTTCTTCCAGAGGACCCGGGTTCAATTCCCAGCAACTGCATGGTGGCTCATAACCACCTTGAATGAGATCTGATGCCCTTTGCTGGCATGCAGGCAGAAGACTGTATACATAATAAATAAATAAAATCTTAAAAATTTTTTTTTGTTTACATAAGTAAGTTTTTGTTTCTAATAGTTTTCTTAGGCAACCTAGACATAAACTAAAACCTGTGAGTTAGTCCTAATTCAAGAGTCAAATAGCCATGGGCTTAAAATGCTGCCCACCATCAAATGTTTATTATCTATAAACAGGCATGCTCTTTGTCAGGAGAAGAACTCACAACAGGTAATTATGAATTTTAGTTTTTATTTTTTTTCTAAATCAGGGACATATTTTATGGTAAGAGATGGTATTATGGTTGTGACATTTAACATTTCACAGCAGTGTAATTTAGCTGTTCAGTAGGGCTATTGCTGTGCTCATAGAAAAATCTGACCAGTGGACATTTAAAAAATACAAACATTTGTGAAACAGCTATAAAAAGACCTTTAATATTTTATCAGGTTTATTGATGAATAATTTATAGAAAATAAAGTTCACATAAGTGTAGAATTCACTGACTTTAATTTATAGAGCTGTGCAGTTGTCACAGTTAATCTGGTTTTAGATTTCCTGTGACTTAAAAAAAAATTCCTGATGTTAACCACTATTAACTTACATCTGAAAGGTAACACAAATTATAGGTTTAAAAGTAGCAGCTTAGGAGTTTGGCTTCCCTGAATCATAGTCCTGCCATTTACTTTGAGTACCTCTCTGTATGTAGCCTTTTAAAATGTTAAATTGGGTAATAACTGTATTACAGCACTGATAGCATTTCATTTCAATCCCCTTATCCTTGTGGGATACTTTTCAAGACCCCCAGCCGATGCCTTAAATCTTAGGTGGTGCTACTCTATGGATAGAGCATAGTACATGGTCTAGCTACGTAGTTCATGCCTTGATCCCTCGTTTGCATAATTGATTTTGTACTTCAGGGACATTTAGTGAGAGGTTATTCAACACAATGGGTATGTAATGAGTTGCAGGCCAGCAAGGGCTCTATAGTCAGATCCTTTATCATCCCCTTGGCCACATCAAGAGTTTATCATATATAAATGGCTATAATGGTGCCTCAGGAGAACTAGTTTAAACAGGTTTAAAATTTGATAAATTTTAAGGTTGAATTTTCTGTGAATCAGGGATCTAACAACCAAGGTGGCTATTAAGTAAGAAACAGGTAGCATATACAATATAAATCAACAGTGATTCAAAATATATTAAATGAGAATTCCAGAAATAAGTCATAAATTTTAAACTATATTCTATTCTGAGTAACATGATGGAATCTTGGGCCATCTAGGAGATGACTCATTCCTTTGTCCAAGAATCAGGATGTTATTTTAATAATTTTATTTCGTGTGTTTACTCTTAGCCCAAAGAGAAGAATGTTTATTACATTCATTAAACCATAAATCCTGTGGTTAGTGTGTGTGTGTGTATGTTACCATATATATGTTAAAGATGATGTGAACAACAATATTTGATAAGCTTTGAATATTGAATAAATGACACTGGAAAAAGAAAGAATGAATAAGTAGGAATTCTTGGATCATTTTCTACAATTAATTCAAACTTTGAGTGTCAAAAAATCCTTGCAGTTTATTGTTCTTGTAATAGAATATCTAAGGGTGACTTACAGGTTTTTTAAAATTAATTTTTAATTTAATTAGGGAGAGATAAAATATGAATATGGTTTATGTGCATTTGAGTTTTGGGGCAGTATTACTTGCTGCCTAATTCCTTTGAGATAGGGTCTCTTGTGAAGCCTGGAGCTAGGCTGGTGACCAGCAAGTACTATCTACCCTCTGTCTCCACTTTATGTATGTGAGTATGTGTGGGGAGATGCCCACAGAGGCCACAAGAGGGTATCAGGTCCCTGAAAGTGGAGTTAAAAGTTGTGAGCTGACCTGCTTGGGGACTAAAAACTCAGTCCTCTGGAAGAGCCGCAAGTTCTCTTAACTACTGAGGTACCTCTCCAGGAACACTTTCAAAGCTTTTTAATTGATACAACCCATTTTCTGTTTTTGCTTCCTGAGCATTTTTTAGAGTATCTTTAAACAACAAAAACCCAGCCTATTCCAGCATCCTGAAGTTTCCTCTGTACTCTCTAGCAGTTTTAGATCTCATATAAGTCCACAATACATTTGTGTTTGGTTCTTAAAACTGGTGAGAAAGAGGGGTCTATTTCCATTCGTCATGTGGACATCCAATTTTCTCAGCACTATTTATTGAAAGACTGTCCTTTCTCCAATTATATTTTTTGTACCTTTGACAAAAATCAGTTGGATGTGGCACCTCTCACTGAATGAATGAACACATACTATAGCGAGTTAGAAGGTCTTACATTATTTGCTCTTTGCTAATTCTTTTGTGTGACCACTCTTTAAGAAAAATTATTTTATGTTATGGGTGTTTTGCTTAAATGATTGTTGGGGGTGTGTGTGTGTGTGTGTGTGTGTGTGTGTGTGTGTGTGTGTGTGTGTGTGTGTTGCTGGTGGGGACCAGAAGAGCATGTTGGATTCCCTGGATCTAGAATTAGCAGCTGGTTGTGAGCTGTCATTTGGTTGCAGGTCTTCTGGAAGAACAATAAGTACTCTCAGCTCTCAGTGCTCTCTGCGGCCCCATCCTTTTTTTTTTTCCTTCCATGTAGAGTGTGTGCTGTAATGCACATGTGGAGGTGAGAGAACAACTTGTAGAAATTCCTCCCACCACATGGGTTCCCGGGATCAAACTCAGGCTCTCACATCTGGGTGGCAAGTGCCTGTACTCAACTGAACCATCTCACGAGCCCTTGTGTCATCTTTTAAGGTCTTTATTTTGGTTTTACTTTTATTTTATTTTATTTGGTCTTTCACTTATTTTTATCATTTATTTAGCCTCAGAAATTTGTAGTTATACCTTTTCTTTTATCTAGAGTATTAGTTTAACCATATCATTTAGCTTTCATTATATCATTACGTTAGTTCACAGTATCCCACACATCTCTGACCAAATTTGATACAGTTCTATATTATCTATGTGCTTTTATCTTCTTGTACCATCCATTTGTAGATGTACACAATCTACAACCATCAGTTTAACTTTGTGATTGATGTTTATGTATGTAGCAGAAGGAGACATGTATGTAGACTTGTGACTTAGCTCGCTTGCCACTGTAATCCTTAGCACTGGATTTAGCAAAGAACAAAAGAGTCCAAATAAATATGCTAAAAAAGAAAAAAAAAGCCGGGCATTGGTGGCACACTCCTTTAATACCAGTACTTGGGAGGCAGAGGCAGGCGGATCCCTGCGAGTTCAAGGCCAGCTTGGTCTCCAGAGCTAGTGCCAGGATAGGCTCCAAAGCTACACAGAGAAATCCTGTCGAAAAACAAAACAAAACAAAAAAAGAAAGACTAGGTCTCTTCATGCAATCCCAGCTGCCTACCTCTCCAGTGCTGAGATTAATGATGTTAGCCACCATGCCAAGCTTAGCTGTTTCATTTTTACTAGGAAGGAAGATGTCTGGCTATAATTTATTTTTAAAAGGGTATCTTTAAAATCATTTCTGACAATTTTATATATTTACACAATGTATTTCCATCCTATCCACCCCAACTCTTCCTCCTACTTTTCCTACTACCCCTAACACATCTCCCTTCCATCTTTATGTCCTGTTGTATTTCCTTTCTTTTTTATGAAAATAACCCAAGTCCTATTAGTGTTCCTTGGCATATACACGAGTGAGACCATCCACTCATGTGGGTAACAGCGGCCACATTTGCAAAGAAAAAACGATTCCCCCTCCCTTCAAAGTTATCAGTTGCACTAGCCAATAGTGATATGTAGGTTCATGAACTCTCCTATCCATGCTGAATTGTTGGTTTGCTTGTTCTTCCACTGGTCTTGTACAAGTTAACCATAGCTTCTGTGAGGTCCTATGTGCAGTGGCCATGCCTTGTCCAGAAGACAGCACTCCTCCATCCTCTGGCTCTTCACCTCTTCTGCAGTGTTCAGAGCCTAGGGGAGTTGATACAAATGTCTTATTTAAGACTATATTGATAATCATTTATACTCTCTAGCTATACTTTTTAAGAAAAAAACTGAATTAAGAGACAGAAGAATTGGGAATAAAATGTAAAATAATTTCTTTATAATTAGTATTGTATATTTACGTGCATGAAGAAACAATGGGAGCTGGGCATTGGTGGCGTGCATCTTTAATCCCAGCACTGGGGAGGCAGAGGCAAGTGTATCTCTGTGAGTTGGAGACCAGCCTGATCTACAAGAGCTAGTTTCAGGGCAGCCTACAAAGCAATACAGAGAAACCCTGTCTCAGAAAACAAAAAAGACAAACAAAAAAGATGGGAAGTAATGTGTCTTATTTATGGATTTAGAGTGAAAATAGAGTTGTACAGATGAGTAATAAAAGAGGGACATCATTTTACTGTAAACATTTTAAAAACATTTTGACTAACCCCACATCTGACAGAGGACTGATCTCCAAAATATACAAAGAACTCAAAAAGCTAGTCTCCAAAACACCAAACAATCCAATTAAAAAGTGGGGTACAGAACTAAATAGACAATTTTCAATAGAGGAATCTAAAATGGCTGAAAGACACATATGAAAGTGTTCAGCATCCTTAGCCATCAGGGAAATGCAAATGAAAGCATCTCTGAGATATCATCTTACTCCTGTCAGAATGGTCAAAATCAAAAACACCAATGACAGTTTATGCTGGAGAGGATGTGGAGAAATGGGAACACTTCTCTGCTGCTGGTGGGAGTGCCAACTTGTACACACTTTGGAAATCAGTATGGCGACTCCTCAAGAAAATGGGAAGATCCAGCAATTCCACTCTTAGGCATATATCCAAAAGAAACACATTCATACAACAAGGACATGTGTTCAATGGTGTTATAGCAGCACTTTTGTAATAGCCAGAAACTGGAAGCAGCCTAGATGCCCCTCAGCTGAAGAATGGATAGAGAAAATGTGGTACGTTTACACAATGGAGTACTACTCAGCAGAAAAAAACAATGGAATCTTGAAATTTGCAGGAAAATGGATGGAACTATAAGAAACCATTCTGAGTGAGGTAACCCAATCACAAAAAGACAAACATGGTATGTACTCACTCATCTGCAGATTTTAGACATAGAGTAAAGATTACCAGCCTACAATCCATAATGCCAGAGAAACAAGTAAACAAGGAGGAACCCAAGAGAGACATACATGGAGAAGGGGAAAGGGTCAAGATCCCATGAGCAAATTGAGAGCATGGGAAGAGGGGGGAGGGAGCTAGGAGAATGAGAAGAGAAGAGGAAGGATGCAGAGCTCATGAGGGAGCAGAAAGGTTGAGTCAGGAAAAATAGAAGAAAGGATATGTGATAGGTAGGGTTTTAGTTGGGGGGGGTGGTTTTTCTGACAGCCCTGGCTGTCCTGTAACTCACTTTGTAAATCATGCTGGTGTCAAACTCACAGAGATCCACCTGCCTCTGCTTCCCAAGTGCTGGGATCAAAGGCGTGCACCACTACCACCTGGCCGGAAAAATTTTTTTTGAAATTTTTTATAAGAGTGTTGAGGGATGGCAGTATGGCACATTGGTTGCACACTTGACTGGCATTAGCAGGCACAGGCCCTAGGTTCTATCCCCAGTACATACATAATACATCATGGGTAGGGAGGGAAGATCAGAATTGTTATTTGATTCCTCTCTTTTTTAGAGTTTAGGCCTGATAGTTAGATTTGTTACCACAGAATGGCAATGAGGTTTATAACTGTCAGAATGAAGATTTGGGGAGGTATATATCTGGCTTTATCTGCTATGTGTCTTTTGAGTGAAGTTGCAAGTTGAGCTCCCTTCTTTCATCCTCTGTCTGGTGATAGGAATAACATGCTAGGAACTTGGGGTTTGAGCTAAATGGTCTCACTTAATCTCCATCTCTCTCTTTCTGAATTTTTTAGTTTGTTTGGTTTTTTGAGACAGCGTTTCTCTGTGTAGCTGTCTGGAACTCGCTCTGTAGACCAGTCTGGCCTCGAACTCACTGAGATCCAGCTGCCTCTGCCTCCCAGGTGCTGGAATTAAAGTCATGCCACCGCCACCTGGCTGTTTGTTTGCTTGGGCCTTTTTTTTTTTTTTTTTTTTAAGCTTCTGCAGCCTTCCAAAATTTCAATTTTTTTTAATCAAGTGGGATGACAGTAATATATACTTTTATACATTTTCTCTATGTGAAGCATTTATTACAGTTTGGCACATGGCTACATAAATAATAAAAATTACGTGCTGCACCATGAGGTGTGTTGTGTGTGGATCTGAAGAGTGTTTAAGGGAGTAAAGTGCTGTTACAAAACCCATACCAGCAGAAAGGCAAGAACTAATTTTGTATGGAATACTGACTGCATGGTCAGATTCTTAGAAAAGGTGATATAGATTTAATGAACTTCAGCAAAGATTTTATTTAAAAGCATTAGAGTATTTGTTTATTTTTGTGAATGTATGAGTGCTTGAATACCATGGTTTATGTATGGAGGGCAAGACAACTAACTGTAAGGAGTTATCTCCTCCTACCCTATGGGTCCTAAGCACTTTTACTTGCTGAGCCACCTCACTGGCCCACCATTTTCTAATGTCCAGATCTTAGCTCACCTTCTAGTTCTTTATCTTGGAACATGTTACAAACAGTTTTCATTGTAGCATTTGACCCTGTAATAGTTCTGTGTATTTTAACATCCACATGACATCTCAAATAGTAAGTGGTTATAACTTAACAGATTTATAGGTAGTTTTATTTGAAGTATAATATGTTATAGAAGTTAAAATGTAGGCAGTGTCATGATTTATTATTGTGTTTATGAAAGCCATCTGAAACCATGCAAGTACTTTAGAAAATATATTTGGATCTGGTTGCAGCATGATGGTTTTTTTCTTTCCAAGTTTTGTTTTAAATAGTGTTTATAAAATTAAGGACTGGAGAGATGGCTCAGTGGTTAAGAGCACTGTACTGTTCTTCCAGAGGTCCTAAGTTCAATTCCCAGCAACCACATGGTGGTTCACAACCACCTTGGATGAGATCTGGTGCCCCTCTGCTGGCATGCAGGCAGAAGAAGGTATACATAATAAATAGATAATGATTTAACAAAAAAATTAAAATTAAATTATAAAAAAAAAACAAAAAACCATGATACAGGTGTGGAAGTAAACACCTGCAGTCAAGACATGTGGGAAGCAGAGGCATACGAAAATCATCACTGTTAGCTAGAGGCCAACCACATAGTCATTCCAGACTACAAATTTGTTAATAGTCTAGTACGCTATTAAATATTTTTTCACTTTAAATTTTCTATTCATTTTACATACCAACCACTGTTTTCCCTCCCTCCCTCTCCTCCTTCTTTCCCACCCCAATCCATTCCTCAGAAAGGGCAAGGCCTCTCCCATGGAGAGTCATCAAAGCCTGGCAAATCAAGTTGAAGCAGGACCAAGCAATCCCCCCCCACCCCACCCCTCGCACCCCCACACCCCTGCATCAAGGTTGAACAACGCATTCCACCATAGGAAATAGGCTCCAAAAAGCTAGCTCATGCACCAGAGATAGATGGTGGTCCCACTGCCAGGAGCTCCACAAACAGATCAAGCCACACTGCTGTCACCCATATGCAGAGGGCCCAGTTGGGTCACATTCAGGCTTCCCAGCTGTTTCTGTGGGTTTTCTCCCTTTATGATCCTGACCCCCTTGCTCATACAATCCCTCCTCCCTCTCCCACTGGACTCAGTGCTTGACTATGGATCTCTACATCTGCTTTCATCACTCACTGGATGAAGGTTCTATGATGATAATTAGGTATTCACCAATCAGGTTACAGGAGAAGCCCAGTTCAGGCACCCTCTCTCTACTATTGCTAGAAGTCCTAGCTGGGGCCATTATTGTGGATTCCTGGGAATTTCCCTAGCGCCTGGTTTCTCCCCAACCCCACTTCCATCAAGATGTCTCTTTCATTGTTCTCCCACTCCATCCCTCCCCCAACTTAGTTAAGCCCCTTCCTTTTACCACCCACCCCCACAGTTTCCCCAGGAGATCTCATCTTAATTATCTAGCAGCATATTTTATAAAACCCAGATTTGCATTTCGATAGGCTAATGACTACATGAAGGCACATGCTGTGATTGTGATGTTTTGTTAGGTCCCCCACAATTCAGTATTGTGCACAATAGTGTTTGTAAACATTTGTTGGATGCATGGATAAGGTTTTTAGCATACTTAGTAATAGAAACTTTTCTCTCATCAACGATGAGTACATTGTGTTCTTTTTTCTTTTTCTTTTTTTGTTTGTTTTATTGAGATAGGATCTCACTTTATAGCACAGTCTGCCCCATGTACTTTTTTTTGGGGGGGGGTTCGAGACAGGGTTTCTCTGTGGCTTTGGAGGCTGTCCTGGAACTAGCTCTGTAGACCAGGCTGGTCTCCAACTCACAGAGATCCACCCGCCTCTGCCTGCCCGAATGCTGGGATTAAAGGTGTGTACCACCAATGCCCGGCATGCCCATGTACTTTTCAGTGGTCTCAAAGTTGGAGCAGTCCACGTTAGTCTCCTCAGTGTTGTTGTAGGTGGAGTTTTGCTCTCCTGACCACCTGCTCCCAAATAAATGACTGGGAGTTTAAAAATATAAAAAAGAGGTGCAAGATGAGAAGTGAGAACAAGAGATACATTAACCATAGTTTTGTTCCAGTGTTGGAGGGGGAGAGCGGGGGAGAGAGGAAGGCAAGAGAGAGAAGAGAGCAAAGAGAACAGGGCGTGAGAATACAAGAGAAGAGAGTGTTTTTTTTTTTTTTAAGAATTTATTTATTTATTATGTATACAATATGCTGCTTCCATGTATATCTGCACACCAGAAGATGGCACCAGATCTCATAACAGATGGTTGTGAGCCACCATGTGGTTGCTGGGAATTGAACTCAGGACCTCTGGAAGAGCAGCCAGTCCTCTTAACCTCTGAGACATCTCTCCAGCCCGGGGTCTGTCTTTTAAAGGGGTCCTTTACACCTGCGTGTAGACATAGTTCCTGTGGAACCCTGGGCTGACCCGGGTACTGCCTGAGTGGATTCTGTTCAGCATAAGGCCTGAACCTTTCAGTAGGTGCTCCGCCAATAGCTCAGGCTTGTTACTAACTAACTAGCTTTTACAACTTAATCCATTTCTATTAATCTATTTGCTGCCCCAAGGCTTGTGGCTTTTACCTTGATCCCATTTTGTGTGTCTGACTCATTCTGGGTCTGACTGATGACCTCCCTAACTTCACCCTTCTCATGGTTCTCAGTTTGGCTTTCCCGCCCAACTTTATCCTGTTCAGTTATTGGCCAGTCGAATTGTTTATTAAGTCAATCATAGTGACATATATTCACACAGTATACAGAAGGATTATTTCACAGCAATTGAGCTTACAGTTCTCAGCTATCACACTTCACAGTATTAAACTTTCAATGAAATGTGAATTACTTGTAATTACTTTAAAAATAAGATGGAGTAGATATTTTTTCTATTTAATTACAGCTGAAATAATATTTGTTCCCATCTTTGTAAACATACTATTGATCATAATCAAATCATTAATAGTGTGTGATTATTTTACTAGTTACTTTTCTCATTTCCATAAAAACATCTGGCATGCCAGACATGGCAGCATACACCATTAATCCCAACACTGAGGAAACAGGCAAAGGTTGTCTTGCAAGTCTGAGGCCAGTGTGCACTACATAGTGAATCCCAGGCCATCCTGGGCACATAGCAAGACCTTGACCACCACCATCCCCTTATCCCCCCAATAAAAATAAAATAAAAATAAATTATTTGTAAAATTAAGTAATAGTTAAGATGTTTGAAAGACAGGATTTGTAGCTAATTGGTTGGGGTACTTGCCGAGCATGTGTAGGAACCTAGTTTAATCTCTTTAAAACAAAACAAAAAACATGTATTATAGGTTTTAGGTTGGGTTTTTTTTATAGTTTTAAAATTTTCTAAAGGGGCCAGCTAAGAGGACAAAGGGTCTTACTGCCAAGACCGACAACCATAGTTTAATCCTTGGGACCCATGCATTAGGAAAGAACTGATTCCTACAAGTTGTGTTCTGACTTCCATATGTGTGCCCTTCTCCCATGAAAAAATGAGATGTAAATTTGAAAATTTAAATATTTCTGTTTAGCTTTTATCTCTAAGCCAAAAACAAAGAATACATGAATGAGGAAATTTAACTATGTTTGGGATCTAGTTGATTGTAATTTTCTGGCCTTTAAATTTGATTTAAAAAAATTTGATATTTTAACCATCCTGTTCTAGCAATATACTATTTGGCAATGAAATGTAGGTCATACAATAAAAAAATTACCAGGATATAAAACCTTTAGCAATGTCCAAAATTTAAAAGAAAAATAGAACTGCATATAATCTCCTTTATCTTAATATTCCCACCATATTTGATAAAGTATTTAAAAGTAGTGGGGGTTTTTGGTTAAAGTTTGTTTTGTTTTGTGTGTGAGGCTTACTCAACTTTGTTAAGAGCTGAGTAAGGATGATCTCTCCAGTATTAGGGATTGAAGAGCTTTGTGCATCCTGGCTAAATTAGAAAAACAACCTTCTTTGTTGTTTAACTTGCATAAAAGCACATACATGAGAGTTATTACAACAGATCCATGTAGATCAAGAAATGGAATATTAATTTCCTTAAAAAGGGTTGTGAGGGCCAGGTGTTGTGACAGTCTTTAATCTCAGCACTTGGGAGACAGGCAGGAGAGGCAGGCCATTCTCTTCTATATAGAGAGACTTGATTTATGCTGTGTGTCTGTAGAGAATGAAGTCCTAATTCCAACCTTCTATAGACTTCAAAGGTCATGCATTGGGCAAGCTAATTCATCCTTTTTGGAAAAATCCTCCCCTCTAAAATGGGAGATGGGACTGATTATTTACCATAGCTTTGATTTTATAAAAATGTAAAAAGGTAGATTATTGTGATATTAATGTGATAATGGAAGGTTGTAGAGTCAAAATTAGACTTTTGATTTCTTTTCAACAGTTTAATTGAAATAAAAAAAAAAAACCCAGATTATTCTAACCTTTTTTTTTCTTTCTTTCTTTCTTTGTTTTCCAGGTTATATTTCACACTATGTGCTGACTGTATCTACAGAAGATATTTAAAAAAAAAAGATAAACTTTTTTCCAAGATTTTGATTCCAGTGGAATCTTTGCTTTAGTGTGTGTGTGTGTGTATGTGTGTGTGTATGTGTGTGTGTCTGTGTGTGTGTGTGTGTGTGTTAGTGTGTGTTAGTGAATTGTAACTCCAGAAGCAATGCCTGTACAAGCTCCACAATGGACGGATTTCCTTTCCTGCCCAATTTGCACTCAGACTTTCGACGAAACAATTCGAAAGCCCATCAGTTTGGGCTGTGGCCATACTGTCTGCAAAATGTGCCTGAATAAACTCCACCGTAAGGCTTGCCCATTTGACCAGACCACTATCAATACAGACATTGAGCTCCTCCCTGTGAACTCAGCATTACTGCAGCTAGTGGGTGCTCAGGTAAGATACTTAATACTAGTTATTGTCTTTAATTAACTATCTTTAGTTAATATTGTCTGTGTTTGGGTGTATTTATTTTAATGTTGCATACAGAAATATTTATAGAAATGTATATGCCTCAATTATTTGTGTATTTCCTTTCTCTATAAGCCAAGATAATCTTAAGGGCATCACAGTTCCAATAGCAATGTAGATACCTCATGTTTAGATGTTGGTTTCTAGACAATTCTCGTTGGGAGAAATGGTTAGTTTTCATGGGCTGGGACAGCAAGTACTCACATAAGCCTGGAGTATCTTATTTAAGTATCCAAACAAAGTGATGGTATCATGTCAAAAGCATACCAGAGCTGGTTGACAGAAGGGTTTGAGCAAAATAGTCATGAATTATAACAAAGTATAAAAAAAGAATCAGTGACTCTATGCAGGTAAAATTGAAATAGAATATACAGCTATAGCTTTACTTAGGGGTTCATAATTGTGTTTATTTTTGTTTTGTTTTGTTGGTTTTGCACCCGTGATTTCATTTCATTTAGGAAATTTAAAGTCGTGTCCCAGAGCCCTGATTATTTTCTTTCCTTTCTTGGCTTTTAAAAAGCTTATTTTCTCCGGTGTTGTGGTGCATGTCTTTGTTCATAACACTGGGGAGACAGGCAAGTGAATCTCTTGATAAGTTTCAGGGAAGCAGGGTTACAATAGTGATACCTTGTCTAAAAACAAAACAAACAACAACAAAGTACTTTATTCTAATTTATGTAACTGCACTATGTGTCAAGATACCCTTGGAAGCCAGAAGAGGGTATTGGATCTCCTGATGCTGGAGTTATAGGTAATTGTGAGCTACCTAATGTAGGTGCTAGGAATTGAATTTGTGTCCTCTGGAATAGCAACAAATGCTCTTGGCTGCTGAGCCATCTCTCCAGCCCTTTAAAAAGTTACTAAATATATCCGATTGGGAAGTGTCCATGTAACTACCAGTTTGCACAGTAACTCTTTTTTAAAGATAAAGCCATAAGGAAGGACTGCATAGACCTTCCTTACCTTCCTTAAATATTTATGTAGCATATTCAAGTGAGTTTAATGGTGTTTGCAAAAAGGGGAGAAAACTGGGAAGAAAACATAGTAAGAGGTGACTAAAAAAAGCTTTTTCCTAACTGCATGCACATAAGACTTAGGTCATGATAAAGAATCATAAACAGACTCTCAGGAACAACCATACTGACAGCATTTTAAAATAAGATTTTTAATTAGATATTTTTAAAAATGAAAGAAAATCAGCTACTCAAGAAGGAAGAATACATTCAGAGACTCTTCAAGTTTTCTTTTTAACTTTTTTTTTAATTTATTAATTTTTATTTTATATGCATTGGTGCTTTTCCATGGGTGTTAGGTCCTATGGAAATGGAATTACAGACAGTTGTGAGTGTCATGTGGGTGCTGGGAATTGAACCCAGGTCCTCTGAAAGAGCAGTCAGTGCTCTTAACCATTGAGCCCTCTCTCCAGCCCCCAAATTTTCTGTAAGTGTAAAATTATCCCCAAATAAGTTTAGTGCTTAGTAAGACTGGAATTAATATGATTTTCAGTTGACTACTGTTTTATCAGTCCTCAGGAAGTCTGGTTTTTTACTTATGTGATATTGTTGTGAATGATCTTGTGGGGTTTTCTGTTTTTTTTTTTTAAACCATGTTTTCTTTTTGATTACACCTTTATTTAAAATTGTATTTTTGTTTATTGTTTTGTTTTTTTAGGGGGGCAAATGGAGGTAAGTGGTAGAGGATGGACTTCCTCCTTCCACTGCATGGGTCCTGGAAATTGAGGTCAGGTCTTCAAGCTTGGAGGCAAGCACCTTCATCCTTTTAAGCTATCTTGATGACTCTTTATTACAGTTCTGAAAAAAATACTTAATCTATGACTTTTTCAGTTGTTCGTTTAAGTAGCACTTGATAAAGAGTGGTTTTGGGGGCTTGTGAAATGGCTCAGTGGTTAAGAGCACTGACTGCTCTTTCAGCGGACCTCGGTTCAATTCCGTGCACCCACATGGCACTCACAACTGTCTGTAATTCCAGTCCCAGGGGACCTGACACCTGTGGCAAAGCACAGATAAAATAAAATAAAAAAAAAGAATGGTTTTGACAGTCATATACAAATATTAATGTTGGAGAAATCTGGCAAATGCTGTCTTAGCCAGGTGAACTGGGTTAATGTGAACAGAAATAAGTCATATTAATAGTAGATCCTTGGTATGATGTGATGAAAATGGCATTTTTTTTTCTCTGTGGACTTAATGCCAAAAGTATCTAGCCGCAGACTCTTTATGAGAGTCAAAAGTGTATACTGTCAAAAGTCAGTATACACCATGCATTACCAGTACTGTGAAACTAAAAATCTCAAAACATAGGAAGTACTGGAAAAGTGTCAAAACTTCTGGAGTCTTACAAAAAGTAATATATTAGATATTCTGGATGAGATTTTGTAACACAGGAAGGCTATTAGACGAAAGTAAGGCATTCTGAGTAAAATCAGGGTATTTTACCATGTATTTTAAATACAAGGAATGAAGAGTCAAGGGGAGTGTATATAATATCACCTCAAGAAGACATTTAGCGAGGAACACTTAGACAGAAAGTGATACCCTTCTCATAAAAGCCATTGAATTTTAGAATTTGAAATTTTTTTTCAAGACAGGGTTTCTCTGTGTAAGAGCCCTGGCTATCCTGGAACTCAATTTGTAGACCAGGCTGGCCACTACCACCTGGCCTAGAATCTGAATCTTTCATACCAAAATATTTTTAAAAAGTTCATGCTGGTACTTGTGTTTTCATCAGAATATTCTCCTAAAGGACATTGTAGTTGAGTGGGAGAATATTTCCTAGGCCTCACCCTTATCATAAAAATCTTTCCAGGTATAAATGTTGTGACTCAGATAACTTTGATCTTGAGTAATATATTTGGCCCTGAAAACATGAGTTTTCCTTAGGAAATACTGATTTGGATGACATGGTAGCCACTCCTGCACTGCTTCCAGTTGGTTGTTCTACTTCTTTGTTGTCTAAGCTCCCTCTAGTGGCACAAAAACATCACTACTACTTAAATTATTAAATTCCTTTTCCCTACATAAAGCCATTCAGCTTCATGAAAAACAAAGACCCGTGGCCAATCCATCAAATTTTACAGATTAGGGACTAGAGAGAGTTAAGTAGTTAAGGGTGCTTGCTGCCAAACTGAGTTTCCAGATCCTACATCAGTCACCTCTGCACATAGTCACCAGTAACTCCAGCTACAAGAGGTCCAGTGCCTTCATCTGGCGTGCATACTCACAGACACATCCACATAAGGGAAAACAAAGTTTAAATATTTAAAAAATTAACTTTTTCATTTTGATGTGTGATGCTTGTTTGCAAGTTCTTTATCATAAAGCGTTAATAAATGTTTAAATTATGAACAGCTTAATCCAAGGTATTTAGCTTTGGTATTGTCTACAATATCAAGTTTTTTCAGCTTTGGTTTTGCTATCTGCATGTCTAGTTTAAGCATTTTGTGTTCTATTTCTGGAGATTCTAACCTCTTCATCCTGTATACCATTTGTAAAACTATTAACAAGATAGAATATAAAAATTCTGGACTATATAATCATAAGTCTAATGGGGAACTGTATATAATCACTAGAAGATACTCATTTACGCAAAAGTCTTTTATGTGACATAAAGTTGAAAATGCTAATGCTTTGGTTCTCTAGGATCATAGTTTAGTGGAGGCAGATGTGACTAATGCTAGCATCTAGTGGCACTAATAGCCTTTACTGGGCTTGTGCTCAGAAGCAGATGCAGATACAGATATAGAGAAGCCCAGAGTTCAGGTAGAAGCCAGCAAAGTTCTAGAGATGGGTCAGAGAAAAACAGTCCCACAAAGTATGACCATCTTCTCTAATTCCATTCATGATCAGCATAAAATTTGATTTCTTCTCATACACCTCTGGCTGTTGCCTCAATTCTGTAACAACTACAATTTTTTTTTAAGTATTGCTTTTAAGCCTCTATGATAGCTTGTTTTGTGGGGAAGACAACACTGGAATAGGTTAGACTTCTTTGCTAGAGCGAGCTCAAATACATCAGATAGTTCTGTTTGTCTTTTACAGAGTATTGCTTGCACTTTAGGATTTTTGTTTGGGTGTGTTCTCCCTTTTACCATGTGGTTCTTAGTGATCCACATGTGGGTCTTACCTTACCAGGCTTGTGAGTAAATCTCTTCACTAAGTGAGCCATCACTGGGCCTCTTTTCAAAAAAAAAAAAAACTTTTTAAATGGTAGGTGATCCAACTGGGCAGTTCCCAAAAAAATAGACATAGCTACAGTAGGCAAATAAAAAATTATAACAGAACAACCTTAGCCCTTGCGAAAATTCAAATATAAATCACAATGAGGTGGGCGTGGATGGGAAGCAAATGGGGGAAAGGGAGGTATTGAAGGGAAAGAACAGAGTTTCAGACAGTGTGCTTAAGTGATGTGTACGCTAGGTGCTAGCTGCAGTTCATGTGTATTCTCAAGTTGCTGAACGGATTTTTTTATTTTGAGACTATGTAACCTTGGCTGCCCTGGAACTTGCTATATAGACGAGGCTGACCTTGAACTCAGAGATCTGCCTACATCTGTAAAGTACTTTCCTTGTAAGCATGGAATCTTGAGTTTAATTCCTACAGATAGAAATGGGTATGGAGGCTAGAGAGATGACCCAGTGGTTAAAGCACTGATTGGTCTTTCAGGGGACCTAAGTTTGATTCCTAGCACGCACATGGCAGCTCACAGCCAAACTTATTTTACACATGTGATACACGGGCATATATGCAGGCAAAACACCAATACATGTTAAATAAATATTTCGAAGAGAAGTGAATATGGTAGCACACAGTTAGAATCTCAAGGCTGCAGATTTGTTGGGAAGTTAGTCTAGCCTACCTGACAAGTTCTAGACCACTGAGGTTTCCCTCTGGTCTCTGTACACATCTATCAAAAGAAGAAAGAAAGGAAGGGTACATAGTACAACCTGGTTGACCGTTGACCCTTGAATACATGATGCCGTTATATCTGATGGTACACTCCTTTAATCCCGGTACTACAAAGTCAGCCAGCCTACATAACAAGTTCCAGGTCACCCAAGGCTATGCAATTGAGACCTTAGGGGGGGTGGAGGGGGGGCATAAAATGTATTTGTGTGTGTGGAAAATTTTCAGTTAATTATGTAGTATTTGAATTCTCTTTTAATAAGGCTGCTGTGGAAAAATAATGGATGTGTATATACAAGAAAAAAAATTGAAAGCATTTAGCAAGTTTAGTCATTTTCATGAAGCAAGTGCCAGGACTATAGGTAGGTAAATTGTACTCAATAAAGCATTTAATAAATTAATGAAATACTCAAAACTTTTCTTTTGGCCTCTAGATCCCTGAGCAACAGCCCATTACTTTGTGTAGTGGGGTTGAAGATACAAAGCATTATGAGGAAGCCAAGAAATGTGTAGAAGAATTAGCGTTGTACCTGAAACCACTCAGCAGTGCTAGAGGTAAATGTAATTATAAAACCCATGCTAAATAGTTTGTTTTCTGAAACAGGGTCTCACATTTGTAGCCGTGGTTTGCCTGGAACACTCAATGTAGACCAGGCTGGTCACATTCACAGTGGCAGAGCTCCACCTGCCACTACTTCTCAAGTGCTGAGATTAAAGTTGTCTCCCACCCCACCTGACCAAATATCTGTTAAGGATACTTCTATAACCATAAAAATTGTGTGCTATAAATGAATATTGATAGATGAAACCTTCTTTCTCTCTTCCCTTCCTCACTCCCTCTTCTCTTGCAGCACTCTTCCCTACTTAGTTTTCAGTGCTAGGCAAGTATTCTACCGCTGAGCTATTCTACCTAGTCAATGCTAATGAAATGTATTTATTCATTGTAAACCGAACCTACTTCATGCTAAATGATATTATAAACTTCATAAAATAAAGTAGTACTAAATCTAGAGTTTATATGATGTTGGAAATTTGAATGGCTATAGAAATGACTACATATAATAGTGATTTAGAAGGGCTTTGCCTCTTTTTGACAGTTTTTTCCCACCTTTGGAGACAGCTTGTCATTTAGCCCAGATTGGCTTTAAAGTTGCTTTGTAGCCAAGCATGACTTTGAACTTCTGATCCTCCTGTTCTACCTCCTAGGTGCTGGAGATTACTAGTTTATGGAGTACTGGGAATTAAGCCCAGGTGTTATACACACTAGGCAGCTACATTTCCAGCTCTTATTGATAACTCTGAATAATCTATCTTTGTCTAGTTTTAGGTTTTATTTATAGAAAATGTGGTGAGAAAATGGAAGTTGTCATTACCTACCAGAAATTCCCTGCTTATTGTTTAACTATTCAGTAAGATTAACCACTGTGAAACAATATACCAGATTGTTAGGAATCAGTATTTAGGTCTTGATTTAATTGTTAATGCTTTCTGTCAGTTTTTCTTTTATGATTAAAATGAGCTATAGTATTTTGAATGTCATAATGAATGATACCTACATACATTTACTTTACTTTTTTTGTTTTTTTGTTTTTGTTTGTTTGTTTTTTTTTCGAGACAGGGTTTCTCTTGGAGGCTATCCTAGATCTAGCTCTTGTAGACCAGGCTGGTCTCGAACTCACAGAGATCTGCCTCTGCCTGCTGATTGCTGGGATTTCAGGGGTGCTCCACAACCGCCTAGCCCATTTGCTTTACTTTTAAATAATAGTTTTGTATAGCTTAATCATTCATTCATTCATTCATTCATTTGATTAGGGTTTTTGTTTGTAACCCTGGCTCCCTTAGAACTTGCTCTGTAGACCAGACTGGCCTCAAACTCAGAGATCTGTCTGCCTCTGCCTCCTAAGTGCTAGGATTAAAGGCATGGGCACCAAACAGTTGGCTTACTGTTTACTTTAAATACTCTACTGGGACCAAGAACTAGTCACAGATCTACAAGTCAACTACTCTAGATGAGCTCCTTGATCGTAAAATTGCCCAGTAAACCTAGAAATGGCTTCTTTGTTCTCCTCTGCAGGAGTGGGTCTAAACAGCACTACTCAGAGTGTTCTGAGTCGCCCAATGCAGAGGAAACTTGTGACTCTAGTCCACTGCCAGCTAGTGGAAGAAGAAGGCAGGATCCGTGCTATGAGGGCTGCTCGATCTTTAGGTGAACGCACAGTTACAGAGCTCATTCTCCAGCACCAAAATCCTCAGCAACTCTCCTCGAATCTCTGGGCAGCAGTCAGAGCTAGGGGCTGCCAGTTCCTTGGACCAGGTATGTAATTAAAGTTTGGTTGTTGCTGTTGGCTGACTACTCCCACCCTTACACTTACAAGGTATTCTAACAGTATAGGATTAAAAACCCTTAAGTAATGTACAAACCCTCATCTTTTGTTAAATTCTGTTATTGAGTACCATTCCATTGATAATCTTGACTTGAATTTTCAGAGAATTCTCAGATTTTTCTCTAGATAACAAAAGTTTTATTCATTTTGAAATGTTTTTCTCTATATTAATCATTTTTTAAAGATTTTATTTATTATGTATACAACATTCTGCACACCAGAAGAGGGCACCAGATCTCACAAGGGATGGTTGGAGCCACCATGTGGTTGCTGGGAATTGAACTCAGGATCTCTGGAAGAGCAGTCGGTGCTCTTAACCTCTGAGCCATCTCTCCAGCCCTCTCTATATTAATCATTTATCTACTTAATAAAATACATAATAAGGATGGATTTGCCCAAAAGCATGGCTTAAATATGTAATTCTAAGTACTTTTTTTTTTTTTTTTTAATTTATTTATTTTGTATACAGTGTTCTGTCTGCATGTATCCCTGCATGCCAGAAGAGGGCACCAGATCTCATTACAGATGTTTGTGAGCCATCATGTGGTTGCTGGGAATTGAACTCAGGACCTTTGGAAGAGCAGTCAGTGCTCTTAACCTCTGAGCCATCTCTATAGCCCTCTAAGTACATTGTATTGCTTGACTTTTTGTTGTTTTTGTTTGAGACAGCTTTTTGCTGTGTAGCTCTGGCTGTCCTGGAACTCAGACTCAGCTGGCCTCAAGATGTGCCCCACCATTCCTGGCTCATAGTATTGGTTGTTAATTGCATGGTATTATGTTGCTCTTCAGATAATGGATTTATGTCATCTT
Organism: Cricetulus griseus; assembly: GCF_003668045.3. Taxonomy (NCBI): domain Eukaryota; kingdom Metazoa; phylum Chordata; class Mammalia; order Rodentia; family Cricetidae; genus Cricetulus; species Cricetulus griseus. The sequence goes on along the minus strand of NC_048598.1, from coordinate 31,127,278 downwards.
TGCTCATAATACACTTTGATCATTTTTCCTAGCAATGCAGGAGGAAGCTCTGAAACTTGTCTTGCTAGCTTTGGAAGATGGTTCTGCTTTGTCACGGAAAGTGTTGGTTCTCTTTGTGGTGCAAAGACTGGAGCCTCGTTTTCCTCAAGCCTCTAAAACCAGCATTGGCCATGTTGTTCAGCTCCTTTACAGAGCCTCCTGCTTCAAGGTATGAACCTAAACTCCAGTTCAGTTTGGGATAGTGCCCTTTCTCCAGACTTAAACATTGAACTTGAACTTTAATAAAAATTTTCTGTGCTTTTCAGAAAGTATCAGCATTTTTTCCTTTTTTAAAGATGGCAGATTGTATAATACTTTAGTTAAATATTATTGTATTTCATTTGTTTGGTTTGTCTTTTTGCACTGGTGGGGATTGAAACCAGAGCCTTGCATATGTTAGACAAGTACTCTGTTATTGAAACTCAGCCCCAACCCTTAAATTTAGATGAAGAGACTAATCTGTTATTTCCCCGTCTTAGTTAAGGTTTCTATGGCAATGATAACACACAATGACCAAAAGCAACTTGGGAGGAAAGGGTTTATTTTTCGTGTACTTACACACCACAGTCTGTCATTTAGGAATTGAAACAGAGTTCATGGAGAAGTGCTTACTGCCTTACAGCACCCAAGACTAGCAGCCCAAGGGGTGGCACTGTTCACAGTGAGTTAGGTCCTCCATGGTAATCATTGATCAAGTTAATGCACCAAAAGCTTGACTACATACTCACACAAGTTTAGTGGGAGCTTTTTTTTTGGAAGTTCTATCTTGTGTCTAGTTGACATAAATCTGGCCGGCACACCAAACAAGACTGTAAAGCTTGTTCTTAGTTGGATGGTGGTATCCACATACCTTTTAATTGTAGCAATTGGGAGGCAGAGGCAGGCCGATCTCTGTGAGTTCAAAGCCAACCTAGTTTACAGAGTGAGGTCCAGGACAGCCCAGGGGTACAGAGTGAAACCCTGTCTCAGATAAAGAAATATCTATGACTGGATGTGGTGTTGCTAGTCTTTAATCCCATCACTTGGAGGGAGCAGAGGCAGGCAGGTCTTTGTGAGTTCCAGGACAGCCAGAGCTACATAGTGAGAACCTGTGTTGTGTATTTGTTTTGCTCTTTTGACTTTTTGGGGGGCCCACCACCCAGCTCCCACATAAACCATACTCAGAATCTTATTATTACTTATGAATGCTCAGCCTTAGCTTGGCTTGTTGCTAGCCAGCTTTCTTAAATTATTAAATTATGCCTCTGGGCTTTTGCCTTTTCAGTAAATCTTTCACTCTTAATCTGTGGGTGGCTGGGTGGCAAGATGGCTAGCCTCTGACATTCTCCTCCCCTTGTTCTCTTGTCCTTCTATTTCTACTCTCTGCCTTCCAGCCTTGCCTATCCTTGCTCCTGCCTCACTATTGGCCATTTAGCTCTTTATTAGACTATCAGGTGTTTAAGCAGGCACAATAACACAGCTTCACAGAGTTAAACAAATGCTGCATAAACAAAAGTCACACATCTTAAAATAATATTCTACCACAAACATGCCTTTAAAAAGGGTAAAATTTTGACATCTACAATGGAAGATGTTTTATATGCAGGATGGTGTATTCCGCTTTAATCTTGCCTTTGCTGCTAAAAGAAAGTTGTTATTTTGATATTTTTTGTTGGGACAATGGCTCAGGGGTAGTCTTGGGACCCACATAAAGAAAAGAGCTGATTAAATTACAATTATTTTTTTGTCTGCATGTGTTTATATAAAGTATGAGACTTGTGTTTGTTAGTAGATTTTTGTATGTCTATTTAGGTCACCAAACGTGATGAAGACTCTTCTTTGATGCAGCTGAAAGAAGAATTCAGGACTTATGAAGCTCTGCGACGAGAACATGACTCCCAGATAGTGCAAATTGCTATGGAAGCAGGCTTAAGGATTGCACCAGACCAGTGGTCCTCTTTGCTTTATGGAGACCAGTCTCACAAATCTCATATGCAGTCCATTATTGACAAGGTGGGATTTTTTTCTTTTTCCCCTCCTAGACTGGGTTTCTCTGTGTGGCTTTGGAGCCTATCTTGGCACTTGCTTTGTACACTATGCTGGACTCGAACTCACAGAGATCCTTCTGCCTCTGCCTCCCAAGCGCTGGGATTAAAGGCGTTTACCACCACTGCCTGACTTCAAGGTAGGGTTTGTATTGTTCCTTATTTCTTAAATAATTAGGAGTTTTTCTAAGTTAATTATTTTGTAATTTATTTTACTTAACCAATGAATATTAATATGAATAATATATATTAGGCTTCTGTAAATGAGATTCAGTGTGGCTCAGTATTGTGTCATAACAAATTGTCAGAATGACAATTTGGGTTAGTGTTGCAGTGCTTCAACCAGTGTCCTCCCATGTTCCCTGTCATTACCGCTCTTCTTTGTTTATTGCTCTCTTGAATCTTGATCACTGTAATAGTTGCAGCATATTTATAGATTTATTTTTATTTTATGTGTATTGCTGTTTGCATACATGTATGCCTGTGCTTCAACTTGTGCCTGGTACCTGAAGAAGCCAGAAGAGGGCTTTGGATTTCATGGAACTGGAGTTACAGATAGTTGTGAGCTATCACCTGGGTTCCATTTCTTCAGTTTGTGGGGCTTTGAAAGCTCTGATCTCCACCCTGACTTCCAGCCAGTAGCAGTGATTCTTTCCTTCTCCTGAAGTGCCAAGCATGTTTCAGCAACCCTGAACCTGCCAGTAATGGTCAAGCAGTTTCACAGGCAGAGCTGTGTAAGGAAGAAGGACCATGGTGTGCTCCCAAGTTCCAAGAGGCTGCTATTTGAACTTAAATTTTTAACTTAATTAATTTATGTTTAAGTAACCAAACATTACTAAGTCTGTCATAATGTAAAGTACAAATTGAGAATTTATTAAAAATAACAATGCAGAGGCAGGCAGATCTCTGAGTTCAAGGCCAGCCTGGTCTACAGAGTTGAGTTCCAGGACAGCCAAGGCTACATAGAGGAACCTTGTCTTAAAAAAACAAACAACAACAAAAAAAGAAAGACATTAGTCATGATGAAAAACTTGGAAAAAGAAACATGAGCTAACAATTCACAAAGAAAATGCATTAGCATATCTAGTTTAGTCTCAGTGATTAAAGAGTATATATCTAAATCTGGACCTAGTGGTAGGTGCCTCATTTTCATCATGTAGGAAGATCAAGACTACACATTCAAAACAGTGATTAAAATACATATTTGATTGAGTTTGTGGTTTTTAGAGGCAGGGTTTCTCTGTAGCCCTGGCTGTCCTGGAACTCGCTCTATGTGGACCAGACTGGCCTGGAACTCAAGAGATTTGCTCACAACTACCTCCCGAGTGTTGGGGTTAAAGGCATGCTCCACTATGCCTGGCTGAGTTTTATTTTTGTTTTGTTTTTCAAGACAGGGTTTCTCTGTGTAGTTTTGTAGCCAGTCCTGGGACTAGCGCTCTCTCTCTCTCTCTCTCTCTCTCTCTCTCTCTCTCTCTCTCTCTCTCTCTCTTTCTTTCCTCTTTTGGGTTTTTTTGTTTTGTTTTGGAGACAGGGTTTCTCTGTGTAGCTTTGGAGCCTATCCTGGCACTTGCTCTGGAGACCAGGCTGGCCTCGAACTCAGAGATCCGCCTGCCTCTGCCTCCCGAGTGCTGGGATTAAAGGTGTGGGCCACCACCACCCAATCATGCCAGGATTCTAATGGTAGTTTGTTAATTCCTTTGGGTTTTTTTTTTTTTTTAAATGTATGCTTTTGAAATGACCTTTCACAGAATGACCTTTTGAGAGAGAAATTAGCTGCCAAAAGAGGTAAATTGTAACAAGAAAAATTAAAGACCCAGGGACAGATATTGGGATTCAAGCTTCTAGCTAAAGACCAAAGAAGCTAAGCAGCCAAGACAGTAGATCTTACCTCTACCAAGCTGAAAGGGCAATCCTGTCTCCATGAATCCTCAGAGGCAAAAGCTCTGAATTCCTGTCTCTTCCTGCTTATATTCTGCCCAGACATTTCCTCCTGTCTCTGCCTCCCTAGTGCTGGGATTAAAGGTGTGTGATCCTAAATGCTGAGATGAAAGGCGTGAGCTCTGTTACTCTTCACTCTTGTGTAGGCCAGAGTGGCCTTGAGCTCAGATCCTTCTAGTCTCCCTACCATTGCACCATTTAGCTTCTTTTGCTAGCTAGTGTGGCTGGCTTTGCTTTCTTGTACTTCAGGCAATCTTTATTAAGTCATAAATAATATATCACCAAACTAAATGTTTTCAAGTAAGAACTCATAGTTACTGTTACAAAGTCAGCATTTTCCCAGTTAAAAGTCCTATATACATGATCAGCAGAGGGTAGTTTGATTATATGTTTTAGTTTTAGAGAAATATACAACCTTCAAGAATCCCAAACTAAATCAGAATTTTTTGAAATATTTATTCTTTGATCATTTCATCTTGATCATATCTATTCCAACTGCCCTTTCTCATTTTTCTATCCTCCCCCATGATGTTTTCTTACTACCTTCATATTCTCTCCTCCCTCCCTCCCTCCCTCCCTCCTCCTCCCTCCCTCCCTCCTCCTCCCACCCGCACCACACCCGCACATAAGCATGGGATCATCCACAGGAACTTGGGCAACCTACCAGGCTACATCTCTGAAGAAAAAAATAACCCTCTCTTCTCCAGAAGCGATCAACTGCCAAAAACTTCTCAGTTAGGGTGGAGCCTCCCTGACATACTAGAATGATGACTTGCTTGATCTTTGTGCAGGGAACCATAGCTATGAGTTCATGAATATAAGGCAGTTTACAGCTCTCTCCTCCAGCTTTTACAGTTTTTGCATCCCTTCTCTGATATTCCTTCGGTGGTGGTGTGACAGACATGTGCCTTTAGGTCTGAATAGAAAGAACTGCTGGCCATGCAGAGAGAAGCGTCTCTGAGCAAGGTTGAGAAAAGCATTCATTGATATGTAGGTATAAACAAAAATATTAAGGCAGTTTGTTGACATATCCATCTAGCAAAACAAGAGTAGGTTTGCCCATAGGCCCTGTGACCTCCTTGGCCATGGCTTTTTGACAGGTTTACAATACCAGATGTGGAGCAGGCTTATATTCTAGTTTAATAGGCCTATTGGTTTAACCCAGTAACCTTCATGCCACATTGCATTGATAGGCACCTCTGGAATTACAGGTTAACATGCAGGGTCCATTGCTGGGTGAGACTATTGTTGATTGTCAACCCCAGCAGCCGGCATAGAGCTATAAAGCCCTATCACAGCTAGCTAGCCAGGAGGGACGAAGGAGCCAGGTTAGTTCCAGTTTGATGTCCTGCAATCAAAGTATAACAGGATTTTATTTTTCAGCTGTCCTACTTAGCTGGACTACTTAATAGATGAAATTCAGTTTGTACCCTTTATACATTTAATGTCATGATCTTTGGTCTTAAGAACTTTGAACTCATTCAGTATGACTGTGAGTAGTCATTGGCATTATTCTATCATCTGACATTATTTCTAGATTATACTTCCAATTTCAGTATTTGGAAGGACTAAAGGTTTTCATATTTGAAGTATGTGATAGCAGAGGAAACATAGTATTGTGCAGTGTACTGAGCTGTGGATAGAGAGAAAGATCTTGTTTAGGTAGCAGGTAATTCAGTTGGTCTGGCCAAAGCATAGGTTAAGTGGATAGATACAAACTAACATTAATAAGTTGTAGAAAGGTGGCGCACGCCTTTAATCCCAGCACTCGGGAGGCAGAGGCAGGCGTATCTTTGTGAGTTCGAGGCCAGCCTGGTCTCCAGGATAGGTCCAAAGCTACACAGAGAAACCCTGTCTCGAAAAACCAAAAAAAAGAAAGAAAGAAAGAAATGGAGGTGTGAATAAACTATGTTTTAAAAAGATCATTGATATTTTAAATGAGAAATTAATGTTTCTTTTCTTATTGTTTTAAGTTGCAGACCCCTGCCTCTTTTGCACAGAGTGTTCAGGAGCTAACTATTGCTCTCCAGCGGACTGGAGACCCAGCAAACTTGAACCGACTAAGACCCCACTTGGAGCTACTAGCAAATATTGACCCTAGTCCAGGTAAAGCCAACAGAAATTAATGGACTATTTATGTGTACCTCAGTATTGCTTGGTGATTTTTCAATTATCTTTGTTATATTCCTCTAAAGTTTCCCAGAGTAGTTTTTCCCACATATTTTCAGCTGTATTTTAGGTTTTGCCCCAGATAATATCTTCTTTATCTCATTAATTGGCCTCAACTAAAATTCATTCAGTACATTTTACTTCACTAATAGCTCTCCATAATAATCTTGCCACATTTACCCTTTTCACATCTTTGTCACAACTTGTTTTCTCAGCTTTCCATTATCTCATCTTCTCATAATACCTTGCTCCACTAATGTCTACAGCAATACCACCCTGAACACTCCTGATCTTGTCTGATCTCGAAAGCTAAGCAGGGTGGGGCCTGGTTAGTACTTGGATGGGAGACCTTGTTCCAATAATTATTCTCTTTCATACCTTTACTTGGGCATTCCTTTCTCACCCCCTCCTTGGCCTGAAAATGTACCCAATAAACAGTACCTGAACAGTATCTCAGCATTTACTTCTCCTCCTCTTCCTCCTCCTCCTCCTCTTCTTCCTCAACAGTCTTATATAGAATTCATCTATGAAAATGTCTTCTCACTTCCTTTTGTGTATTTGTTAGGATGTGTAGTGTTATGCATGAACATGTGTGTGTTTGGTGGCAGTTTAAGAGAGGGTTTATTTTAGCTCACAGCTCAAAGTACAAGCTACTATGTCATAGAAATGAAGAGCTTGAAGCAGCTGCTCATACCACATTTACAATCAGGAAACAGAGGGATGAATGCAAGCTATTTCTTAGTTTACTTTCTCCATTTTATATAATCCATGATCCACCTAGGGAATGGTCTTGCCACAGTAAAGGTGGGTCTTTCTACATAAGTTAACATAAAACAATCCATCACAGGCACACCCAGAGACCCATGTCTCAGGTGATTCCTGGTCCTTTTAAGTTGATACCACTAACCATCTCTGACGAGTGTCTCAAAGCTCTATAATGATTACTTGATTGATTCAAAGTGCTGATAATACTTCTTCATTGGTTTAATATTGGATAAAACATTGAATAGATTTTGTTTAATTTTTAATTTTATAGATGCCCCTCCTCCAACATGGGAACAACTAGAAAATGGCCTGGTTGCTGTACGTACAGTAGTACATGGACTAGTAGATTATATTCAGAACCACAGCAAAAAAGGAGCAGACCAACAGCAGGTAAGGGTTGCTATTTGAAATCTGCAGATAAGAGTACGAGCTGCTTTTCCAGAGAACCCCGTCAAGTCCCAGCACCCACGTGGTGGTTCACAGCCCTCCCGTAACTCCAGTTCCAAGGGAATCAGATACCCTGTTCTGGCCTCTGTGGGTACTAGGCAAAAAACCATACATAAACAATTTTTATTTAAATTAGAACAATCTATTTTATATATCAATCCCAGTTCCCCCTCCTTCCTATCCTCCCATGCTCCCACTACCCCCCATCCCATCCCTCTTCTGCTCCATAGAAAGGGTGAGGCCTTCTATATGGATCATCAAAGTCTGTCATATCATTTGGGTCAGGGCCTAGGCCCTCCCCCATAAATTATTATTTTTTTAAAAAGACTCTGACTGTAGAAATTATAAATTAGCATGGTTAACAGAGTGTTTGTTTTGCTTGAGTAATTTCTTTCTTTTTTTTTTTTTTAATTAGTTCAAATTAGGAACAAGCTTGTTTCACATGTCCATCCCTTCTCCCTCTCCCTCCCCTTGCTTGACAATAAGTCTTAATAGTCATTGTCATTGTTCTGGGGTTATTTCACATCAGACATAGCAATATTTCATAGATAAAAAGATTCTGTGATAAAGTTTATTCCATATTACATTTCAGTTTGATAATGTCACTTTTTGGTATGAATGCTATACCACTAGTATTTATAATATTTATCATACTAGTGTGCCAAATGATCTTCTAACTTTACATAGTTTTTTGCACATATTTGTATATATGTGTGGGTGTACATTTGGAGGTGCGAGGACAACCTTGTGGGTCCTAGAGATAAAACTTGGGTTGGTAGACTTGGCAGCATCACCGCTTGAACATTCTTAGTCCAGATTTTGTGGGTTTTGTTAGTAGACAGTTTCTTGTTATATGATAGAATGTTAGAAGAGTATACATTTTGAGTCTTCTTGATTTTTTGTGAGACTGTCTCACATAGCTCACTGTTAATCCCACTGGATGAGTGTAAATACCATTAACTAAATTATTTGGTCAAATTATGCAAGTTTTGGGCTGGAGAGATAGCTCAGTGGTTAAGAGCACTGGCTGTTCTTCCAGAGGTCCTGAGTTAAATTTCCAGCAACTATATGGTGGCTCACAACCATCTGAGATGAAATCTGGTGCCTTTTTCTGGCTGGGAGGGATACATTCAGACAGAGGACTGTATATATTATAAATAAATACATCTTTATTAAAAATAAACATTTAAAAAATTGTGCAAGTTTTATTTTTTGTCAGATAGGGCTATTTCCCTAAAGTGGAGTTTATATTAGCCCCCAAACTGCAAGCCTAGGGGGTTTTCAGTTATGTGGAACTTGGCAGAACATCTCAAAAATTATTTGACAGAACATCTTAACAGGCTGGAGGTTAGGATACAGGGTGTGGAACCTGTCAAATTCCAGAAAATGGGTCAAGACATGGTCAAACCCAAGTTTTACAGAAAATAGGAATGAACTTATTTTGACCTTGTAATAAGATGGAGTCAAGCTGGTCCATCACCAGCCTAGCCATACTCACTGTATAGTTAAAGACTTCTCTTTGATATTCCTGCCTCTACCCCTAAATGCTGGGACTGCTGGTATGTACCACAGTGTCTGGCATATACATATTAAAAGTCTTAAGCTCGTTTTTTTTTTAATTATAAATAAGATTGTTTTACATGTTCCCTCTTCCCTTCTCAGTCTTAAGCCCTTTAAGGATAGAAAGAGAACCTTGAAATTTATTGTGAAAGAAATGTTTAATATTTTATTTGTATGTATTTTTCTCTGCTTTGGAGTCATGTCCATGCCAGTCTTCTGCTCTTGTTGCGAGTCTTCATATTCTTGTTCTTTACATTTGCTGTTTGTCTATCTCTGCTTGCACAGGCTGTATGTGCAGCTATCTATTCTTAGGTACTCCTTTTTTTTGGGTTTTTCGAGACAGGATTTCTCTGTGTAGCTTTGGACCTATCCTGGCAGTCGCTCTGGAGACCAGGCTGGCCTCAAACCCACAGAGATCCACCTGCCTCTGCCTCCCGAGTGCTGGGATTAAAGGCATGTGCCACCAACGCCCGGCTGTGTATGTATTTTTCTGTGTATGTATGTGCACCATGTTTAGTCCTGGTGCCCTCATAAGTTAGAAGAGGGCATTGGATCCCCTTAAACTCATCCCAGATGGCTGTAAGTCACCATGTGGGTGCAGGGAACTGAACTCCAGTCCTCTACAAAATGCTCTTCCGCACTGAGTCATATCTTGTTCATTATTAATTTTTGGTGCCATATGTATTTGAAAATATCAGCCTGTTAGAAAAAAAAAATGACTTTAAAAGTTTTTTCTTTGAGAAGTTTATACAATGGTGATCATGTTTATTCCTTAGCTCCTCTACTTAACTCCTCCCAGACTCACCAAACCTCCAAATTTAATAACCCATCAGCTTCAATTTGTACTATCTATATGCTTCTGAGGGTGAGGGCAGCTCCTGGAACATGGTCAACATTGAGTCTTCCTTCAGAAGCCATCTACTGTTCAAAGCTCCCCCGTTGGGCATGGGCTCACGAGCCCCTTCCATGCTAGAATCTTGACTGTCTCTACACGAGTTCATGAGATCATTGGTTTTAACGTGTACAGTCTTTCTGCCAGACCTCTAATACATGGTGGTCTCTAAGCTTTGGGAATGTGTGTGTGCGTGTGTGTGTGTAAGTGTGCACGCACATGCAAGTATGACATAAACCTGACTCATTTGTAATTGAGCACTTCATAGTCACCTATTCTCTGCACTGTGAGCACTTGTGAGCTTCTGTTTTAACTCTCTTCTTCTGCACAGAGAAACTTCTGTGATGCAGTCTGAAAGCTGCACCAACCCCAGTACTCCTACCCTCAAGCTGTGTTGTTTTAGTAGAAACACTTTTATTTTCAATGTGTATGGGTATTTTTTCTGCATGTACATGTATGTGCTTGGTACCTGTGGAGGCCAGAAGAGGATGCCTAATTTTTAATTGTCTGGAACTGGAGTTCTAGATGGTTGTGAGCTTCCATGTGGGCACTGGGAATTGAAGAGCAGCCTAAATCTGAGCTCCTATACTACTTTTAAATTTTAAGTTTGGACCTGAAAAGATCTCTCAGCAAGCAAAAGCTTTTATGAAACTAAGTTCAATACCTAGAATCCATGTAAAAGTGTAAGGAAAGAGCCTCCACAAAATTGTCCTCAGACTTCCATTGTCATCCACTGTAGCCCCCCCCCAGAATAAATAATTAAAATTTAATTTGGAACTCTTGATTTTCCTCCCAAATACTTTTGCTCTTGGTAGTTTAGATAAATGTGGGAATTATTGAAATTCTTCTGTGCTATCAGAATCCTAACCTTTTAACATAAATTTATATTTGTTATTATTGTGTGTTTTGTTTTATGTCTGATGTTTTGGTCTTGGTCTTAGCCTCCACAGCATAGCAAATACAAAACATACATGTGTCGAGATATGAAACAGAGGGGAGGATGCCCTCGTGGGGCCAGCTGTACATTTGCACACTCACAAGAAGAACTGGAAAAGTAAGTATGAAAACCATGGGACATAGGCTTTGGGATAAGGAATAATACAAAAAGAATCATCGCATTCTCTTCAGTGCATAAGAAACCTTTATGAATTAAACACTCTCTCTCTCTCTCTCTCTCTCTCTCTCTCTCTCTCTCTCTCTCTCTCTTTAAATTTGGGGCCTGGTTGAGACAGGGTTTCTCTGTGTAGCTCTGGAGCCTGTCCTGGCACTCACTCTGCAGACCAGGCTGTCCTCCAGCTCACAGAGATCCGCCTGCCTCTGCTTCCTGAGTGCTGGGATTAAAGGTGTGCACTACCACCACCTGGCAAATTAAAAGTTTCTTGTTTTTTGTTTTTTTTTTTTTTTTTTAGTTTTTATTGCATTGTCATAAATGGGAAGCTATTTTTTACCATTAAGTAGATATCAAAATGAGTCATTTCCACACAAATTTCTAATACGTTTTAACAATTTTAACTGATTTTTACTAAGGGCATAATATATTTTTAGTTGAAACATTTGTTTTTCATATAGATTTCGTAAAATGAACAAACGTCTGGTTCCCAGAAGACCTCTGAGTGCGTCTTTGGGTCAACTTAATGAGGTGGGCCTGCCTTCAGCACCTATACTTCCTGATGAAAGTGCAGTGGACTTGTCCAGCAGGAAACCGCCTGCACTACCAAATGGAATTGTGTCAGGGGGCACAGTGACACAGCTGATTCCACGTGGGACAGACCCCAGCTATGATTCTAGTCTGAAGCCAGGGAAGCTGGACCACCTGAGCAGCAGTGCTCCTGGGTCCCCTCCTGACCTGTAAGTCTTCACGGGAAAAGAAATGTTCAGTTCTAAAGAAAGTGCTTATTGGGTTTTGTTTTTTCTTCTGTTTTAAGTCAAAGTCTGTCCTTTACCCCACTTCATAGCCAAAGATGAGCTTGAAAATGTGATTCTCTAGCTCCCAGGTACTGGAATTGCAGGCAGGCATGCAGCGCAACGTGCTGCTATGTTGTGATGGGGAATGAACCCAACAACTGAGCTACATCCCAGCCCAAAAATGTACATAGATTGTTTGTTTGTTTTGTTTTGTTTTTTGAGACAGGGTTTCTCTGTAGCTTTGGAGACATGATTTTTTTTAAAAGGAAGGATATTTTTTTTTCTTAATTTGTAGAAGAGGTTAACATTTGAATATATCCGTTTTCCAGATACTGGCAGTCTTTTTATGTGAAACATTTAATGTACATTAAAAGAATATTTTAGAGTCTTTAAATTTGTCTTGTATAATTTTGTTTCCTTAGGCTGGAATCTGCCCCTAAGAATATTTCTGCCTTACCTGTGAATCCACATCCTGTACCTCCAAGGGGACCAACAGATCTGCCTCCCATGCCTGTTACCAAACCAATTCAGATGGTACCTCGAGGTTCTCAGTTATATCCACCACAACAAGCGGATGTTTATTATCAGGATCCTCGAGGAACTGCCCCAGCGTTTGAGCCAGCACCTTATCAGCAGGGTAATGTCTTTCATTTAAGTCACTCAGGTTTATCATACAGGTAAAAAGGATAAAGCTATCAGTTATAGACTGGATTAACATTTACCGAGCAAATATATTGAATAAACCTGACCAAGAATGAAAAAGAAGTATGTAGTGAATGCAAACTAAATTGGTTTCTGTCTTAGTTAGGGTTACAAACACCATGACTAAAAAGCAAGTTGGGGAGGATTTTATTTGGCTTACACTTCCACACTGCTATTCATCACTGAAGGAAGTCAGGAGAGGAACTCAAATAGGGCAGGATGCTGGAGGCAGGAGCTGATGCAGTGGCTTTAGAAGGGTGCTGCTTACTGGCTTGCTCCCTATGGCTTCCTCAACCTGGTTTTTTTTTTTTTTTTTATATATATATATAGAACCCAGGACCACCAGTCCCAGGATAGAACCACCCACAATGGGCTGGGCCCTCCCTCATTGATCACTAATTAAGAAAATGGCTTACAGCCAGGCCTAGTGGTGCATGCCTTTAATCACAGAACTTAGGAAGAAGAAGCAAGTGAATCTCTTGAGTTTGAGGCCATCCTGGTCTGCAGAGTATGTTCTGGGACAGCCAAGGTTATTATGCAATGAAACCCACTCTTGGAAAAATGAAAAGAAAGAAAATGCTTTACAGCGAGATTTTATGGAGGCATTTTCTCAATTAAGGTTTCCTCCTTTCAGATCTCTCTAGTTTATGTGTCAAGTTGATGTTAAGACTAGATAGTAGTTTCCTTCTTTTCAGTTATCAATATTGGCCTTGTAATATATCTGAAACAGTTCTGCATACGAACCTTTAGAGCAGCAGTTCTCAACCTGTGAGTTATGACCCCTTTGGCAAACTTCTGTCTCCAAAAAGATTTACATTACCATTCATAATTGGAGCAAAATTACAGTTGTATAGTAACAGTGAATATAATTTTATGGTGGGGATCACCACATCATGAAGAACTGTATTAAAGGATTGCAGCATTAGGAAGGTTGAGAACCACTGCTCTGGAGGTTCTGTAGTGTAGAGTCAGCCTTATAGTAAAGAATAGCTTACTGTGTTGGTATATGCCTTTGATCCCAGCACTGAGGCAGAGTAAGAAAAGATGAAAGGGAATGCTAAAATTTCAAACTAAAGTATTGGCTCTATCATAGACAGGGTATTGTTTCTTTTTAATGGTTATAAACCAGTTTTCCTATCTTCCTTTCCTCTCTTTCCTTTCTTTTTAATGGTAATAAAGTATCTTTCCTGTCTTATTTTTCTTGTAGGCTTTCACCTTTATGGCACATGTCAGCTCTACATGTGAATTTTTATAGTTTTGCTAATGCTTATTTATTGTTTTAGTTTTGTTTTGAGAAAGAGTTGCTTGCAGTGTATATACCAAGTAGTGGTAGCTCACACCTTTAATCCTAGCACTTGGGTGGCAGAGGCAGGGTGATCTCTGAGTTTGAGGTTAGCTTGGTATACAAACTCCATACAGAAACCTTGTCTGGGGTTTTAAAAAAAAAAAAAAAAACGAAAAAGAAAAAGAAGAATTCACTGGCCTTGAATCATGAGGATCCTTTTGCCTCACCCTCCTGACTGCTGGGATTACAGGCACCCAACATAAGAATAGATTTTAATTGATATAACATGATTGATAGTAGTTATAAAAGAATCTGACTTGAGCCGGGCGTTGGTGGAGCATGCCTTTAATCCCAGCACTCGGGAGGCAGAGGCAGGTGGATCTCTGTGATTTCGAACCAGCCTGATCTACAAGAGCTAGTTCTAGGACAGCCTCCAAAGCCACAGAGAAACCCTGTCTCGAAGAAAAAAAAAAAAAGAATCTGACTTGATTTTTATCTTCTGAAAAAATCCTAATTGTTTTTGTTCAGGCATCCAGTGTGTAATGTTATACTGTATCAGGAAGAGTTCAGTTAAAGAAAAGAGAAATCTATATAGCTATATTAAACATAAACATATTGGTGGAAGTACTAGGGGAGCAAGCTTAACTAGGTCTTTAGAAAATGAATCCTAGAAAAGCATAGCTGGTGTGGAGAGCAGAAACAAAACCTTTGGTCTTAAGTGGTGGTTCCAAGTGAAAGACCACCTCAGTTGTCTCAAGAACTCTAGAGTGGTGGTGGCACCTGCCTTTAATCCCAGCACTTGGGAGGCAGAGTCCCTCCTCTATGTCCACCTTCCCTCCTCTATGCTGGGAATTTTTTTTTCCCAGCTGGAGCTTGTTCAGGTCTTGTGCATGCTGTGTAATGAACAGTAGACCTGTGGCATATCACATCTAGTACTTAATAGTTTAAATTGTAACTCTACAGTAGCAGGGCCTGGTAGAGCAGGCCTATTAATTCCAGCTACTGAGGAGCCTGAGGCAGGAGGAGCTCAAGTTCTAAACATGCCTGGGCAACAGAGTGAGTTTGGTGCTAATCTGGGCAGCTTCAGAATACCCTGTCTAAAATGAAATATTTAAAAAGGGGTTAAGAATCTAGCTCTGTAATAAAGCGCTTGACCATTATGCATGCAGTCTTGAATATAAAAAATCTAAAGAAGAAAAACTAAAGTAGAACCTGAGCATAAAGGATCCTTGTGAAATGTACTTTTTTTTTTTAAAAAAAAAAATTCCAGGCCCGGAAAGATGTCTCAGAGGTTAACAGCACTATCTGCTCTTCAATTCCCAGCCACCACATCGTGTCTCACAACCATCTATAATGAGATCTGGTGCCCTCTTTTGACAGGCAGGCAGAACAGTGTATACATAATAAATAAGTCTTTTTTTTTTTTTTTTTTAATTTTTAAAAAAATTTCCAGTGACTATATTGCATTAGGACAAACCAGAAGAAAGTGTTAATTTACTATTTTAGATGATATGTAGATTGCTTTTCCATTTATTTTCATTAGTTATTTGGAAGAAGAGATTTCCCTGGGATTGAATTTAGGGTTCTAATGTGAGTTTTCTTGGGCTGGCTAGGTCCCGCCACTGCTTCAGCCCCAAATGATTACACAGATGCTATAATTATGAAACTGTTGGCGCTGGCTATGGCTTCTCATTGGCTAGCTCTGTCTAAATTATTAACCCATTACTAAGTATTTCCACGTGGTCTCATCTTACCAGAGAAAAGGTTGGAGCCTCTTACTCTGTTGGGGTCTACTCGAGTCTGCTCAGCATCTTTTCAGAGAAGAGAAGACAGTGACTTCCTGTTTGTCCCTACTTTTATTCCAATTCTGCCTAGCTACATTACTTCCTGCCTGGCCAATCAGCCAATTAGTGTTTTATTCATTATCCAATAAGAGAAACATATACACAGAAGGACTTTCCCCATCACAGGGTCTTGCCAGTTCCAAGCAAACACTACCACTGAGCTGTGCTCCTGATCCTAAGGATAGTATTTGCTTGCTAATTTTCATGAAGCTAACCTAAGTAAACAAGTAAGCTTATATAGAAAAGCACATGTGCTCACTCTTGTTCTGGGTTCCTCTTTTGTATTATACAGGTATGTACTATCCTCCACCACCATGTGTGTCCCGCTTCGTAAGACCTCCACCATCTGCTCCTGAACCTGGTCCTCCATACTTGGATCATTATCCACCCTACCTCCAAGATCGTGTCATAAACTCTCAATATGGCACACAGCCACAACAGTACCCACCTATGTACCCACCTCACTATGATGGCCGTCGTGTATACCCTGCTCAATCTTATACAAGAGAGGAGATTTTCCGGGAAAGCCCCATACCCATTGAGATTCCACCTGCAGCAGTACCATCCTATGTGCCCGAGTCCAGAGAGCGATACCAACAGGTAGAGGGTTACTACCCAGTGGCTCCTCATCCAGCTCAGATCAGACCTTCATACCCCAGGGTATGCTGTATTTTTTTTACTTATTACATAAACATAATTTATATTTATGAACATTCATATTTTGCTATGGTAATTACCTTTTTGCTTCTTATATGAAAACATCTTTCTTTTTTTAAAATGATGTATTTATTATGTGTCCATTGATCTGCCTACAGGCCAGAAGAGGGACCGGATCTAAATTATAGATGGTTGTGTGAACCACTATATAGTTGCTGGGAATTGAACTCGGGACTTCTCTAAGAGGAGCCCTCTAAGAGGAGCCAGAGCTCTTAACCTCTGGCCACCTCTCCAGCCCCCAAAACATTTATTTCTTAAATAATTTTTAGAAATTTTTCATTTTTTGTCTATGTATGTATAATATGTGTGTGTGTGTGTGTGTGTGTGTGTGTGAGAGAGAGAGAGAGAGAGAGAGAGAGAGAGAGAGAGAGAGAGAGAGAGAGAGAACACACTCTGGTCATAAAACATAAGTGGAAGCTTCACTAGTCTAAACATTGTTAGTTTGTGTCTATAGGAAATTTGGAAGATCTTAGAGTTTGGGTTGGCTTTCTTTTGTTTTTCTTATTTTCTTTAGTGTTGATATTTCTGGATGTTAAGATGGGCATACATTATGCTTCTGATTTAAATACATAACATGTGCTGAAATTGTTGGTCAATTTTAAATAATCTTTCAATTTTTAGGAGCCTCCTTATAGTCGGCTTCCTCCTCCCCAGCCCCATCCTAGTCTGGATGAGTTACATCGTAGACGGAAGGAAATAATGGCCCAACTCGAGGAAAGAAAGGTTATCTCTCCACCTCCTTTTGCGCCTTCACCAACATTGCCTCCTGCATTCCATCAAGAGGAAGTAAGCATATCATTTTTAATCCTACTTAATAATTTTATCATTGTCATTTAGCCTGTTAAAGAGATAATGAGAGCAGAGTAGTTGGTTGTGGTGCAGGAGGCAGAGGCAGGCAGATCTGAGTCTGAGGCCAACCTGGTCTAGGGAGTTCCAGGATGGCCAGGACTACCAGAGAAATCCTGTCTTGAAAAAAAAAAAAAAAGTGAAAGAAGGAAGGAAGGAAAGAGAGAGAGAGAGAATGAATCTGTTCCTGAGGAGATATTTATTGAGTTTTTAAATTATGAGGCTATTTTCTTTTTTTCTTCCAGAGATTATTGTTTTATTTTACATTTAGATCCATAACCCATTTAGAATTGGGTTTTAAGTAATATGTTAGAATCAAGGCCCCTTTTTCTTCTGTAAGGGTAGCTCATTGGCCCTATACCATTTAATGATTTGAGCATTGTTTTTTTCCCCTGTGTTTGGCAGTCAGCTTTGTTGAGATTACTTTTATTAGGGCTGGTGTGATGGTGCATATCTGTCATTCGGTAGAATACCGAAGCATAAGGGTTGTTATGTTTGAGGCCAGCCTGGTCTACATAGAGAGCAGCGCTGTCTCATTGATCTAGTTCTGTCCTTAGACTCGTACTGCATTTACTTATTTATTCATTCATTTTGTGGGGGTGGGGGTTCAGGGCAGTAGGTATGTGAGGATGGCTTGTAGGAGTCAGCTCCTTGGTTCCAAGGATCCAAACTTGGGTCATCAGAGGTGCACAGTGTGCTTCAGTTGAGCCATCTGGCTGACCCCTCATTCTAATGATGTCATTTTACTTAAGTCTTGACTTACTGGTATAGGATTTCCAGTATTGAATTCAACAGTAAATAAACATGTTGGGAGTTGGGGGGTAGTTAGTTCAATATTAATGTTATTTGACCAGCATGTGTGAGGCCTGGGGTTCAGTTCCCAGCACCTTTCAAGCAAAACAGAAACCCACAAAAGAATCAGCATGTTGATTTCTATAAGTTTTTATGAGGATTTATTGATGGATCAATTCTGGGTAGTATGGTAGTCACTAGACACCACGTGTGGTTGTTAAGTTCATAATATGTGTCTGATTCAAACTCAGATGTGGTGTGCTGAAAACATAAAAGATACACTAAATTTCTATGCACATAAAACACATACTAGATCCAAAGATTCAGTACCCAAAACTAAAATCTTGCATTCATTCTTTTTATTTGTTTTGCTTTTTGAGATGAGGTCTCACTATACAGCTCCTGGCTTGCCTGAAACTCACTTATAGACCAGATTGGCCAGAATTTACAGAAATCCACCTTCCTCTGTCTGAGTGATTAAATTAACAGCATAACCAATCCTGGCCTTTGTTAGTGTTTTTAACATCTTGGATATGAGATTAAATTAAATTTCACCGGTTTTTTTTTTCTCTTCTCTTGCTTGCTTGCTGACTTGTTTTTAGAGATGGGGCCTTTTGGGAGTTAGGCCAGCTGAGGCTGACCTCAAACTTATGGCAGTCCTGCTACAGCTTCCCAAGTCTTGGCATTACAGACCTTGGTCATTCTTTCTGTACAACACCTGCTTCTTCTACTTTTTTTTTTTTTTTAAGTATGGCTGCTAGAAAAATTTAAATTACATATATGGACCACATTTTATTTCTGTTGGACAGTGTTGCTGTAGGTCAATATTCAGAGAAACACACCTTTCTATCACCATGATGTACCCTTAATTTATTTGCATAACTGACTTCATTTGTTTGTTTTGAGGTAGGGTTTCTCTGTATAGATTTGGACCCTGGCCTTGAACTCAGAGTTCCGCCTGTCTCTGTCTCCCAGGTGCTGGGATTAAAAGGCTTGCACCACCACTTCCCAGCTGTATAACTGACTTTTTTAAATGTAATACTTTTTGAAAATTCATTTTTTTAAAATGTAATTTATTTGGGTCCAGCGAAGTGTGTCTAGAAGTCAGAGAACAATTGTTGGGAATTGGTTTTCTTTCTACTGTGGGTTCTGGGGACCATAATCAAGTCATCAGGCTGAACCTGCTGAGCCATCTTGCTAACCCTCAATTGCTGTTTTTTATTGAAAGTATGCACAGGAATGTCATTACCTTTTTAAAAGAATTAGATTTTTGTTTACTGATTCATCTATTCAACAGGTGTGCTAAATTTCCTTCTTAATTCAAGTATTGGTTGTGACCTAGTTTATAATCACCTCCTTTTTCCTTTTCAGTTTTACACATTTTCTTATCTTGTTCTACAGTATAATGTTGAGTAAGAGTGGTAATAGGTATTACTGGCTGTAGTCTTTGTGTAGAGAAAACTTTGGGTGATTCATCAGCATGGTTTTTACACTAGTGTTTTTGGTTTAAAAACAACAAGAACAAAAACTTACCAGATTAGAAGTCTGTTCCTAAATTGGTGGTGGTGGTGGTGCATGCCTTTAATCCCAGAACTGGAGAGGCAGAGGCAGGGAGATCTTTCTGAGTTGAAGGCCAGCCTGATCTACAGAGCAAGTTTTATAACAGCCAGGGCTGTTACACAGAAAAATCCTGTCTCGAAAAACCAGAAAAACAAAGTCTCTTGCCATAGTTTTTAAATAATGGAGACAGAAATTAAGATGTATTTTAATGCAGTAATAAAACAACAGTATGGTTTAAAAAAAATAGGCAATGCGTGCAAATGAGGATAGACAGTAAAACTTAAAGAAGGGATGCTTGGGTTATGTACCATAATTTTGAGCATTTCATTTATGTTTCTATAAAATAGTGCTAATAGATTTGGTTTGGTTTGGGGTGTTTTGAAACAGAATCTCATACTGTGTTGTGCCCAAACCCAAAATCACCAAGAGACCTGATCTAATGTAAAAGCAAAGTCTTTAATTTTACAACTTAATGGGGTTGCCATCTCCCCCTCCATCTCCCCCCCCCCCACACACACACACACACACACACGAGCCAGGGTATAGCAAGGGAAGTGTCTTGGGTCCGCTAGTTGTATAACAACACTCTCAGGATTGGTACACATCCACACCTGGGCAACCTGTCCTGTGTTGATTGGTCAACTGCAGCTGCAGGAAGGTTGCTATGCCTAGAAGCCCTCCCAGGGTCGTGGCTATGCTCTGCATTCCATTGTTACTGGTAAAGCACATCCAGAGCCCGCCAGATAATTGATTGATTTCTTGCCACGTGGAGGGTATCTAGCTTCCTAGTGACTAGGGCAAGGTTGGGAGCTCAGTCGGGGCCTTTGTCTTGCTGGGTCTTTTCTGCAGCCTGTCATGGCTGCCAAAGCAGGGGCCTGGATGAAGGTCTGGGGCCTTCAACTTGACCCTGGGTTCACCTTAAATTCACTTTGTAGCTCAAGGTGGCCTCACACTCAGGGTCTCCTGCCTCAGCTTCCAAGTGCTGGGATTATAGGCGTAAACAATTGTACACAGCAAAACATTGCTTATAGCTGTCATGAGTGTGTGTTGTCCTCATTTATTCATTTCTGATACTAATATTTATTCATTGCTTAGTCGCTTTTAATTTATCATTTTTATGTCTTTTAATTAGACAACTTGAGCTGCGAATGTAGCTATGTTGGTAGAGTATTTGCCTAGCATGCACAGATCTTTGGATTCCATCCATAACACCTTGGGCAAGGAGACAAGAGGATCAAAAGTTATAGGTCATCCTTGGCTAGATAACAAGTTTGCAGCCACTCTGGGATACATGAAACCTTGTCTCATACTTTAATTCATAATGAACATAATTCATCTAATATAGTTGGAGTACAGATTTTTTTCAAGTCAAATAATATGTGTAAAGAATATGTTTTATGACAGATGTGGTGGTGCAGAGGCAATGGCAGTTGGATCTCTGTGAGTTCGAGACTAGCCTGGTCTACAAAGGGATTTCCAGAACAGCTAGGGCTGTTACAAAGAGGAAACCCTGTCTCGGAAAAACAAACAAACAAACAAACAAAAAGAATGGTTTATATTCTTTATATGTAGAATTATGCGTCTAAACAATATTACTAATGGACAAGCCATATATAATAAAAAATGAAAGTTGGAAAATGAAAGCTCGGTGTTGTGGTACATGCCTGTAGTCTCCCCACTTAAGAAGTTGGAGCAAGAGTATCTGAAAACAGTCTGGGCTACATGTATCAAGATTCTGTTTCAAAACACAGCAAACTGAAGGTTATTGTTTGTATGCAGCAAATAGTAATTTCTTTAATGTATGAAGGTAATCTAAGTAGAAGTTCATAGTGACTATCTTTCTAGAGTTCTGGGATTAATAACATGCTAGCCATGTCTGGCTAGCTCTATATTTAGACTTTCATTCTGATCATAAGCAGCCTACATATAGTTGTACTAAATTCATACTTTACAGAAATGCATGACATAGAAAGATCAACTGACAGTTTTGTTATGTATTTCAACTTTTTTTAAAATGTGTGTGAGCACATTTAGTGTGTGTTTGTTTTTGTGGATTACTTTCCTTTGCTTAACTTGGATGTTCATACTGATGTGCACTTATCTCATTCGCTTTTGTAGCTGCATGATATATAACATTCAGGTGGAAGAGCATACTTTATAGGTGGTATTGTGCTTTAAAAATTATCTGTTCTACATGAGATAGTATCTATAAAAGGACTGAAAATGTTAAGCATTATAGAATTGTAAATGTTGCAGTTTAATAAAAAAAAATACATCGGCTAATAAAAAAAAAAATACATCGGCCTTGCAACGGGTTGTTACTTGATAACCACAGTACTTCAGTCTTGGATGAGGCATCTTACCCTTTTATTTAATCAGCCACAGGGCCAGAGTGCATTCTGGAAACAGGAAACACTACTATTGAAGAAACATCAGGAAAGTGTTACTGCATCACTATGATAGAGCATCTGAGATGTTTAGAATGGTCTCGTTTACCTCAGGTGTTAGTTCCTAAGGCTCTCTTGGGACAATCTAGCAAATGTGTGGCATGGTATATGCTTACTTAGATGTTTACTTCATCTAATATAGTGAATAAAATGCTGAACAAACCTCTTAAGATCCTAGCTTGATTAACTGAAGAATATTGAAATACTTCCTTTTTTTTTCACTGCTAATAACAAATATGATGGCTACAATAATCTTCACACTTTTCAGTATATAAAAATGTATTCTGACACTTAATCAAATAACTATCATTATATTGCTTCAATTTGATGTTCTGAGAAGTTCCCTGCTTTCCCTGTTTTGTTAACTCATAGACCCACTTCCTATTTTCTTTTTTCCCCCTTTCCATCTATAGTTTTTGGATGAAGAATTCAAGGTAGCTGGGAAGTACAAAGCAAATGATTATAGCCAGTATTCACCTTGGTCATGTGATACCATCGGCTCCTACATTGGAACCAAAGATGCAAAACCCAAAGATGTGGCAGCAGGGAGTGTGGAAATGATGGTATGTGTAATGGCGAAGCCATAATTAATACAAATCTAGGTGCATAAATCCTCATCTACTAAAGGCTAGGGACAAACGTTTGAGTTTTGCTTTATTTTATTTATTATCTACTATATATCATTTTAGGTAGCAATTTCCCAGCAATTGTTCATAACCCAAGTTAAATAATTTTACTCATTAAATCAACCCTAGATTTCAGGGTGGAGATATGATTCATTGATTAAGAGCATATTGCTATTGCAGAGAACCTGAGGTTTGTTTTTGGTTTGTTATTGTTCTTTTGTTTAAAGATCCATTTATTTTCACTTTTATGTGTATGAATGTTTAGCCCACATGCATGTATATGCACCATGTGTGTGCCTGTTGGATCCCCTGAACAGGGATTACAGATGGTTGTGAGCAACCATGTGGGTGCTGGGAATTGAACCCAGGTTCTTTACAAGTACAACGTATGCTCTTGACTACTGAGCCACCTCTCCAGCCCTTCCCCCCCCCCAATTTATTACTTTGTATGTATGGATGTTTTGTCTGCATGTATGTCTGTGCACTAGGTGCCTGTCTGGTGCCTAAGGTCAGAAGAGGGCATTGGATCTCTTAAAACTAGAGTTATAAATAGTTGTGAGCCCATGTGGGTACTAGGAATTGAACTTGCATGCTCTAGAAGAACAGCCAGTGCTGCTAACTGAGCCATCTCTTTGGCCCCAGATGATTCAGTGCCCTCCTCTGGCCTCTGTTGGTGCACTCATAACCCACACACAGATGTACAAAGACACATAATTAAAATAATCTGCCAGCAATGGTATTTTGAGATTTTAATCTCAGCACCCAGGAGCCAGAGGCTGGTGGGTCTGTGAGTTCAAGGCCAACCTGGTCTACATAGCCAGGGATATATAAAGAGACCCCCACCTCAAAAAAAAAATCAAAATAATAAGTTATTTTTTTTTATTTAAAGATTTTGTATTTATTTACCAAGTAAATTAATTAAAACTAAAAGTCTGTAGTTTAAACCAGCTTGAACTAGAAAATAAGTATTGCTTGGATCAGAAAGTCAGGTTAAACTCATTTGCAGTTTAAGTATTTACTTATTTGCTATTTGGGGATAACAAAAAGCTATTTGGGGACTGCAAAAGCCTTGTGCTCACACATCATCGTAATGTTTTAAAAAAAGACAGTGTCCTGTTTGAAGATTTTGGGAGTAAAAGGACTGTGTACTTGAAGTGTCTGGAGTGGCCCTTCCAAGGACCCCATAAATGTGAATGATGTATAACTTTGTAACCCTGAGAGATGGCTTGTGGTGGTCCTCACTTCTCTGTAGCCCAAGCAGGCCTTGACTTTCAGTCCTCCGTAGTCACTGAGATTATCAGCCTGAGTTGTGCTGTTTGTTGTGTTGAGTTTCTCATTTCTGTAAAAACTATTCTCACAAAAAAGAATATTTATTTTGGGGTTGTCTAGATAATCACCTTTAGCAAAATGTAACATTAAAGGCCCAGTGGTTTAAGTCCCTGCTATACAAGTCTGAGGACCCACATCAAATGGTGGGTGACTATCATCCTGACACTGGTGAACAGAGACAAGAAGAAACCAGGTGCATGCTTGTAGCCAGTCTAGCCAATCAGTAAGTTCCAGGTTCAGTGGGAGATACTAAAATAAAAAGCACATTGAAGGCTGGAGTGATGTCTCAGTGGTGTTCCCAGTACCCCCACACACTTGTACTATGGCACAAGTGTGTATGCACCTACACAATAAATAAATAGACACTTACTTGCTTTTTAAAAGCATGTTAATTTTTCTTTTTTAGGAATATGTACACACCGAGGAATTCCTTAATTTATGTGTGAAAACTATTTTTTGGTTAAAAAGAATTTTTGTTTTGTTTTTTCGAGACAGGGTTTCTCTGTGGCTTTGGAGGCTGTCCTAGAACTAGCTCTTGTAGACCAGGCTGGTTCGATCTCAGAGATCCACCTGCCTCTGCATCCCTAGTGCTGGGATTAAAGGAGTGTCCCACCAATGCCCGACTAAAAAGAAAATCTTAATTGAGTCAAAATTGTTGTTTAGCTTATAATAGTTGCTATGAGCATATAAGATCCTGGAATTCATTGTATTTAGTTTTTTAGATTTTTTTAAATGAGAAATAATATAGGTATGTAGCTAATAAGCCAAGGTATAATGTATCTATTCTTATGTTTCAGTATTTTACATATTAATTGTCCCTCCCCCTTTCATTTTTACAAATAAAACTTTGTAAAAGTAGTTAACCTTCCTAATTTCATTTCTCCTTTACTCCTCTCCTT
This sequence comes from Cricetulus griseus, assembly GCF_003668045.3. Lineage (NCBI taxonomy): Eukaryota > Metazoa > Chordata > Mammalia > Rodentia > Cricetidae > Cricetulus > Cricetulus griseus. Next base: position 31,102,492 of record NC_048598.1, on the reverse strand, counting down.
TAGTAAATAACCTTTAACCTGACTTTAATGCTTATTTTTTGGTACACGCATACGCGCACACTGTTTTCCTGGATTGCCCAGGGTGGCCTTAAATAAAGTACCCCTCTTCTATCAGTCCACTGAGTAGCTGGGACTATAGGCAGGTACTACTATGCTCAACTACTACTTGTTTCTTTTTGAGACCGAACCTCACTTGAGTTTTCAGGTTGGTTTGGAATTCATTGTGTGTAGCACAAGATAATTTCAGACTTGTGGTATGCTGGCCTTCCTTCCTACTGATTTGTGTAGATTTTCATAGATAATGTTTACTTAGCTGGCTAGATAAAATCAACTGATGACAGTCCATAGAGAGAAAAAAAACAATAAAATAAAAAACCCCACGGGGACTGTGAGAGGGACACAGCTAGGCCCTGGGCTCAGTTCCCAGCACCACATAAGATGAAATTAAATTTAAGCAAAGCTTTTTTCTGTGGACTACAATTAGCAAAATATATGCTTCTATACTACAAGAAGTCTTTCACTGGAACAAGCTAAAGTAGAATAATGAAAGGTGCTTTCCAGAGGACTGTCACACTGAAATTAATAGCAAAGTAAGATGAATTTCTTTACATTAGTAAACAATCACAAAATTGCTAACCTAGTGTAGATACCATGAAAAAAAATTTTCCAAATATGTGAAAGAAGTGGTAATAGTAGTTCTTAAGCATTGGTGTGTGGGTCAGGCATATAGCTTAGTAGTAAAGTGCTTAGGAATAGGTGGATCTATCATTTATTATCATCTGTCTGTACATAAATTTGGTCATGTAGTTCTTACTGTAATCTAAAAGCAATGTTTTATGACAGCCAAAGACAAATAAAGACTTATTCTTAGTAATAAGAGCATCATATTGCTATTAACCTCTCTACAGAGGTAGTGGAAATTATTCTAGACAGAATCTCATTTTTGCTTTTTGTCAGAATGTAGACAGTAAAGGAATGAGAGACCAGAGATTGGATCTTCAGAGAAGAGCAGTGGAAACTAGTGATGATGACCTCATCCCATTTGGAGACCGACCAACAGTATCTCGGTTTGGTGCCATCTCTAGAACATCCAAAACACTGTATCAGGGTGCTGGTCCAATGCAGGCCATGGCGCCACAGGGAGCACCCACAAAACCTATTAGCATTTCAGGTAAGAATCCCAGAGTAGTATACATGACTCTCAGTGTACTTCTATTAGTGCTTTTTAAGAATTTTCAAGGCAATGGTTTTTAAACTTTTCTCTGTAAGAAAGCAATTATACATCAGGGAATTTTAGTTAAGTTAAAGTTAACTGTCTAAATATCAAGATTGCCTGAGGGGCTGAGTGTAGCTCTTGGTAGAGTGCATGCCTAATATACATGAAACCAAAGTCACATAAACCAGGTATTATGGCACATGCCAGTAATCCCAGCACTGGGGAAATGAAGGCAGACTATCAGAATGTTCAAGTTCATCCTTGGGTACATAGTGATTTTGAGGCTATTCTAGAATAGAGGCCCTGTCTCAAAAAAGAAGTAAGTTGCCTGTGGTTTTTGTCTTTAAATGACTTCATTGCTTTACTAAAATAATAGTATGAGATGGTGACTGATCAGATAGAGAATATCTGAGTTTGGATCCTCATTACCCATATAAATTTCAGACTTGTGTGGGCATGTGTTTATAATCCAGTGTTTTTGGAAGGTAACCCTGACATCAACCATCACCTCTATATTCAAACATTCATGTGCACACACTGAGAAAAATATATAAAAAAATATAGGCAGATAATTTTCTAGACAGATAGATATAAAAGTGCCTTTGATTTTCGATTATAGTACCATAGAAGATGAATCAAACATGTGAATTACATTCTACCATGTTAAACTGTCCACTTACAGATTACAGTCCATACGGAGCTCATGGTGGCTGGGGAGATTCTCCATACTCACCTCATCCAAACATACCTCCTCAGGGACACTTCATCGAGAGGTACAAGTCGTTCTCTTTACTTGTTATAAATACTTTAAAGCATTTATTTAGCTTTCCTTATTTTATTTTTGCTAGTAGTAATGATTTCACAAAATAAAACTTCAGAGTTTTACCTCACTATGATTTCTTTCTTACTAAAGGGAGAAAATGTCCATGGCAGAAGTGGTCAGTCATGGAAAACCCCTTCTGTCTGCTGAAAGAGAACAACTACGGCTAGAATTGCAGCAACTGAATCATCAGATCAGCCAACAGACCCAGCTACGTGGGCTAGAGGTACAGATCCACAGACACTTTCTACACTTTCTCTGTGGAGCTTTGGAGCCTATCCTGGCACTCACTCTGGAGACCAGGCTGGCTTCACAGAGATCCACCTGCCTCTGCCTCCCAAGTACTGGGATTGAAGGCATGCGCCACCAACGCCCAGCAAATGTGTAGCTCAGCAAATTTGCCTCCTTCAGCAAATCCTACCAGCATGCGCCACCACAACTGGCTACAGACACTTTTGTGTTGGGGGTTTTGCTGTAAAACCCAACTGTCCTTACACTCCTGATCTTCCTGTGTTGGCCTCCCTTAGTACTTATGGTGAGATTACAGTTGTTCAGCACTGCAACTATTTTGTGCCCCCAGTTTTGAAGGGTTTCCAAGTATTTTAAATTGGATTAAAAAAAATTTTTTTTTCCCCGGGCTGGAGAGATGGCTCAGAGGTTAAGAGCACAGGCTGCTCTTCCAGAGGTCCTGAGTTCAAGTCTCAGCAACCACATGGTAGCTCACAACCATCTGTAGTGAGATCTGGTGCCCTCTTCTGGCCTGCAGGTGTACATGCAGGTAGAACACTATATATAATAAATCTTTAAAAAAGAATCATTATGTGTATGTGTTTGGTGAGGGGGGTCTGGGGGTGTGCACATGAATAGTAGAGGTGCTTGAGGAAGATTCCATCTCAAGTCACAGGTGCTTGTAGGCATCCCCACATGGCTGCAGGGAGGAGAACTCAGGTCCTCCGCAAGAGCAGTATGTTTTCTTAACCACCAAACCACTTCTCCAGTCCCCTTAAATAGTAATTTTTGAGGTACAGTAAGCATAGGATTTTAAAGCTTTTGTTTGAGTGTTAGTATAGATATCCTTTTTCAAGAAATTCAGAACTAAATTTGCCATTGTCAAGGGATTTTGTTTGTTGTTTTTATTTTATGTGTAGTGGTGTTTTGCCTGCATGTATGTTTGTGTGAAGGTGTCAGGTCCCTGGAACTGGAACCATAGACAGTTTTAAGCTGCCATGTGGATGTTGGAAATTGAACCGGGTGCTCTTAACCATTGAGCTCTCTCTCCAGCCTCCATCATTGAGTTTTAGTAGAAAAAGTTACAGGATTTATGTCAGGGAAAATAACAATAAGAAAGATGTACATTTATAATTGACTTTTCTTCAAAATAAGGAAAATAATTACAGTATTTTTGGTCTTAGATAGATGACTACTGTTGTGGGTTTTTTGGGGGGAGGTGGGTTTTTTTGTTTTGTTTTTTGAGACAAGGTTTCTTTGGAGCCTGTCTTAGAACTTGCTCTGTAGACCAGGCTGGCCTGGAACTCACAGAGATCCTCCTGCCTCTGCCTCCCGAGACATGCACACATTCTTAAAATACATCTTTTAAAAATAAAACCATTTTTATTAAAATGCTACTAAAAAAGACCTTGTATTTATAGTAGGATCATTTTTATTGCAACATGTGACTGGTTTAGTGTGAATACTTGGGATGAGGCATTCTCTATATGGTGTGATGTGTGCTGAGTTATGCGTGTGCTTGGCTTTGTGCACTAGGCTGTTAATAACCGGCTGGTGTTACAGAGGGAGGTGAACACCCTGGCAGGTCAACCACTGCCCCCTCCACTGCCTCCAAAATGGCCTGGAATGATCTCAAGTGAGCAGCTAAGCTTGGAACTACATCAGGTGGAAAGAGAAATTGGCAAGAGAACCCGGGAATTGAGTATAGTAAGTGCTGATGTTGGGAAAGGAAGGGGAGGAAGGTGAAATGAATTCTGTGTGGCTCTAATTTAGAATCATCTGGAGTTGGTTCTTGGTACCCTGAAGAGTGACTAATATTTGTGGTAGTTCTCATAAAGATGAGTTGTCACCTGGTTGTATAATTCCTCTCTTAGTTCTTATTGTTTTGGATTTGTCCTTTTTCGTATACTTGGTTCTCTATTCTCATTTGGGGCAAACAGGTAATTAGAAATAGTAAAGATTCTGTTTAACATATGCATATGTGGAGCAGGGGGATGATGATTCATCTTTTGTACTTTTGTGTAACATTAAGATATATTTAATTCTGGGTGGTGGTGTGACACACCTTTGATCCCAGCATTTTGGGAGGCAGAGGCAGGTGGATCTCTGAGTTTGAGGCCAGTGTGGTCTACAGAGTGAGTTCCAGGACAGCCAAGAGCCAAGGCTACACAGAGAAACCCAAGATACATTTATACAATAAAATGCTAGTTTTTGTGGCCTGTAAGGTAATGATGACCTAGTTTTATAAAGGAGTTATAGCTTATATACTGTTCTCTGTGCCATTTTTTCAATATTAGTTTGTGGCATTTTACTAAGATAGTAACAAGGTAGGTTTACTGTTACGCTTTTATGTATACTCTCTGTCATCTCCCTGCTTGTTTTCTTGCTAATTCTAAATAAAACTAAGAATTTTCTTTTATCATCACTTTGTGCTATCTGTATTTGCTCTGTCCCATTAAACCACAGATTGCTGACTTTATTTCCTCTCCTTTTAAAGGAGAACCAGTGTTCTATGGACACGAAAAGCAAATTGGGTACAAGTAAGCAAGCAGAAAATGGGCAGCCAGAACCACAAAACAAAGTCCCAGCTGAAGACCTTACATTGACATTCAGGTAACGGGATACTTCTATAGTACTATTAACCATATATGTTTTTTATGTAGTGCAAAAAGAATGTGGATATATTGATTTTTCGAGACAGGGTTTCATCTATGTAGCTTTGGCTGTTTTGGAACTCAGTCTCTAGTCCAGGCTAGAGTCCAACTCACAGAGATCCACCTGCCTCCAGAGTGGTGGGATTAAACATGTGTACTGCCACCACTGCCCTGTAGGAGGAAAGAATATGTTTCTATTAAATATAGAAATGATAAAGCTTACCTCAGGAGTTGGGGTGGAATATAACCATGGGCACTGGAGAGGGTACAGTAGGAAAATAGGGTTTTGAGGCTGGTCTGGACTCCAAAGTGAGACCATTTCAACACATGTATGTATAAGACTAAGCACTTAACCAGGGTTGAATTATCTGCTAACAAATATGTTTTCTGATTACATTTCCTTCTTCTTGTTGTTTAAGTGTAGCTTTTGAATTAAAAAACATAATATAGGCATACTGTAAATTGGAATTTAGTAAATGATTAAAAGCCTACCCATCCCCCACTTTATTGTTATTTTTATTTTATTTTCATACTAGGTGCTGAACTCAGAGCCTCACAAATACTAAGCACACTTCATCACTGAGCTATATTCCAGGGACTCCTCCCCCATTTCAGTTATATCATAAAAATAAGCCACAGGTGAAAGAATATTTTAAAAGATACAAGTTTTTTAAAGCACCCAAAATTTTACCTGCCATCATTATCTTGCCTATCTGTTTATGACATTTAGCATTTAGCCTTGCCTAGTGTTCTGGGTAGATTTCAGGTTTTTTGTTAGTCTTTTGAGACAGAGGCATGCACTACCTTCCCTGTGCTATTCCCAGCCACATTTTTAATTTGCTCTCATAACATGCTAATTAATTTACTTTTTATCCTTATTTTCTTTGGCATCTTTGAGGTATTTGAATGTATAGTCCTATGTTGCCCTCCTCATGACCACAAATTTCTAATGTTACTGGGTGTGGTGGCACTTGCCTTTAATCCTGGCACTAACTGTGTTTGAGGCCAGCCTACTCTACATAGTGAGTTCCAAGGTAGTTAGGGCTATGTAGAAAGACCCTGTCTCAAACAAAACAAAAACACAAAGAATTTCTTAATTGTCCTGTTGCTTTCTTCTTGGGTTTTGGCTATGTTAAATCTATATGCTGTCTAGGTTAAAAAATAAATTCCCATACAAATAAACTTGGTAAGTCAGAGGTTAGCACTCTCACCCCCTCCCCCCAGACAGGTTTCTCTGTGTGGCTTTGGAGCCTATTTTGGCACTCGCTCTGGAGACCAGGCTGGCCTCCAACTCACAGAGATCTGCCTGCCTCTGCCTCCTGGGTGCTGGGGTTAAAGGCATGTGCCACCAATGCTCTGCCCACTTTTTTTTCTTTTTAAATACCAGGCAGCTACTATTTTAAGGAATGTTGCAGGTTGGGGGTGGGGGCTGACTCACCACCTACCTCTGCCTACCAAGTGCTGGGTATCACCATGTCTGTTTCTTGTAGCTCAGTCCTCTAATGTGTAAGTGGCAATAGATACATAAACAAATAGGCAGGTTGTATTCTAACAAAACCTGTATTTCTAGAACAGGAAGCTTGTGAGCTTTAGTTTATCAATTATGTGCTACAATATGTATGAGGATTTATGATAAAAATTTGGAAGCTATTTATATATTTTTTTTTTTGTTTGGATTGTTTGAGGCGGAGTCTCCTTGAGTAGCCTTGGTTGTCCCAGAACCAACCTAGCCTAGAGTTAATAAGAGATCAGTCTGCTTCTGAAGGCATGTGCCACCACTCCTGACTCATATTTTCCCACAACACTAAATGATAAGCCTTTTCTCCTTTTAAAGATTTCAACTTTTTTCATGTGATTAACAGTGATGTACCGAATGGATCAGCTTTGACACAAGAGAATCTCAGCCTCCTATCAAACAAGACAAGCTCTTTGAACCTGTCAGAAGACCCTGAAGGAGGAGGAGATAACAGTGATTCCCAGAGACCAGGAGTTACTTCCAGTTCTGCTCCCTAGTATATGGGTGCCCTGCTTCTACCTTCTGCTCCTTATCAATTCGTAGGACATAGGGATAGAAGAATGGATAACTTCTAAACTTTTTCTCTGAGTGGTCAATGAAATTCAGGAAAAACAGCATCGGAGGCAATGTGCACAAACACCACTACTAAACAAACCCTGCACATAGTTCACATTAATGCATTTTTTTAATTTAAAGAAAAAGAAAATTAGCAGTATCTGCAAGCAATTCAGATTAAATTTGTTTTTGTTCTGTGAATGAACTTTATTTTAATAACTTTGGACGCCTTGGATCCAGGGCTTTAAAAAAAAAGATATTATATATATATATACTCTGTTTGATTAATTGTATGATCTTAATGAAGTAGGTTTTTCTTGTATTTTGGTATTATTACATACCCAGTGTATAATTCCTTTCTTCCAGTCCTTTCCAATTCACAACCCTGCAAACTGAAAGCACTGTTTCCAAGAATTCTGGGATGTTATATTGGGTTATTAGAAACTGTGCAGCAAACTAACTTTATTATAGCTATTCTTCAGTGCACCCACACCCACACTGGATCACTAGCTTCGTGACTTCTTTCTTACAACATTAAAACTTTGAGTAGGGTAGGGTTTTAGTTTCAACTTTTCAGTGAATTTAATAGGCAGTTGATTGTTAGAGCTACACATTTCTATGTTAAGGGTTCCTTGCATTTTCTCCATAAAATCTGAAAGCCTATATGGTGTTTACATTGCTCAGTTAGACTTAAATGAAGAGTACCTTAAGAATGAACCCTAAACTGGACATGGTGGCTCATTTCCATGCTCCCAGAACTCAGTATGCTGAGGAAGGAGAAAACCAAAATAAAAAGAAGAAAAGAAACAGGCTTCAACTTGTTACTAGTGAGAACAGACAGTTCCTAGTCTCCTGTGCTGAGCTCATGTGAGAAAGTTGGAGCTGTGCTTACAAATTAAACTTCTATTGAAATTCTAGAATGCTCAAAAAATCAGGACAATGAATACATATTCTATAACTTGGAGAGATGGCTTGGCAGAGGAGCACTGGCTGCTCTCCCAGAGGACCCAAGTTCTTCCCAGCACCCACAAGGTGGCTCACAACTGCCAGTAACTCTGGTTCCATGGAATCTGACACACTCTTCTGGCCTTGTAGCACTAGCACACATGGGTGCATGTGCACATACACACATAAAATACATAAAATATTAAGATCAAATAAAACTTGATATGAACGTAAATGAATGGAGACACACATTCAATGGAATGTTTATTTTTCCTCTCAAAAGCATAAAAGATTTGGCAGATAAACTGAGCTTGAAGATAGTTTATACATTGATTATTTGTGCTGCTCAAAGTTACTAGCATAACTAAATAGCTTGGGTTTTAGACTTTCTCACATTAGAAACGTTGATGATGGAATTATGAAAGAGTTCTGCTGCACATATTCTAATGCTACCACTATGTGCTTAATTTACCAAGCCCCTGTAAAATGACTTCATTGTGGGACTATTTCATAGAGTTTATCCATCCCTCTGATTGTCTGACATCCAGTTTCCCTTTCTAGACAATACTACTAAACAAGAAAGCACTGGATATGTAATAAGTTACTGCATTGCTTTGGTTGGGTAAAAGCAAATGTTTATATTTTTCTTATTTCTTGTACTCCTACCCGTTAACTCCTTCTGAGGTCAGAGCTACCTCAGTCTACACTCTATGTCTGTCATATTGTTAATGGAAACAAGGGGGTGGGGGTGGGGTGGGAAGGGTAAAATAGTCCTGCCATTGCCTACCAGTAGGAAATCCAAACAGAACACTCATTTGAGTAGCAATTATTTAATTTGCCCAGTCAAGGCACCGTGTTTATATACTATTTCACATTGAATTTGATTATGCCCTACAGACCTGGCTGGTCAAGGATTTGATATACACATATTGGCTTGGGATTCGAGCTTTCTTTTTTATTTAAATAAAAATTTATATATATATTATATATATACATATATACATGGCTATATCTGTATATATATTGGGTGTGTTTTAAAGATTTCTTGGCATGAGCGCAGCTGTTGCAATAAAATGACTGATTGGGAGGTAGAAGCACTGAATGACGTGAGGCGTTTTCAGTTGATGCACACATTTTCCTTTTCGTTTTAAATATACATTTGTACATTTGCTTTTGTTTTTTTAAGATAAAACATCTCTTACATTTATACTTTAAATACTCATTATTTATTGAGAGAAGGAAAGAATGTTATGTCTGACAGGATTTTTATTTTCTGCACATCTACAAAATGCTACATTTTTGGCCTCTTGCCTTTAGTAGACAGATTTGGGCAGATCTTATCTCCTTTGGCCATGTCAGATAATTCCTAAGTCTTAGAAGCAGGTGGTTTGTTTTGGAAATTGGAATGACTGGGGGAGGGGGGGGCGCATATTGGTTTTTTTGGAGTTTAGAATAAAAGTAAATTTTCCTTGCGGTGTATTCGAAACCCCCAGAATGCACTCTGTTGTAGTGCACTAGTGTCCCTTCAGATGCTATTTTCATTTAGCCAGAAAATTAGTCTCTTAATTGTGGCCTGAGTTACCCAAGCCCCAGTCTCTATAGCCAGTCTGGGTGGGGTAGAAAGTGGAACATGGTGTGCCTACAATTTTGCTGTTTTATTAATTGGTTATTTTCCCTTACCAATACTTAGGTGTGTTTTATTTGTTGGTTGTGGAGGTTGCTTGATTCCACTGTCAGATTTAGGGACTCTACAAAACCCCAGTAACTTTGAGGATGTTTTCTCCCTTTAACAAATTTTGTGTTATGAGGCAACAATAAATTGAAGGATAACTTCATGACTCTTAACTGCTGTTTTTGTCAGAATCTGAAAATGGATTTTTATTTGTGTCTTTATAGACATTAAAAAAATGAAACTCATCAAATAGAAAACAGAAGTTTACAGCAGCACCACTCCTTTTTGAGACAGAGTTTTTTACCACGTAGCCCAAGCTGGTTCTAAAGTCTAGATCAGTCAGCCTCCTGAGCGATGGGATTTCAGGCATGTGCCACCATGCTCAGCAAATGTGTATGCTTTTTCACTTAAATGGTTTCTTCTGAAGATGACTATTTGCTTCTCACTCTTTAAGAGCAAGAATCATCTAAGATGAACATGGACAATTCTGGAAGGGTTAAGGACATTACTTTCATACTTGTTCAGAAACAAAGCCAGTGTGTTACTGTAGTGAATATATAGAAGTACTTTGGCTCATTCTGTTTTCAGTGAGTCTCTGGGAAAAGGATAAAGGAACTGAGAATGAAATGTCGAGACTTACTCTCCTAATTGATAGTCACAAGGTAAGTCTAATAGCTGCCCTCTCCCGGATAATTTACAGAGTCCGATGTGACCAAAGAGCTATTCCTTACTAATTTTTAATTAAACAGAACTTGTAGCATAGGTTTCTAGTAGTAATGTTCAAGTGACAAGACACTATTATTAATGTCAATTACAAATATTCAACTACTCAGAATGTGTAAGAACTCATTTGGTATGGCATTAATGTGGGTTATTCCCTTCTCTCATCTTCCTTCCCTTCTGTTTCTCCCCACCCCCCATGTATTTATTCTTTTGCCTAAATGCAGAAGATTGATTCTGTTCTCTCTTGCTACTTGGATACATGATTCCACCAGACTCCCATGAGCTTAAGTGTGGGAGCTTAAAATTTAGTTCCTGAGTTTCCTATGATTGTCTTTTTTTTTTTTTTTTTCTTTTCCTGACCCCTTGCCATTCTGCAGTTTCCCTTTGACTTACCCAATCTGTAACAGTGACAGTTTGCTGCCTCTAAACAGAGCATTCAAATGAATTCGCTTAGCCAATGACTTCTGTGAAGTTGCCTTTTCTAATGGCGTTATTACTCAGTGATGCACAGATGTGGTATTTGCCCTACTGGCAGGCAAGCAAAGGTCTGGTAAAGATAACCTGCTATTTCTTTAAGGAGCGCCAAAGACTTGTGCTTTTACTCTTTTGGTTTTAGGGGAAATCGTAGCCATTTTGATTATGAAACCTGGTAGTATTTGTAAGTTGATTGTACTGTGTAGATGTCTAAAGTTAACTGTAAGGTTAGCTGGTTTTATAAAATGTAACGAAAATTCATCAGTTTCTCTACACCAGTTAATATCATCCTTGACAATATGTGTTTAAGAAACTCACTCTCCCTTTTGGGGATTAACTTGATGTAATAGCATCTTCTGTGTTTCTCTGTATTTTCACTTGTGCCTACAGGACAACATACTTTCACTATGGTCAAGTCATGGGGCTAGGGATTCTTCCCGAGCTTGAGGCTTGTAAGAAATAATTAACTGTAGTTATTATCTGTTCATCTATGTTCAGGGACAGCTTACTTTCACTAAATGGAATTCATGTGCTATTATTTATATGTACAAATGGTGATAGAATGAAATTACTCCATATTCTCCATTTGGGCTTTTAAAAATCAAGAGTTAAATATGTAAAATCTTTGTATAAAAATCATCTGTAATGATTTATCTTTTATTAAAAGATATGGTCTAATTAGTTTTAAGGAAAAATTAATTACCTTGCAAATAAACTGCAGTATTACACTATACACTCTTGCCCCATAAAATGTTCTAGTGTGTTAAAATCTTAATTGTTAATACATGTTTGTGGTGTCGCATGGGAATCTCATCCCCTGAAAATAGAGCTCAGATTAACCATCTTCATTGAAACAACTTACTCTATACCATAGAGTTGAACATGCAGTCTACTACTGTGACCTTTTTATCTGCATGCTTGTTTTGCAGAAACACATCCATGTCTACCTTGGACAGCTAAAGCTTTTATATTTATTTCTTCAGCTCACCTCTTTATAACTAACTGCTGAAATGACTTGCTGGGAGTGTTTTAGTAAATTTTAAGTTCTCAGTCACCTTTGCTGAGCCACTTCAGAGAGAGCTGTCCCCTCTTCCCCAAAGAAGGTATAATTTTTAATAAAACCTTTTTGTTACTTGAAATTTTAAGATTCTATTTCTGTAATAGCTAAAGGTGTTTTCATAAGTAACATATTCTAATTGATTAGTAATACTAGTGACATTAATAAAGAAGAGGAAACTGGCACCCCCAGGAGCAAGTACCACCTTCTAATATGTGTGTTCTTGGTAGGTAGGTTTTCAATGCTACACTGAATAAATTGGGTAAAGAACCCCATTGTGATAAAGGGACTTCCTTAGCACTTGGATAGTTCTTAGGGCCTCTGGATTCTAGACATTGAATTTCCCTGAACTTAACCTTGAACAAAATTTTCACAAGAAAGTAAGTTGTTGTAATGCAAGGTGGAAAATTTAAATCTTAAGAGAATATGTGTCAAAAAAATGTGTATTCGAAAAATGAAATCCTGTGGAGTTTGTTATCCTGATGTATGTTATTTAGTAGATAAGATGACTTTATTTTGTATTGAAGACTCACTTCCTGGTGACTCTTCATTTGGTTTTGTGTTTTGTCTTTAACACTAAGTAGGCAGATCACAAGTCTTTGGCTCCCATGTTAGGTTGTGCACTCAGAGTCATCTTAGAACTGGAAACTGTCGGGTGGTCCCACTCTAATGAGGGCACGAAAGGTCAAGAAATGGAAGCAAACAAACACTGGGTGGATCATGGTCTGGGTTTTTTGTTTGGTTTTGGTCTCCTTTTTCAAATTGTCATTTCTATAATTTATTAGTGTAGCCTGTCTCTGGTTGGCTGGCATTTCACAGTAATATCCAAACCACCCTATAACATTTTATTTCCCTATTTTCAGGCCTTTAAGGCTTTTGCTTTTCAGCTCTGCATTCCCTGTTTAGCTAAGACAGTCCTGAGAGATGTTCCCCTATGCATGTTTTTGCCTAACTTTGCACTCACCTTTGTTTTCCCACCTTCTGGATGTAAAAGAACTGAAAGAAAAAAATGGCATTCAGTGGTCATGGGCCTCAGTATCTTCCCTTTGTAATAAATCTGTGACTTTCTAGGAGTAATGCAGAAAGTGAACTGAGGTTGTAAACAAACCTTTCACCCACCTAAATGTTTTCCAGTTGTGAGGTTCCTCTTGGTGCGTGGTCTTTCCCTTCTATCCCTGCCGCCCTTCCCTAACTGTGATTAATTGGCCTCTTGGCTCATGCCAGTCTCCTGAGACATTCTGCAGTCATTATCACCTTTTTGGGTGGATTTTACTTCGTTTTTTGTTTTGTTTTGTTTTTAAAAAATAACTTTAACATTGATTCATATTTGCTTGGAATAGAGCTTGTGTAATTTACCAATCGTATTGATTGTATGTGATTGTGCCCTGCAGAGGTATACTTAACAAAAGTAATCTAAGTTAATAAAGGAGCCCATGAGATTTGAGTCAGAATAGAAATGACCTTGTAAAATTGCAGTTTCGGATAGTGTGAATCCCTCTCAGAATCAGTGGTACGGGAACTCCTATTTTAAGGTTTTCTTCCATTCCTCTATTTTTCATTCTCTCACCTCCTTATTCTTTTCATGTCATTCTCTACCCACCTGCTCAGATTTTTTTTTTCTAACTGAGCCTTAAGGTAACAGCTGGCTTTTAAATTAGTGAAGTTTGTGAAATTTTACATTTTCCAAATGTTTCCAGTTGAAAACAAAAGATGGGTTGAAATTCACCAACCCAGGACTAACTCCTTAGCTTCTGGCCAATGCTGAGGTTTTATTTGGAGGCATTAACTTCTGCAAGTTCTTTTTGAATAGGAAAAAAAGAACCTTGCTTGAAATGGAACATTCCCTTGTTTAATATTTCCATTAAAAACAAAACAAAACAGCCTTCAAAACAAATGAGGTGGAAGAAAAGAAGTAGGAGTATGTTTAGGGCTACTGAGTTCTGGATCTGAATGAGTACATATCCCACTGGTTGCATATTTTTGAGAAGATTAAGGCCTTTCTCAATTTTGTATTTGTGTGCATGTTGTTTATATAAAGATGCCACATTTTGTTAAAATGCCATTTCCTTTATTACCTTGGAAACTGACTCAGCCTCTTGTTGCTCCTAATTAGGGTTTAAGGCTCTTGTGAGTTGCAGATAAAAGGATTCATTTTAACAAAAAGAAGGAGGTGATTCACCTTTTGGATTGTAAATATATGAAATGTCTACAAGGTCTTTATCTGCTTTCTGTCAGCATTTATATTAAATGATAAATTAATGAGGAGGAACAATGTGTAGTCTTTTTCTTGTAAAGGAGCCTGTCATCTCACTCTCATCTTGGGGATTGTTGATGAAAAATTAAAAAGCTAATCTGTGTAAGTATGAACACTGGGAGTAATCCGTTTTCTCTAACATGGGAATTAGTGTGTACACACTTCAGAGAGAGGATTGGTTCTGAGATCACTAGGGCCAGTATTCAGTAAGCTGTCACGGCTTGACTTTCTGACTTCTCATCAAGCCAAGAGCATCTTTCTACTCAAGCATAATGATCTTCAAAGTACCTGTTTACTGACTCCCAATTATACTGAAGCCTTGTTGGTCACTCCTGGCAGAGAACAGATGTAAGTTTATATTGTCTCTTACAGACCATGCATTAATTAACAGTTTAGTGACATGAAGGGAAGTGAAAGAACTGCTTTCCCAGAGAACCAGAATTCCTAGCGTCTCCATTAGGCAGCTCAGGACCTATCTAGAATTCTACCTTGGGGAACCCAACACTGGCTTTCTTTCCTCAGTTTACATGCCCCCCCCCACACACACACACACATTTAAGGTCTAAAATGGGAAGATTAGTTATTACACATTTCAAAACATTTGTGAAATAAATGTAATAGGTGATGGGGGATGTCCCTCTGTATATATGTTTCTCTTATTGGTTGATGGATAAAACACTCTGGCCAACAGAGGCAGGAAGATAGGCAGGGCTGGAAGATGAGAATTCTGGGAAAGGTAGGCAGAGAGAGACTGCAAGGGAGTGCCAAGTAAACCTCCGAGTAACAAGTTCGGGCATTGTCTGGTAAGCCAAGACCACATGAAAACACATAGATTTATAGAAATGGGTTAATAATTAAGACAGCCAATAAGCCCTAGCCATTGGCCAACAGTTTTATTACTAATATAGCCTCTGTGTGCTTATTTGTGCCTGAAAGGTGGCAGGACCAAGTTGAAAGAAAAGCTCCAGCAACAAATAGGTTCTATTATTTAGCGGATACATTTATATACTTAGGAAAGATCAAGGGGATGTCTTTGTTCAGCTGATAGTAACAACACAATGTCTTTTAAAGGTTTATTTTTTATTTTATGTGTGTTTTGTTATATGTATATGTATGTATACCATATGCATGCAGTGCCTGTGGAGGCCAAAAGAAGGCATCAGATTTCCTGGAATTTGAGTTACAGGCAGTTGTAGTGTTGAGACTAGAACCCAGGTCCTCTGGAAGAACAGCACGTGCTCTTAGTGGCTGAGCTGTCTTTCCAGCCTCCATATTTTTTTAAAGATGCATAAACTGATCATGTTTGGAATTTACTTTGAAATAATTTCTAATGAAATTAATAGGCATCACCAGCAATGGAGGTGTTGTAACACCTATCAACAATTAGTAAATCGGAACCACCAGTATCTGACCTCAACAGGAGCCATAGTAAAGGAGTTCAGAAGGGATAAGATAGTAAGTACTGGAACCATGCTTGGAAGATGATGAAATCTAGAGAGGAAATTCCAAAATCAAGCCTGTCAGCCACTAAAAGTAGACCTGCCCTGATTGTAATATAAGCAAGAAGGAATTATCTGACTTGTTGGGCTAAAACTCACATAAACTAAAGTGAATTTGTATTGTGTACATAAATGTTTTATCCCAGTAACTAATCTAATGGTCCGATAATTAAATCATGCTTTCTAACCTGGTCAGCTATTAAAAAATGTTTTGCACGCCTAACATTTAAGAAATAGTCAGTGGTGGGGCATGCCTTTGGGAGACAGAAGTGGGTGGGTCTCTGAGTTCAAGGCCAGCCAGGGCCACACAGAGAAATGCTGTTTGGGGAAGGGGGGAAGGCAAGGCCCAGTACTTGGAGGCAGAGGAAGATAGATGTACCTTTGTGAATTTAAGGTCAAGCCTGGTCTGCATAGCAAGTTCTAGGACACAGCCAAGATTACATAGACCTGTTTCCCCACCCACAAACACTCCAGAGACAAAAGCGTTGGAGGCTAATTTACATTCCATAGTGAGTTCCAGGCCATGTCTCAAAACAAAAAAAAAAGTAAATTTATCAACTACTCAACTATTCCTGTAGTTTATTATGCTTAACAAAATGGCAGACAAAAGATGTGCCATCTGGGGCTGGAGAGATGGCTCAGAGGTTAAGAGTGCTGGCTGCTCTTCCAGAGGTCCCAAGTTCAATTCCCAACAACCACATGGTGGCTCACAACCATCTATTATGAGATCTGGTGCCCTCGTCTGGTGTGTAGATATACATGGAAGCAGAATGTTATATGCATAATAAATAAAATCTTTAAAAAAAAAAAAGATGTGCTATCTGCTCTCATTGAGCTGTAATTATGGAACTTGACACATGTTTTTAAACAGCTTCATCCGGTGATGGCTCACACCTTTATTCCCAGCCGCCAGGAGGCTGAGGCAGGTGAGCAGCCTGGGCTACATAGAGAGGCCTGGCGTTGGTGGCTCACGCCTTTAATCCTAGCACTCGTGAGGCAGAGGCAGGCAGATCTCTGTGAGTTCTAGGCCAGCCTGGTCTACAGAGTGAGTTCCAGGACAACCTCCACAGCAATACAGAGAAACCCTCTCGGGGGGGGGGGGGGGGGCTGGATTAAGGGGCTGGAAAGTTGGCTCAGTGGTTGAGAACACTGACTGCTTTTCCAGATAACAGTGTTTCTAATGTTTCTTGACCAAGCAGACCAAGCCTATAGTTATCTCAGTCTGTCATACCCCGAAACCTCCCAAGTCCAGTTAAAACCTAAGGGTGCCCTCTTGTACCCCTTTGTCTCTACACATGCCTGTCATATGTCTAGCCTTTCACTCCCTGGATGGTTAGGATGTACCTAGACTCAAGACATCTCTGCTTCCCCACAGTGGGAGGGCCTCTCTGTTTTTTTAAGCTGTATGAGTTTTTTTGTTTTATTTGATACATGTGTATCTGAGCCATACACATGTAGTGCCCAATGAAGTCAAAAGGCTGCATCAGATCCTCTGGAAGTGGAGTTAGACAGCCATGAACTGCCATGTGGGTGCTGGGAATTGACACCGGGTCCTCTGGAGGACCAGTCAGTGCTGTCAACTACTGAGCTATCTCTAGCCCTGGGCCTTAGGTCCTCCTTGTCCTTAAATGAACTTGGTGAGATTTTCTAGAACAGTCCCATGACTGGTCTACAGTCATGACAGCACACATGCTTGTCCCAGCTTTACCGTATTTCTTCCTGCTGCTTCCAGGGCCCACTCAAATCACCTCAGTGACTCTGGGGACTTTCTTTCACTCCCACTGTCTTTGTGCTCTGCTTTTCCTCTTCTCTGTGGTGTTCTCTTACCATCCAGCGCGTCTCAATTAATGTTCATGCAATGAGCTTTGACCCCGTGCAGCTGTCTCTTGTGCAACCTCTCACTCTTGCTTAGTATTTCTGTTAAGAAATGGTAACGCCTTAAAAAAAAAAAAAAAAAGTCTTGGTAATCTTTCCATTAAGGAAGTCTATCTAGTCCATCTGATAATTCAGCAAAACCCTTCAGAACCTGAACCTCTTAAAATATAAATGTTTATTGAATCCTAGAACATTCAACGCCCACAGCTGTGTGCACTGGACAAGTTCAATAAATATTTGCTGTTTGGTTTGATTTCCCTGAAACACAATGTGAACTTTCTAACTGTTATGAGGATTGAGGCAAATTCCAGTCACATGCTTCAAGACTCTGTGAAAAGGGGCCAATGTGATTATGTGCAGTTTGTCTTTTGATAAGCTTCATCCCACCTTTGTTATGGTCCTAAGATGCTATAATTACCCTAAAATCTTTTTGGAAATACAGAGGAGCTGGGGATGCCCTTGCTTTTATGCTATGTGTTGTGCCAAAGCTCCATGGAGAGGCCAAGCCTTGAGTTACTCAGTAACTACAGGAGAATCCGAGCTACTGTTTGCTCCTTGCCAAGGTCTTACTGTAGGGGCCAAAGACAAGAACACATAGCCCAGGAGATGAGGCAACAGGCAAAGGCCACATAAATTACCTTCCCATAGGTGTTACTACTCACACTGGAGACTGGTGGAGAAAGGAACTACTGACCTGAAGGAGATCAGAAAAATGAGACAGGAACCAAATGTGGTATTCTTTTCTCTTAATGCATTGTCAAGCCAACCCCTAACAGCAAAGAACTGGATGACCCATGCATGCTTGTCAATCTCTCCCCATGTTAGAAGCCAGCAAGATGGTCCAGTAGGTAAAAGTGCTTTCCATGCACACCTAACCTCAAGTCCATTCCTGGGACTTCATAAAAAGCCAACTGCAGTGGCACACCCCTGAAACCCAGTATTCCAATGGTGAGATGGGAGGCAGAGACAGAATTGCCCAAAAGTTCAAGGGCAAACAAGCCTGGAATATGCAGCATGGCAAAAACAACAAGGTAGAAGGGGAGAATGGACTCTCTAAAAGCTGTCCTCTAACCATACAGGTGCCATAGTATACACACAGCTGCACACATATCACACACTGGAGTAAAAGGCTCTCTTTAGAGTTTTGTTCTTAGTGCTGGGGATCAAACCTTACAGAGTATACACTCTACCTCTGAACTACTTCCCCGAGCCCTTATAAAAAGCTTGCCTCCAATTCCGGATACGACTATTCCAAAAAATTTAGAATGCTTTTTATTTTATACAATTATTAAAATATTTCATGAGAAGGTGAATACAGTTGCAAATTAGTTTGCCTGGCATATAGCGCCCCCACCTTTTTAAATTTTTTTTTTTTGAGACGGGGTTTCTCTGTAAAATAGTTCTGGCTGTCCTGGAACTCACTTTGTAGGCCAGGCTGGCCTTGAACTCACAGAGATCTGTCTGCCTCTGCCTCCCTAGTGCTGGGATTAAAGGTATGCACCACCTTTCTTGAACCAACCTAAGATGAGCCAAAAGAGAAGAGATTTGGGATCACATAGTCCAGTAGAAGCCGAGGGGAGCTATGTGTGAGAGCTGAAGCCAGGCTGGCAGGAAGGACCCCCAAAGAACTGTGGGGGCTCTCAGGAGACTGCCGCAGTACAGAGGTGTTGAGGGAAGTGTGGATCAGCACTGCAGGACTGTCTCCTGGCCATGTCATCTTCCTAATGGCAATGCTGGACAGCTAAGAGTAAGACTGCTGCTTTTTTTTTTTTTTTAGGTGTTTGCTTCTTGGTCAAGAAACATGCCTTGAATGTTCCCTCCCCTGGCTGTGATGGGGGCAAGTACTCAAACCAAGTAAACAGCAGTTTTTCCCATCTGTAAGCAGAGCACAGTGATATCCCGGTAGAGCAGATGAGACAATGTCTGGAAAGCAGCCAGCAGAGATTCTGGTATATACAGTATTTGAAATGGCACCATCACCCTTGACTATTTGGAATTTGATATGATCCAATCGCTAAAGGCAAGGTAATGGTTAAATTACAGACAATAGAACATTATTAGCTAATAGAAATTATTTCTCCTGGCAGGCACCTAAACGTCTCTCCTTGACCAGCAGACAGTGAAGCTGGCTTCTCCTACTTTTCCCTCCTACCAGCTCGGCAATCGGCCAGCCCCTCCTCTTAGGTGCTGCCATCCTCATCTTGCACTAGGGTCCCTCTCCTCAAGCCTCTATGACACAACACTGAAATCCTTGTTGCTCATCGAGTCAAAACCTTTTTGCATAAATGACATATTGATTGGTTAAAAAAAAAAAAAACTAGAGGGGCTGGAGAGGTGGCTCAGAGGTTAAGAGCACCGACTGCTCTTCCTAAGGTCCTGAGTTCTATTCCCAGCAACCACATGGTGGCTCACAACCATCTGTAATGAGATCTGGTGCCTTCTTCTGGTGTGCAGATATATATGGAAGCAGAATGTTGTATATATAATAAATAAATACAATCTTTAAAAAATATCTTTTAAAAAAAAACTAGAAAACTGCCAAGTGGTGGTGACACACACCTTTAATCCCAGCACTAGGGAGGCAGAGGCAGGTGTATCTCTGTGAGTTCAAAGCCAGCCTGGTCTACAAAGTGAGTTCTGGGACAGCCAGAGCTATTATACAGAGAAACCCTGTCTCCAAACACAAACAAAAAAAATAGAAAACGAAGTCTGATATGGTGAGTATATGCCTGTCATCCCAGCCAGCACTGAGGCTGAGGCAGTTGTATCATGAAGTCAAGCCCAGATTGAACCACACTGTTTCAAGATTCTGTCTTGAAAACAAATGAACATTGTACTGGCTAGCTTTATATCAACTTGACACAACTTGTTAGGGAAGAGAGAACCAAAATTGAGATGGTGCCCTCATTAGATTGGCCTGTAGTACATTCTCTTGACTGGGGGTTGACGTAGGAGGGCCCAGCTCACTGTGAGCAGGCAGTAGCCATCCCTAAGCTGGTAGTCATAGATGGAAGATGCTCTATCAGCCTGCTATAAGGTGGCAGGCTGAACAAGGCAGGAAGAGCAAGCCAGTAAGTAGTGTCCCTCTAGCCTCTGCTTTAGTGTCTGCCTCCAGGTTCCTACTTGGAGTTCTTACCCTGACTTCCTTGGGTGAGAGACTGTGAGTGGAGCATGTGAGATGAAATAAGCCTTTCCTCTTCAGGTTGCTTTTGTGGTGTCTTATCACAGCAATATAACCCTAAGTAAGACAGACATCAACAACAAAAACTGAAAGCCCAGTGGGTAGACACTCCCCTAGACTGCAGGAGGCTCAGGTGGAGATTCTCAGTGCTGTGCAAACTGGACATGGCAGAGGCAGGAAGGCCAGCACTTCATGGTCAACTGAGATAGAGCAGACCCTGGTTCAAAGAAATAGGGGGCGTTTACAGATTATTGGTTCTTACACCCTCTGCTCCATCACCTTTCCATTGTTACAGAGGCACAGCACTGTAATGCTCAGTAGTCACTTCTTCCAACTTAGATGCTCCAGAGATCCTTCATCAGCACAGAGAGGACCCCACTGTTTCCATAGTTCCATGTAGGGATGTGGCCCTGCTTTATCAACTGGTACCCTCCAACTGGGAACCATTTCCAGTCTTTTGCTATTACAAACTGGGTCCCAGCCAGGCAGTGGTGGCAAACGCCTTTAGTCTCAGCACTTGGGATGAAGAGGCAGATGGATCTCTGTGAGTTCAAGGCCAGCCTAGTCTACATGGCAAGTTCCAAGACAGCCAGGGCTGTTACACAGAGAAGCTCTGTCTTGAAAAAAACAAATTTAGGTTCCAGTTGGTGATGGATTTTATGCCTATTTGTAGGTTGGATTTGTTACAATAAGTCTTTACTCCAAAGCCACCTGAGCCCTGCTGCCCCATGAGTGCATTCTGCCAGGCCACCCGAGTTCCTCCCGCCACCATGTTAAGGTCCCAAGTAACACACTGAGACTTATATTAGGTACAAATGCTGCTTGGCCAATACTAGGATTTCTCATCTGCTAGCTCAGTCTTAATTATCATAAATCTATATATTTTATAAGACTTATCGGACACCAGCAGAAGCATGCTGTCTTCTGTGCTCACATGGTAAATCCAGAGCAGAGACCAGGAGGAAGAGAGAAGAGACGACTTCCTTCTTGCCTTTGCTTATATATGAGTCTGCCTACTATGTCACTTCCTGCCTGTATCACAAGACTTCCTTTTACTACATTTCCCAGAATCCTCCTTGACTCCTAGTCCCGCCTAACCTGCTTCTTCATTGGCCAACAGTACTTTATTCAACAACCAATAAGATAAAAATATAGAGAAGGACATTCCCCATCATGGATTCCTAAGGACAAGTTTCCTATCAAGGAGTTCCAGCCACTAGCATCCCCCAAAGCAATCAGTAAAAGGGCCTGCTTCCTCATAGCTTTAGCTATGGTGTGTCCTCTAGCTTGAATTCTTTTTCCTTTCTCTTTTAAAGACAGGGTGGCCACAAACTTACTGTGTATCTCAGGGTAGTCTCCTAACTCTTAAATTCTGCCTCAATTTCCTGAATATGGATATTATAGATGTGCGCTACTGTGTGTGTGTGTGTGTGTGTGTGTGTGTGTGTGTATGTATGTATGTATGTATGTATGAGAGAAAGACAGAGAGACAGAGAGGGAGGGAGAACCCCTTCTTTCAGGATGATAGAAATAACAGAGGAGAAATAGTGCTTAAAATATCATTCCAAAATACTGTTCAAAGTTGTTTAACAGGTGAAAACCTGATGAATAAAACAGTATTGATATATATAGGTAATTTAATAATGTTGTTTTGTATACTATTTATAAGCTTCCAAATACTATTTAACAAAAAGGGGAGAACTGATTTTACAGCAGAGAAATATGCCTAAGAGCTGTCTCAGGCAAACAATGATGACCAGCAACAGCAGCAGCAGCTTGGGAAGACAGTGCCTCCCAAAGTGACGGACTCAGGGCAGAGTCATTCCTGCTCCCAAAAGGATCATGGGAACCTAATTGTGAAGATACCTACTGCATACAGAGATTTCCTTCAAAATTGGCTTACACACTTCAAATTGGCTTACACACTTCAAAAACACTACCCACGATGGACAAAGAGCTGACGGTAAGGGAGCCGGCTCATGGAGAAAGTTTGGTTACCCGAGTTTAGTCCCCGGTAACCACATAGAGGTGGAGAACTAACTCCACGGAGCTGTCCTCTGACCTCCACACCTTGTGTTGCATGTGTGTACCTATGATCACACACATATATCATACACACACTAACAAAGCTGCTCTCTGACCTTCACGTGTGCTGTTGCACAGGAACACCTGTAATCACACACATACATCACATACACACTAACAAAG
The DNA here is from genome assembly GCF_003668045.3 of Cricetulus griseus. Classification (NCBI taxonomy): domain Eukaryota; kingdom Metazoa; phylum Chordata; class Mammalia; order Rodentia; family Cricetidae; genus Cricetulus; species Cricetulus griseus. The sequence continues at coordinate 31,079,615 of NC_048598.1, read as the reverse complement.
CTTAGTCTTCTGATCTCCACACCTGCTGTTGGACATGGGTACCTATATGCACGTGTGTCACACACACACACACACACACACACACACACACACACACACAGCATATCACAATATTTATATATTTACTTATTGTGTGTGCATTCTTACAAATATGCCATAGTGCATACGGAGGTCAAAGAACATTTGTGGGAGTCAGTTCTCTTCTACCATGTGAGTTCCAGGGACCAAACTCAGGTCATTGGATTGGTGGCAGGTACCTTTACCCACTGAGCCATCTTTCTGGCCCTATACCCATCTTGTGTATGTTGTTTTTGTTCACAACTACTCCCTGACGCTGAGTAGAACTTCATGCAGTTCCTAGGTCATGCCTCTCTATTTGCTAACAGGAGACTTTTCAGTTATCTTTAGTCAAGGGTTATGGGGGTCTTTGAGCAAAGAACTCTAGCATCTGTTCTTGAATACCCTGCTCCATCAGGCAAGAACTTGACATAGTCCTGATGCTTTCCTACCCTACAGTTCAAGTCCTCATGTTACAGAACACTGAACACAGTAAATTCGATGCTGGGAACAGGATTTTTGGCAATTTAGAAGAGAAAAACTGAACTAAATAGCCCTCTATCTCCATTAGTTTGAATGTACTTAAACCGCCCCCCCAAACTACTAAAAATATTAGTAATAATACACACAGACATAAGATGGCTTGTTTGGTCTTTTTTTTTATTTAGAGAATACTTTATTAGTTCTTATAATCAAACCCACGTAGATAAGACCTTATATATTTAATACAGTGTGTTACCCCTGTACAAATGGAAGAAAATTAAGTTCAACATTTCTAGACCAATATGGCTGTTAATTTCTGTACAATGCCAACTCAACATGGTAAACTGGGATACTTTTTTCCAAAGTTGACAGCACAGCTAAGTTTCCAAAAATTATATATATTATATATATATAATAGCAGTATGTTATGCATCAATAGCAGCAACAGCTTTTCCAGGTTCTGCAGTCATTTGAACAAAATTGTAGAGACATCAGCACACTCCATTTAAAACAAAACAACAAAAACAACAACAAAAAAAAAGTAAAAAACAAAATCCCAGAAAACAGCACAGTTATGTAACTCTTGTGGTACCTGGCACCATTTTTTTTTTAAATTAGCTTCTCAATCATCATCTGGAAGGAAACCATTTTGAGCAACATCATTAAAAACAGCTCTGATAAAGCATGGTCACTACTATGCATCATAAAGCAGGTCCACATATGTGTGAGTACATATCATGTTTGTCTTTTTGTGATTGGGTTACCTCGCTCAGAATGGTTTCTTTGAGTTCCATTCATTTTCCTGCAAATTTCAAGATTCCATTGTTTTTTTCCTGCTGGGTAGTACTCCATTGTGTAAATGTACCACATTTTCCTCTATCTATTCTTTGGTTGAGAGTCATCTAGGCTGCTTCAGTTTCTGGCTATTACAAATAGTGCTGCTATGAACATGGTTGAATAGATGTCCTTGTTGTATGAGCTTGTTTGGTCTTTAAGAAATATTTTGAAGTCGGGCAATGGTGTGGGCAGAGCACTTGGGAGGCAGAGGGAGGTGGGTCTCTGAGTTGGAGGCCAGCCTGGTCTACAGAGTGAGTTCCGGGGACAGCCAGGGCTACACAAAGAAACCTTGTCTCAAAAAACAAAACAAACATCAAACATAGTTTTTGAGTTGTGCGGATCCTACTGAGGAGTCACCATGAGCAAACTCCCCCATCCTGAACTGAAGAAATTGATGAACAAGAAGTTATTGTTGAAGTTAAATGGTGGCAGACATGTACAAGGAATACTATGGGGCTTTGATCCCTTTATAAATCTTCCAAGACAAGGTTTCTCTAACAGATCTGGCTGTCCTGGAACTCAATCTGTAAAGTAGGCTGGCCTGGAACTCACAGAGATCTGCCTGCCTCTGCCTCCTAAGTGCTGGGATTAAAGGTGTGCACCACTACTGCCTGACCCTTTTTGAGTCTTGTGATTGAAAAGTGTGTGGAGGGTTGGAGAGATGGCTCAGAGGTTAAGAGCACCGGTTGTTCTTCCAGAGGTCCAGAGTTCAATTCCCAGCAACCACATGGTGGGTCACAACCATCCGTAATGAGATCTGGTGCCCTCTTCGGGTGTGGAGATATACATAGAAGCAGAATATTGTTGTATACATAATAAATAAATAAAATCTTTAAAAAAAAAAAAAAGAAAAGTGTGTGGAGATGGCAACTAGGGGTGACAGAATAACACCAGAATGGTGGTCATATGAGGAAACAGCATCATCATGTTAGAAGGCTTGGAAAAAGTCTGTACAATGGCTTTCAGCAGAGGAGCTCACATCTCTCCCCAGAGGGCCTGCTGACTGGGGTCTAGAATTGGGTTGTGTACATTTTCTTTTTTCTCCCTCTCCCCCAGTTGTGTACATTTTCATATGAAACTTTTTTGCTAAATAAACTTTTGTGATTAGAAAAGAAAGAAATACTTTAATAGTTGTGCCCTTGCTCACAGTAAAGGAAAACAGTTGGTAGAGGCTCACACCTGTAATCCCAGCACTTGGAAGGTAGAGACAGGAAGAGCAGGAGTTCAAGGTCAACTTTAGCTTCATAACAAATGTGAGGCCAGCCCATGTAAGGCGGGGAGCAATAAAAGCCGTTGTTCCCACTCGGATCCCTCCACTTCTGTGATCTCCTGATTTGATTAGTCAGGTTTTTTTTGTTGTTGTTGTTGTTTTTTTTTTTCCTACAGAGCCCTCCTGAGTCAGGTACCTCTTAAGCAGGTTTGAATTCTCCATGTTCTCCCTTTTTCCTCAGAAAGGTGACAGGAGAATGAAGAGCTGCAGGCAAGAAAGGGGACCACACTTTCCCTAGGCCTGACTGAACTTTAACTTCTCTGCTAATTAAACAAGACTGAGTTCTATACTTTGCTTAACCCTAGAACTGGTCATCAGCCTTTGACCTCAGCCCTCCTCTCCTGACTGGCTCCCTCCCCTCCCCCACCTGGCCTCTGGACCTCTGTCAGATTTAGGGGAAAGAAGCAGCTTTCAGAGTGACTGTCTCAGACAGCACTATCTCCACTTGCCGTCTCTGGAGAAGCCCAACAGCCATGTCTTCCAATGGGATAGGAAGGGCGGCCGCTGGAATGAGGTAAGGGGTGAGCCAGCCCTCTGCCAGCTCTTGCTGAGTTTTCTGACCTCTGAAGGACTCACAAGGATGACCTCTGACACTTTTGAGAAGACCAGAGCCTCTCCCTGGTAGTTAAGTCAAAGACCTATTTGGAAAATGTCGTTCCCCCATGGGAAGGGATGGGCAATCTAGAGAACATGGCCAGGGCAGCCCTCTAATTTGCTCTATGCTCCTCTCCTACTCAGTTGCCCCCCTGTCTCGGGGACCTCTGACTAACTCCTAAAGCCTCGTTCCCTTTTCACAGAGGGACTCCCTCTTGGATACCACACCCTTCTTGATTTAAGTGTTGAAGGGAGCTGGAAGTGAGGGCAGCCTGATCACTGTGGCTTCTATTTATGCCCACAGAGCTCTAAGGCCCCTACACCTTCCACTCACATTTCCAAATGCCCTGAAGAACAGAATGGGAACACAAGGCAATGGAGATGGGGCGATAGCTCTCTCTCTCCCTTCCCTCACCCCTCCTCCCTCGTTACCCTACCTTCCTTTGTTCCCTTTCCATTCCTCCAGTTGTAGAATTGGTTTCAGACCACACAAAAATCCAGGTATCCTTTGCCTGCCCTCAGCCTCGTCACCCCTTCTCCCACTGAGCAGACTTCCTCGGCAAGTCTTTTCTGCACTCCATGCCTGCCTTTTTCTTCCAGAAGGGGACTGGAAAGACTCAGTGCCCAGGTACAGATGCCCTTCTCAAGGCTCAGTAGCCTGGCCCACACTGTCTTAGCTACAGACATAGTCTGGAGAATTTATTTCTTGGTTTACTTTATTGAATGTTCAAATTATCTTGCCATCTCACTACATTTTTTTTTTAATTGAGGTATTATGCAGCCCAGGCTGCCCTTGTATTCCTGACCCTCCTACCTCAGCCTCCCAAATGTTGAGATTGAGGGTATATACCACACCACACCTAAGTTACTGTTTCATTTTCTAGAAAGGTGTCAAGCTGGGCATGGTAGTACATGCCTACAATCCTAGCATTTGGGATCCAGAGGCAAGAAAACCAGAAGTTCAAGGTCATTCTTAGCTACATATTGAAGTTAAGGCAGTGTAGGCTACTGAGACCCTGTCTGAATCCCTAGCACTGTCAAAGTGAGATTATCTTTACTTTTAGTGACCCCTGTTGGTACCTATTAACAGAAATTCAGGGGACAGAAAGGAATGAGGGCAGAACTAAGGCAGAGGCAGTAAAGGTCAGAGAGTAAGGAAGTGGCCTTAACTGAATCTGGGGTCAGACTAAACAAGGAGGGGAGGGATCCAGGGTGACTTTCAGGTTTCTGGCCTGTGTCAGGATCCATGGGTTGAGGGATGGAAGAGCAGGTGTGTGCTGAGAACACCAGCTCAGCAGGTCACATCTCACTATGGAAGTGGCAGGCCTTCCAGACGGGACTATCCAGACAAAAGTCAGTCTGGAGGTCAGAGTTCAGGCTGGAGCTATGGATCTGGGAATCATTATACCCGATGCTGCCTTGGCTGCATTCACTCTCTCACCCTCTTGGTCAAAGCCTTCCTGGCCTTTAAGATTCGGGCTATGTTCCATCCATGTCTGGGGGCTCTCCTGAACACCTTCAGGTGGCTCCCATTGCTCTCTGACTCTCCAGAGGGCACATGTGGGTGTTCCAGTTATCAAAGAAAACTGCATCCTCCTTCTCCAAGCATGAACAACACATATCTCCAGTATATAACTGTGTCCTGGCAAGGAGCCTAGGACTGGTCTTCTGGACAGTGATGCTTAGCTCAAATGCAAAGAAGGCCAGAATCAATCCTATGTTTCTCAGGGATAAGACTGTGCTGGCCAGGGGGGATAGGTAGTCACTGTTCTGTCTCCTTGTAGGAAGGTATGTCTTCTCTTCCTGCTACTCATTGGTGCCTGGAACTGTGTGATCTGTCATGGAAACCCTGTTGATGACATCTGCATAGCAAAGCCCCGGGACATCCCTGTGAATCCCATGTGCATTTACCGCTCTCCAACCAAGAAGGCCACTGACGAAGATGGCCTAGAGAAGAAGGTCCCGGAGGCCACCAACCGTAGGGTCTGGGAACTGTCCAAGGCCAATTCTCAATTTGCCACCACCTTCTATCAGCACCTGGCAGACTCCAAGAATGACAATGACAACATTTTCTTGTCACCCTTGAGTATCTCCACAGCTTTTGCTATGGCCAAGCTGGGTGCCTGTAATGACACTCTCAAGCAGCTGATGGAGGTACAGTGTGAAGCCCTCTACCTCTTTCCTTGCTGGGGTATCTCTTGGATTTCTTTATGTCTAATGACGCTTACACCAACACATCAGATTGTGTAGGTGACCTCACTCTGGGTTATAATTCTCTTTGAATCATTATTTCATGTATTGGGATTATTTTTAGTTTTTAATGACTATTTATTTTATGTGTATTTTCTTGCCTGCATGTGTATCTGTTAGATCCCCTGGAACTGGAGTTACATAGAGACAGTTGTGAGCTGCCATGTAGGTGCTGGGAATTGAACCCAGGTCCTCTGGAAGAGCAGCCAGTGCCCTTAACTGCTGAACAGTCTCTGCAGCCCAGGACTATTTTTCAAAATGACTCTTAGTTTTTTTGTTTGTTTGTTTTGTTTTGTTTTTTGAGACAGGGTTTCTCTGAGTAACAATCCTGACTGTACTGGAACTCATTTTGTAGACCAATCTAGCCTCGAACTCACTGAGATCTACCTGCCTCTGCCTCCCAAGTGCTGGGATTGAAGGCGTGTACCACTACTGCCTGGCTACTTGTAGGTTTCTGAGTAAGGTTTTTATATAAGCAGTTCTGGGCTGGCCTTGAACTTGTGATGATCACCTGGCCTTGGCCTCATGAACAGCAGAATTACAAGTATCAGCTACCATGTGGCTAATTGTTTTTCTTTAATTAGTCAAGGAGTTACTACCTGAATGTCTTCGTTATAAATGTTTCTAGTCTCTCCTATTTAAAAATTATTTTACTTATTATTATTTGAGGGGGAGCACACATGCTGTGGCATGTGTGTGGAGGTCCGAGGACAACTTTCAGGAGCTGGTTCTCTCCTTCCTTGTTGAGGGAGGATCCCTTGTTTCTGCCACTCTGTATAGTCCAGGGGAGTTGCCCTACAAGGTGACTCTCTTCTCTCTACTCTCCACAGTGCTATTATGGAAGTGTTGGGATTACAGATGCAAGGCACTCGGGTGGCTTTTTTGTGGGTTCTAGAGGTCAAATTCAGGCTGTCAGGGTTGACAGAAGTGCTTGTACCTGCTGACCCCTCTTGCCATATACTTTTCATAAATAGGAGAAGGCCAGTGTCACAACTTCTCTTTTTAGTCATTTTCTCTCCCTCATTCATTCATTGAGACAATGTCCTTGAATTTGGGGTCCTCCTGACTCTGTTTTGCAAGTGCTGGGATTACAGGTGTGTACTACTATGTCCAGTTATTTGTGTATTCATTTATTTGATTATATATGCATATATACATATATATTCAAGCACTACCTCTGCGGCGGGTCATATGCTGGGTGAAGACTCTAGTCCCTGCTCTGGTAGGGAAAAAATGTTTGCCATCTGATGGCTCAAGCAGATTGGCTCTTGGGGTAGATTCTAGGGCTCTGTCTGTATCCAGACCTGGGCCCCATGAAGCTGAGAAGCCTTGAAGACAAAAAACATTTTGGAGCTATGGGCAGAACTGGTCATTTCAGATCAGTGATTTCTCCACCCCTTTTGGCAGGGCAGGGAAAAAGGGAGATAAAAGTGGAGCAAGATATAAGAAACACCATGAATGAAGTAGCCACTGGTATCATCTTTTTCCTGCATAGTCATCTTCAAAACATGAACTGAGTGTTTATGCTGAACCAGGCACTGTTCTGGAGGGAATTACCGAGATAACTGTTGGTCCAGCTTTGTACTTGGTACCCATGGTAACTTGGCTGCCTAATCACACCTACCACTGTTTTCTTTTTTATAGGTTTTTAAATTTGATACCATCTCGGAGAAAACATCTGATCAGATCCACTTCTTCTTTGCCAAACTGAACTGCCGACTCTATCGAAAAGCCAACAAGTCCTCCAACTTGGTAGCAGCCAACCGCCTTTTTGGAGACAAATCCCTTACCTTCAATGAGACCTATCAGGACATTAGTGAGGTTGTTTATGGAGCCAAGCTCCAGCCCCTGGACTTCAAGGTGAGTTGTGGATCTCAGAGTCCCCTCTGCTCATACTGAAAAGGGAGAGAAACAGGATCCAAATGAACACTACTGTACTTGCCAATGGTTGGTGGAGGCTGAGGACAAAAATCAAAATACTTGGAACACTAACCCTTACTTAAGACTTCAGAGAGCAGCCGGGCGTTGGTGGTGCACACCTTTAACCCCAGCACTCATGAGGCAGAGGCAGGCAGATCTCTTTGAGTTCAAGGCTAGCCTGGTCTCCAGAGCGAGTGCCAGGATAGGCTCCAAAGCTACACAGAGAAACTCTGTCTAGAAAAACAAAAACAAAAACAAACAAACAAACAAACAAAAAGACTTCAGAGAACAATGGTACTCATGCCTTCTGTTATAGAGGTTACTCTGAAGAAGTCTGTATAAGAAATTATCTTTTCATTTCGTCTGCCAAGTTCAAATATGTCATGGACAAATAAAATTGGTTCATGATACCTGTTACATGCTCCCTTGGAGATTCATGAAGCATACAAGCCAATAAAGTGTTCTGAGGAAGTAATACAGCAAAGAAATACTTTGACTTCTGGCTCAGTTACTGTTCTATTGCTATGAAGAGATACCATGACCAAGGCAACCATAATAAAATAAAGCATTTAATTGGGGTTTGCCTACACTTTCAGAGGGTTAGTCCATTCCCATCATAGCAGGAAGCATGGCAGCAGACAGACAGGCAGGCACGGGCCTGGTCCACAAGCAGGCAAAGAGAGACACTGGGGCTGGTATGGGCTTTTGAAACCTCAAAGCCGATTCCCAGTTACATATCTCCTCCAACAAGGACATACCTACTCCTTTTCAAAAATCCTTAATCAACTGGGGACTAAGCATGCAAATGTATGAGCTTATGGGGGCTGTTTTCATTCAAACCACCACAGCTTCATTCAGTCAGCATTTTCTTTCACTATGTAGCCCTGGCTAGCCTGGAACTCACTCTGTAGACCAGACTGGCCTCGAACTCACAAAAGATCCACCTTCGTCTGCCTCCTGAGTGCTGGGATTAAAGGCATGTGCCACCACTGGCCAGTCAGCAATTTCTAAATTTACTTGACTACAGGACACACGCCCCTCCCATCCTCTTACCCATGCCATCACTCATTACTTCCCATAGACCATCAGGGACAGTGTATCAGACGTGTGAGGCTTCCTCAGTATGGGTTAAGTGATGGCTTCTTAACCAAACACTGGAAAAGAGTAGAGAAATGATGAGCAAAATACATTCTGCAGGGGGAACTCAAATTCAAAGCTGACTGAGTTGCACAGGTGCGAGGGTTATTTCCTGTTTTTTTTTAGGAAAATGCAGAGCCATCCAGAATGACCATCAACAACTGGGTAGCTAATAAGACTGAAGGCCGCATCAAAGACGTCATCCCCCAAGGAGCCATCAACGAGCTCACAGCCCTGGTGCTGGTTAACACCATTTACTTCAAGGTACTCCAACTGGTCCTAGAGAGACCCCACGGACTCCCCTTACCATTAAGCTCACCTTCTTCCACATCTTTGAGCATGTGTAGTCAGATCCCGCCTGAGAAATGGTCCATGCATAGTCTAGGCAACCATATATATTTTCCAAGAGCCCAGAGGTCCAGAGGCTTGGTAATCCTCATGCTGAGACAGAGCATGTGAATCTACAAGCCACCATCCTTCCAGGTATGAATGGTGACAAGCTTTTCCTCCTGTGTGACAATTTCTGCAATCCAATTAAATTAATGTTTTCTTTTCTTTTTTCCTTTTTTTTTTTTTTTTTTTTTTTTTTTTTTTTTTTAAGTTTCAAGACAGGGTATTATGTAGCTCTGGCTTTCCTGGAACTTGCTAGGTAGACCAGGCTGACCTCCAGAGATCCATTTGCTTCTGCCTCACGAGTGCTGGGATTAAAGATGTGTACCACCAACACCTGATTGAAACAAAAATTATTTTACTGATGGATTTCTCCACTGCCTAGAGCAATTTCTGTTGTACACAGCTCCTTGGGATTCTGAAGCTCCAGGTGCTGGGCTCACCTCAGACTAAGAAGGGGCTTGTGATGTGAAGGGGCCTGTGATGTGACCATGCAGGGCTTGTTGTCCTCAGAGTCCAGGCTATAAGGACTGCTCCAATTTGATTACATTTGAGAAGGAGTGGGAGAGGACAGTGGGAACAAACACCAGGAACACTCTGGAGGACCATCCCTGCAGAGCAACAGGAATTGTGACACATTTTTTTTCTTTTTCTAGATATTTTTATTTAAATTAGAAACAATCTTATTTTACATATCAATCCCAGTTTCCTCTACCTCCCATCCTCCCATGTTCCCCACCAGCCCCCCATTCCACCCACCCCCCTTCTGCTCCCCAGGGAGGTTGAGGCCTTCCATGGGGGATCATCAAAGTCTGTCACATCATTTGGGGCAGGGCATGGTGACACATATTTTTTATCCTTCCTTAGACATGCATTGTTTGCATTCCTCCTTTCTCCCTGTGGCCCAGCGACTTAGCCAGTCACTGCTAGTGTCAACCACTCTGCCTCTTAGGGTTTCCCTCTCCTCCAGAACATCAGGCAGTGTGTTACCTTTACAGTTTATGGAACAACTTGCTATTTATTATCACTCTTGTTCCTCATACACTGCAAGTGAGACCCTTGGCCATTTATGCAGTATGATTTCTTTATTGTAAGTCTTGACTCCTTGTTTGTAAGTATACGAATTCTTGTGAGTTACTGGGGAGTTAATGGGACTTTGCTATGGCCTGCTTTTTATAAAATGGTAACGAGGATTCACCTGCTTTATAGGATTAGTAAAGGGACTGAGTGGGTGAACAAACATGAAATACTTGTGAGTATTTATACATCCTTAGAGTACACAGTTAACATTTTTAAGTCATTGGCTTTTTCCAATGCCTAACTTGCTGCTGAGAAACCACTACTCAAAAGACTTCTCTAAAGAGCCAAGAGCCAGAAAATGATAAGGAATGGTGCAGGAAGCCAGCCAGGATGTATTATTTGCCTGGCAGGACTTCCAAACAAATTCCTGGGATTGTTGTCCGAGTCTGGCCTCTAACTCACAGAGCTCTGGAGGCTGTCACTGGGAAAGAGGTGGTGGATAGCAGATAGCATAAGACAGAATTAACTTGCAAAGAAGACTACAGGCTATTCTTGGATTTGGACTTTTCTGATTAAAAAAAGAAATCAATGCTAAGTTGATGAGATAGCTCATCTGGTAAAGGTGCTTGTCACCATGCCTTGACAACTTGAGTGCCATCATAGAACCCACATGGTAGGAGGAAAGAGCCAGTTCCTACATGTTGATAAGTTGTCCTTTGACGTCCACACACTCACAACGGCACACCTCTCCTCTCAAATATAAAATGATAATAATAATGAAAATAATAATAATAATGCTAGAAATCTGACAAATATAGAAAAAACAGAATGAAACACACAGAAGTAATTGTACCACTCAGGCATAATTATTAGCCTTTTAACATATCTAGTTACTCCAATAACACATTTATATGTTGATATAATCAGACAATATAATTATGTCCCATATTAATTAATATTCTGCTAGGATATTTTTGTTCTTGCTTTATGATTCTCCAATCTGACATCTTTCAGGGCTTGTGGAAGTCAAAGTTTAGCCCCGAAAACACAAGGGAGGAGAAATTCTACAAGGCTGATGGGCAGTCATGCTCAGTGTTTATGATGTACCAGGAAGGCAAATTCAAATACAAGCGTGTGGCTGAAGGCACCCAGGTGCTTGAGCTGCCCTTCAAGGGGGATGACATCACCATGGTGCTCATCCTGCCCAAGCCTGAGAAGAGCCTGGCCAAGGTGGAACGGGAACTCACCCCAGAGCTGCTGCAGGAGTGGCTGGATGAGCTGACTGAGACGATGCTTGTGGTCCATATGCCCCGTTTCCGCACTGAGGATAGCTTCAGTTTGAAGGAGCAGCTGCAAGACATGGGCCTTGTTGACCTGTTCAACCCTGATAAGGCCCAACTCCCAGGTTGGTACAGGAGAGAACTGCCCCCTCTCTACTCCAGGTAAAGGTTTGACCAAATGTGGGAGAGTCGAGGAACACACAGAAAAGAGTGTCAAGTCAGGATATCTGGATTCTGATCCTGGCTCTGTGATAAGCTGTGGCGATCGATCCCTTGCCCTTCCCAGCCCCCTGTAGAAGGGGGTGTTTGCTCTTGTTTCCAGAAGTCTAGCCAGTACTGTCATCCTATGAATCTGTATCTCATAGAGGAAATAAAACCAGGTGGAGAAGGATTTGAAAAAGCATTGGAATTAAAAGAGACAGACATTAAAACCGAAGCATCCTGGGACATGATTGTAATTCCAACGCTTGGGAGGTGGGGCAGAAGATAGAATTCTAGGCCAGCCTGGACTATTTAAAAGACCTTGTCTGAAAAGCAAAATAAAATAGGGGCTGGAGAGATGGTTTAGCAATTAAGAGCATGGGTCATTATTGCAGAAGATCAGTTTCTAGAATTCAAGGCAGACATCTCACAACCTCCTGTTACTCTAGCTCCAGGGGGTCTGACTCCATAGGTACCAGCACTCATGTACACACACACACACACACACACACACACACACACACACAGAGAGAGAGAGAGAGAGAGAGAGAGAGAAGAGAGAGAGAGAGAGAGATAAGAAAATAAGCTGGCGGTGGTGGCATATGCCTTTAATCCCAGCACTCTGGAGGCAGAGGCAGAGGCAGGGGCAGGGGCAGGGGCAGGGGCAGGGGCAGAGGCAGGTGGATCTCTGTGAGTTCAAGGCCAGACAGGTCTGCAGAGGGAGTTTCAGGACAGGCTCCAAAGCTACAGAGAAACCTGTCTGAAAAAAAAAAAAAAGAGAGAGAGAGAGAGAGAGAAATAAGAAAATAAATCTCGAATAAAATAAAAATGAAATATGATAGCAAATTATATTTACTATAGAACACATTTTCATTTTTTCTGTTTTTGGTTGAGACAGGGCCTTATGTAGTCCAGGTTAGCCTGGAATCCACTGTGCAGCTAAGACTGGCTTTGAACTGATTGTGCGATTGCCACCCTGAGTGCTGGGATTACAGGTGTGTGCCACGTGTCTGGAAGTGTCTTTTACGTATCCATACATTTATTTGTTATGTGTGGTGTGTGTAGGGGATGCACAAGTGCCGCTGTGTGTGGATGTCAGAGGACAACTTTCAGGAGTTCAAAGCCATGTAGATCCCAGGATTAAACTCGGGTTGTCAGGGTTGGTGGCAAGTGACCTTACCTGATGAACAATCTCTTTGGCCCCAGCACACCTATGTCAAAAAGAAGCCCACAGCTGGGCATGGTGGCACACAACTATAATTTCAGCACTCAAGGCTGAGGCAGGGTGACAGCCCAGGCTACACAAAGAGATTCTGGCAAAGAAAGAGTTTGATTGGGTAATGGGATTTATCTTTACTGGGCTACCTTTAAACTAGCTTTGAAAGCCAAACCTCTCAAAAATGTTACCAGACTGGAAAAACATTTCTATCCTTAAGAACAGAGTCCCACCCTTCCACCTTCCCCCAAGAAGCTAACATGAAATTAAATTCACAAGACACAGGCCAAAGAAGCCCAGACACCTCCGTTTTTAAGAGGCATCCATTGAAAGGGTGGAGGTTATAACTAGGGGAGGATCAGGGTTCTTTTTCGAAAACCACCCAGAAGGGTGTCTTCATTCAGGCTGATCTCCTGTGTGGCCTGAAGCCAAATCACAGCATCCCCTTCCCTGTTCTTCCTTCCAGGGATTGTTGCAGAAGGCAGGAATGATCTCTATGTCTCTGATGCGTTCCACAAAGCGTTTCTTGAGGTGAGTCCATCTCCCTCCACCCTCTGTCTTTCCTGCATCTTCTGATGAAGAGTTTCCTGCTATGCTCTGATGGTAGAGACAGCAGCAGGAGAGAGCTGTGGAGAGCCAAGTTTGCAGTATGCCTTCAATCATGTACACATGGAGGAGCTTGAAGCTTCTGCCTTCATGTGGCATTCTCTCCTGCCAGAGAAGCAGAGTTAGAGGGTAGCCTGAGGAAAGGGAGCCAGGAAAGGGAGTTCTGAGGTTTCAGGAATACGGAAAGTATGGGGTAAAAGACTGATATCTAATCTGGACAGAATGGGGAGGGGCATGTGCTTAAGTGAAGGGTGAAGAGCAACTGAACATAAGAAAGGAGGCTACTAATGAGAGTGGGTCACCTTCGTGCCCCCAGGTGTGTTCTAGAACTACTGAGATAGATAGCATTTCAGGAAGCCTTGTTAGGCAGGCACATGTTGACTTTGAGAGATTGATTGACTACACACAATGGTGTGCTGAGATCTGAGACGTCCCAGTGAGGAAAACAGTGGAGTACTGCTCAGTCTGTCTTCCCTCAACTGAGATGAGCACAGAACTGTGTGTTAGAGTAGGGCGTGGCAGCTTGTAGTTTTGATTCTCAGATACTGAGGTGTGGCTCCATAGCATTAGGTAGAGATCTTTACCCTTGGAGACCCAGGAGTGGGGCCTGAGGATCTGCTTCTTTGCACAGATCCACTGGGGATCTTCACATACAATCAGGTTTGAGGCCCAATGGTATAGGCTGTTCTTCCTGGAAGATAGGAGGTCCCAGCCGGCTGGATATTATCTTCACACTACTCAGAAATTTAGTTCTAGAATGAGAATGAAATAGATGTGGGACAACCAAGGGGAAGGGGAAAAAACCATCAACCAACCCCACAAAGCACAGAGATCAAACATGCTTAAGAGTCAAGGAGAGGAGGAGGCAAAGGCAGGGGGATTGCCACAAGTTCCAGGTCAGCCTGGTCTATAAAGAAAGCTAAAAGCCAGCAAGGGGTACGTAGTGAGACTGTTTAAAAGAAACCAGAGTAGGTGGCTGACACAGGAGCATCTTGAATGACAGGCTAGCCTCAGCTCCGGGAAAAGTCAGTAACACAGTAATGTTAGCAATTGACACATGCTTTCTGAAGGCAGCCCTCAGATGTGTCATTCAAATATCGTTTTCTCAGGTTATTACTCCAAGAAAAACATGTCATCCAACTGGAGGATTGTCTTTTTCTAAGCCACAGGTTTTGCGTAGCTGTTTGGAGTATTTATACCTGCGATTTTTTTATTTTAAAGATTTTATTTATTTATTATTTATACAGCATTCTGCTTCCATGTATATCTGCACACCAGATGAGGGCACCAGCTCTTATAACAGATGGTTGTGAGCCACCATGTGGTTGCTGGGAATTGAACTCAGGACCTCTGTAAGAACCGTCAATGCTCTTAACCTCTGAGGCATCTCTTCAGCCGGTTTTTTTTTTTTCCCCCTATGCTTCAAGAGTGAATCTATTTCAATTACAGATCTTGGATCTTGATGCTGAATTTCTCTTAGCAGTTGGTTCAAAACAATCCTCTCTAATAATGTTTAACCACGCTATCAGAATGTGGCTTCTAGTTTGAGAATTACACTTGTGGAATTCTTGCAAGGCTTTGGATGAGCCCAGTGCATTATATCCACTGGATGTAAGATGAGCATGTTTCTGGCGAGGACCATTTGTGTCTAAGTGTATTAGCAGTCTGAGGAGCTGCAGGGTCCGTGTGTGATATACATGCCTATGATGGACTGAAAGGGTAGCTAATGTTTGTTTCCTATGTGACCTGCAGGTGAATGAGGAAGGCAGTGAAGCAGCAGCGAGTACTGCTGTCGTGATTGCTGGCCGTTCACTGAATCCCAATCGGGTGACCTTCAAGGCCAACAGGCCCTTCCTGGTACTTATAAGGGAAGTTGCTCTGAACACTATTATATTCATGGGGAGAGTGGCTAATCCTTGTATGAACTAAAAGAGTCTTAATCTTTGCACCTTTTCCTATTTTGGTGTTTGTGAATAGAAGTAAAAATAAATACAACTGCCACCTCACAAGAATGGACTTTTCCACTTGAAATGAAGACACTGAAGCACAGATAAGATGATGTTGGGGCAACAACTTCTGGGCAAATAAAGGGGAAGAGGCCAGCCATGGAGGCACATGCCTATATCCTAGCACTTTGGAGGACGAAGCAAAGGATCAGGAGTTGAGGCCAGTTGAGGCTGTGCTGCATAGTGAGAGACCCTGTCTCAAGATGACTTCCTCTCCCCCAAAAGCAGAAAAGAAAACCATAAAAATAAAAGAGGTAAATATGTTACTATTTCATCTTGGAGGATTGCAGGCACCTTGAAAGGGTGGAGGGACTTTAAATTCTCAGTTTTCCTACCATAATACAAAATCCCAAGAGTATAAACGGATTAGTTAATCTCTACACAGAAAAGACAGAGATTCAAATATGAGTATTAAACCTTTTATTTCTCAAACCACTCACATGCATAATGTTCTTATACACAGTGTCAAAATAAAGAGGAAATGCATTTTTATGCAAACAGAATTTCAAGTATACATTAATAGACTTTTCAGATTACTAACCAAGTTGCTAAGGTTTCATTCACATTGTTCTTAAAGCTGTTCAACGAGAAAGCTTTTGCTAACTGCTTTAAATATGTTTATATAAACCCACATCTTAATTCTTTGAGTTTCCCTCCCCTGACCCTCCTGCCCTCCCCCCTCCCCGACACAACAGGGCTGTAGGAGACATGCTATCTCTCCAAGAATTATTGGCTTGTCACCAGGGGAAAGTCAGAATCTACAGGAGGAGAGTCCAAAGACACCTGTCAAATTAAGGGGAAATGAACCCAGTACTTAACTTAGACGTGACATAATTCTGAATAATATTTTAGCATTGTTGTAGTTTCACTTGATCTTTAATCAAAAAAAAAAAAGAGGAAGAAAATCTTACCACAAAACACATAATTTTTTTTTTTTATAATTTGGTAGCTAAAAAATAAATAAAAATAAAATTTTCCCTAGGAAAAAATCCAAAATCAGAGTAGGTATCTTGAACTTTTTTTTTTTTAACTGGTTCTTTCCCCCTTTGTCAGAGAGTGCTTGGGGGCAGCTTAAAAATAGATGGTAATTTGTGTTCACATTAAGATATTTGTGACTGGGGCAGCAGTTGCCTAGCATATGTAAGGGGTAGGGGCAAAGAAATTTGGTTAAATCTTACAGGGTCTGGCAAGAGTTTTCCCTCTTCAGCTTTCCTCCTGAGTTCTGGCTTCAGGGACAGGAACAGCCACACTCCTTAGGAATTAAAGTGCATACTTTTTGTTTTGTTTTTTTTTTTTTCAGTAAAGGGGAAGGGCTTACACTTAAGTGATGATTAAAAGAGGCTGGGGAGAGAAAAGCCTACTGCTATATATAGATACTTATAATTAAGGTCACAACAAAACAAAGTCTTAGGAGATAAGATGCACACAGCCAGCCCAGTGTTCTCAGTGACGTGGGAGCGCTTCCTGGGCACACTCTTTTCTGAGGCATCTTTACTACTAACGGAGTAATTGTTGCAGATAAAAGACACAAATCTCAAATGTTAAGACTCTTCATAGGGAGAAAGCAGACTGTTAAATTCCTAAGAGTTAAAAATAATCTATCCCATTCCTGTCCAGGACTAATGTTTTAGAAAGTGATTGTCTGTTTCAACATGAATTCTCCTTGATGAACAGCTGTGGAAACTGTCTAGGTGGGTGCTTTTTGCAAACGCTACTATGTCAGCTTCAGAAACAGGAGACGACTGCAGTTTGATCCTTGCTGTCACTCAGCAGCAGCTGAAGTGAAATCTTTCTGTGATTTCTTAATGTGACAGTTATAAGCCAAATCTACTTTTCTGTTTTCTTGTAAATGTTTTACTGTTTCTTGGGAAGAAAACCCTTGAAGTCCTCAAAGAGAAGTTAATGCTACATTAGAAGCTGCATGATGTAATGGGCTCAAGAAGAGGGATCTTGTCCTGGATTCTGGCCTCTGAGTCCAGTGTGATCTACTTTTCACAGTGACCAGTGGGAAGGCACAGTGCCAGGGACAGGTAGTTGGGAGACAGCTGTCACCCATTAAATAAGCACCATAGAGAAGGGTAGTTCCTTCAGAAAGGGTCCATCTGAAAGAACCAGATCTCTGCTGCATTGCCTTTCCTCTTTCAACCCTCAGCCTCAGAGGCAGTGCCTGAGGGGGCCCTATCCTAAAAGACAGAAAGCAGGAAATCTAAGTGCTCAGCCAATGTGCTTTTCCCTCACTTAGGTAGAGTGCTAGAGCAGAGGTCTAGAATGCTGTCTTAAGATGTCTTAAAGGGAAAGAAAGCCATTGGGTCCTGAGTAGTAAATCCATTAGAACACAAAACAATGCAACAGGCTGATGCTGTGAAGAGACCACAGCAGATGAAGGGCTAATGGACTCTGAGAGCACACTTCCTTGGCTTATAGTTCAGTAATGACTTTTGCTTTTACTGAGAGCCAGGAGATGGAGCTAGGTCACACAGTGACCAGACCAACAGTTGCTTAGCTGTTTCAGAAAGAATTAGGATCTGTAGTTATATAGTTCAGTGGCAGAATGCTTGCCCAGCATGCTCCAGATTCTTAGGTTCAATACCCAGTAAAAAAAGAAAGAGAGGTGGGGACAAGGAAGGCAGAATGAATGAATGAATGAATGAATGAATGAATGAATGAGCAAGACAATGAATGCATTAGGGCAGAAGATGATCTGACTTTACAGTTGTAGTAGAAATTCTTTTACCCCTTGCTCAAAGTATCAAAAGTTGAAACATTTACCTTTTACTACCACTTCCCCACCTTCCTCTTTTGTCTCTTCAAATCTTTAAGTCCAGTGTGGTATAATCTGCATAAAGTTCAGCAAATTTCACAGTATTCCACAACATTCTCCAGCATGAAAGCCCTAGGGGTTTTCCATGGTAGCTGCTTTCCCGTCCCACTCACAACCAGCAAGTGTTTAGCAAGTTTCAAGGTTAGGGAGGCAGTTGGGTCTCTGATGCTGCAGCATTTACAGCCAATCAACACCAAGGCCTTAATGCTACTCAGAACAAGAGTTCGTATTCTGATGCTAATTAGTCCTCTGTACTCACCAACTTTTTCCTTAGCCCACCTTTTCCTTGAGTCCAAATTATCAATTACTTATGAGGAATGTATGAACAGAATTTTCTATGTGTGGAGGCTACTCAAGAGTCTGCTACACTGAACTTGCTTTTGCAGCACACATTTCTTTCAGCAGCTAAAAGCTGCTTAGTAGCTACACTGAAAAGCGGTTTTCATTTTTTTTATGGCTGATGGACAGAACAACTCTTCCTGCCCTACTACCATGTGTAAGGTTGCCATAGGCAGGTAATAAACTGTCATGCCATTACACATCTCTTCTACTTAGGGTAAGAATGGAAGCTATGGAATCTCATTTGGGAATTACTGGGTTAGGTCTTTCAACATCCTAGAACAAAGATGTGAAAATTTCACATACTAATCAGAAATATTTAAGCCTTGGCTAGTTCATTTCATTCAGAAAGAAGCAGCTAAGGAAAAGGAAGAATCAATTGACAGACAAAAAAAAAAAAAAAAAAAAAAAAAAAATCCTACCAGGCTAAGAGACAAATCATCAGAAGTATTATGATCACCCAAGACAGAATTTTTCTTTTCTCCATTAAGCAGCAACACTGCTTGTTTAATTTACAAAGAAAAGTAGCCACAGACAGTTTGGGCTTGGCTTTGCGTTTCTACAATACACGCAAGTGTTGCTCTATTTTAGCTATCAGAACTGAGCAATCTGCACTCAAATCAAGTACACAGAGGAAAAGGACTCTAGAGAACAGACCTTGAAAACTGCTTTCATCTACTTATACACACTTTGTATTTGGCACAGAGGATAGAGGATTAAGTGTAACATTTTCCTGCAGACCTACTCTGAGAAGAAATAGATGAGTCTGAGCTCTGGCCCACTGCCAGCTTTAAACCAAGAGGCATGCCTGGGATAGCAGCAAAGGTACCTGGATCAAGAAAACTAGCTTCAGGCATTTCTCTCCTGGACTCCCTTCCACTCCAAGGAGTTCTTTTTCTCTTTTCAAACAAGGACAAATGAACAAAAAACCCACCTTCAACCTTCATTTTACTTGGAAGTTAAGGAAAGAGAGAATACTAGTTTGAGGTTTTCCTGCCCAAGACCACCAATGACTACTCACAAAGTCTATCCTGGCTGTACACCACAATCATCCTGGCAGGTTTCTATTGTTGTTTAGGGAAATGAACCCAGGGGCTTGTGTATGCTAAGTAGGAGCTCTCCAGCAAAGCCACACTGCATCCCCACTTCATTCCTAGGGATCTCTCTAAAGCCTGGGTTGCACAACAGACCAGTCAAATGTGAATGTATGGAAGGGTTTCAAATGATTTTTAAACAGACAACACAAAGCCAATGCTCATCCAAGCCAGAGGAAGAGGGTAAGAATCTGTTTCCTTCTAGAGTCACAAATTTAATGTAACTTAGAAAATGACCTGGGTACTTCTTTACTTTTTTTTCCTTTCCAAATAAATTGGTTTGAGCAAAAAGACAACAACACTGACAATAAAGTATTATTAAGTAAGACTTAACTAAGCATGTGTTTTAAAGTACAGTTGATAGCAAGACATCATGGGGAAGGCCTAGGACAAGACACTCTGCACCAACAATAAGCCAGAGGAAGAAAGTTTCCTAAGCACAACTTATCTCCTGAGTCTGAAATACGAGCATAGCTAAATAGCTAAAAGACTGAGAACGATTCCATGGTTTATCAACGAAACAGTTGTGGTGAACAGAGTCAATGTGTTTTACCCATCTTTCTCCCTGGAGAACTCATACTGGATTTATTCACAAACTACTCACAGTCACTTACAAGGAATGCTTCTCTCCCTACTGGCAATTTCACATTGTCTGTATTCTCTACCTACCCTACCTAATGTCACAAGAAAAAACAGTACCCAGAAAAAAGTGGCAACCCTAAAGATCTGAAAATGGATAATTCATTCATTTTCACTTCTAACCAGAGAATTCCTGTTTTAGACATTATAACCCAGACAGAGCTTTCGAACGAAAAGGTGGAAAGCATTCCAGGATAGCTGTTAGAGCCAACAGTAACAAATGTTCAAGCGGTAGGTAAGCCAACTTGGCATTGGAAACTACCTCCTCAAGGAGAAATCAGTTCTGATTAGGTGGCATTTTACTGTTGAACTTTTCTGCCATGTACAAAATCCAAATCTTGACTATTACCACAGTAATTGGCATAAAAAAAAAAAAAAAACCTCACCTCTCTTTGGAGTAATCAAAAACAAAACAGATTTTCCAAAAATCCTGTCATTGTATACCCATTGGTAGTAGGCTCATTGTTAGGAAAATGGAGTTAATATTCCAGTCCCTACAAAATGAACTGCAAACGGCAATGAAAGAGCGGTGATGTTTCACATCATTCAAAGGAATTGGGAAAGTCTTTAAGAACAAATGCAAAAAGTGGGTGCGGTGGCACATGTTGGAAGTGGCAGCAGTCAAGAGGCCAAGGAAGGAACAGTAAAAATTTAAGCCAGCCTGAGCTACAAAGCAAGGCCTGGGGTTCTGTCCTTGGGCAGCAAAAATGGAGGGTGAGTCAGGAGAATGGAGAGTTTGAGGCCAGTCTGAGTAACAAAGTAAAACTCTGTCTATGTGTATGTAGCACAGATAGCAAAACCAAGAAAGCCTCTTGTCTACCTCTACTAGGCACTTCTACCAGACAGGTGTGTGGCTAGGGAGGTACAGATCAAACATTAACATCTGCATGGTAACCTCTGTATTTTGAGTCTAACTTTCCTCTGCTTGCTTTAGAAAGCTACACCTTATTTTTTCAGGGAAATGCTCAGAGGTAGAGAAGCTGAAATGTAGAAAAGGATGGGGTTAGAGTGGCTGGGGAATCAGGCTCACGTCTAAGGGCTACAGGGCAATCTTGAATATGATCATTATTTAGCAGGAGGTAGGATATTTTACACTGACTTATCTGTGCCTTCATTAAACACCTTTTCCTTACATATACATAATTCACACACATATACCTGACAACTCAGCAATATATTGCAATTCACAGCAACAGTATGTGTATCCCAACAGCTAACTTTCAGGCTGTATTTTGTGTACTGATCCCTAACCCTTCTCAGGTAGCTATATGCACATTTTCTTTTTTGAGGGCTTTAAGCATATATATCACTTTAATACTTACATATGCTGGCTCTAAAAAAAAAGCAGCTGCACTAACTGTTAGATGTGTTATAACATCTTTATAAACAGAAAGTGCAAGAAAATTTTTTTAACCCAAATAACAAAGTTAACTAAAGCTCTCATAACCTACTATGCCAAGAATTTAATTTTTAGTACAACACAACTAATGAAATGCTTCTATGCTACCAAGATCATGGTAGGTGAGTAAATATATTTATAAACATACATTTATGAAAAAGACATTAAGAAAATAGCTAAACTTCCCATAAAAGTTATTTGCATGAACTATCTTCAGTATACCACTCTGTGTTAAATGCACATGCATATACAATTGAATTCTTTAGCGATACTTTTATTGAGCCAATTTTCCAAAAAGAAAACAGGCTCATTAAAAAACAAGACTCATTACCAGACTTAAAAGTTATTTATGTAAAAATACTAGAAACTCCATATAAACTCTAAATGTTTGCCATCTGATAGCATTTCAGAGGTGACTTCCAGCACACTTTTAGTGACCTCTCTAGTAATTTGGCTTCCAGAGGAAACACATTTAAGTTTTGTTCCCTGCATAGCATCTCTGGTTTTGAGTGGTTCTTAACCACTGCAGTTGGGTTTCTATGACTTACAGGAAACAGACCATTCTCAAATGTCATCAGCATCTGCTCAAGATGAGGCTAAGGGTGGAACTCTAACCCTCAAGTAGCATCTACTCACTCTGGATGTCGTGACTGTGACGCTGAAAGGAAAGGAAAGATTGTCAATCTGTGATTCCCTTTTCTCATCTTGCTCTCTTTTTCTTTGCAACCATACAATGACTCTAACCTCGAGACCACAAAGATTCCAGAGAAGTTCCCAATGAGTTAGATAATATGTGAGTCATAACATTGGTTATCACAGTAAAACTGCCATTTCCTACGACTGTGATTTCAAAGTTTCTCTGTCAAGAAGGGCAGAGTTTGCTGGGCAGCAGTGGCACATGCCTTTAACCCCAGCATGAGAGAGGCAGAGGCAGGTGGATCTCTGTGAGTTCCAAGCCAGCCTGGTCTACACAGAGAAACCCTGTCTCGAACTTCCCCCTCCCCGAAAAAAGGGCAGAGATAGAGTATACCACAGTGGAAATGAGTATTAAAAAAAGCTTTAAGTTCTATTCTTTTTATTCACTAAAAACTTCTCCAGATCTTTACACGATACAATCCAATTAATCTCCATTCTACCTCTGGGTATCTAATGACACTGTAAGTACCTGGCTCCTAGTCCCCCTCTATTTCCCTAGGCCTCACTTAGCAACAGAGATCATTATATTGCATGAGAACGGGAATGACAGCTACTTTTCTGGGAATGTATCTATCTCACGTGCTATCTCAGACCTTCCTTCTCTTGGAGGGGTATTGATAGGGGACAATGAGTAGAGTACAGTTCTCTACCATCTTCTCAGTACAGGATAGTTTAAGTTTTATAGTCTAATTATTTTAAGTCATCAGGGGTTTAAATAAAGCATTATAAATCTGACAACTCCAGCCTCAAAAAAACTTCAATGACCTGTGACTTTGAATGTGAGAGGCTGGAAACACAAACTAATGACACACAAAATTGGGCAATTGACTTTCCTATAAGAAAAGTACTAAGAATGGGATCAGGCAATTCATCTTTCAGCACAAAATTATATGAGAGGAGAAGTGGTAGAGATAGAGATGAAATGAGATAAGTAGGTAAAACGTTTACTATCATAAGCTGGAGGTGTAGCTCAGTGGTTAGAACTTTTGCCTGAAACACATGTAAGACCTCAGTAGAAGAACCTCTTATGATCTCAACAATATGATATGTAGCCCACAACAGAAATTCCTGAAAATGATTTAGTAGCCCTATCACAGAAGTTTTCCACATATTTATAAACTGAAAATACAGCTGTTTCCAAAAAAGAAAAACAAAACAAAACAAAACCCCAAAATTTCAAACAGTGAGCTTTTTACTTCTTAGGGAGTATTTTTGGCTCAGCCTGTAGAGCTATCATGGTTTCACAGCAACTATAGCAAAAGCTCAAAACCTGATCACAGTACAAAGTGGAAAAGGAATGACTGCTTTAAAAGGAACTCAAGGGAAGGGGAGTAACTAATAAAATGAGTCTCAACTATTTGTCTCATTCTCCTAGATCATTAACTGCCCCACAGTAGATGTAATAAATGGCTTCAATGGCACTAATAACTGACCATGAAATGTCTAGGAAAAAAAATTAAAAACATAATGTTACCTGTAAACAGTTAAACATGGTCTCAAAATCTCTTTATGTATTTCATAAAGTGTTAGGGTATTTCCTCTTCCCTAAGATCTGGGCTTATGGAAGTGATCTCATGATGATTGTTGGCGTGGCCTTTAAGAAGACCAGATCTTTTGCCCAGGTTTTATTGGCCTGAGCTTCCATATTAAGAAGCCCAACTACCTGCCAGGTGGTGGTGGTGCATGCCTTTAATCCCAGTACCTGGGAGGCTGAGGCAGGTGGATCTCTTAGTTCAAGCCCAGCCTGGTCTACAGAGTGAAACTACACAGATAAACTCTGTCTTGAAAAAAAAAAAAAATCCTTCAAAGGAAAGGCAAAAGCCCAGCTTTTCAATTCTCCCTACATTAAGCATGCATGACATAATCTTGGATCTTCCAGACCAGTTCAAACACCTGCCCCTTCCTTCATTTCTAACTTTTTACAGTCAAGATTTATAAAATGGTTGTTAAGCGACTTTCAAGTTAAACTTTAGGGTACTTTATTACACAGCAATAGATGACCAGAAAACAGTTTTATTTTTAAACAGTAACTCACTCAACTTACTTAAAATTAGATATACCAAATGGGTAATTCTTCTGAATAAGTGGGCAATGTTCCTACTCAAGTCTGCATAGAGCCCAACTACATGATCCTTTGAAGAAATATGCTAATAACTTACTCTTGGGTTGTACTAAATTTTACTTATTTATATGTCTATGGGTGTTTTGCCTGCATGTATGTCTTTGTACAATGTGCATGCCTAGTACCTGAAGAGGCCAGAAGGGGGCTTTGGATCCCCTGGGACTGGAATAACAGACAGTTGTGAGCTGTCATGGAGGTGCTAGGAAGCCAAATGTAGGCCTCAGGAAGAACAGTCAATGCCGTTAACCATTGAGCCTTAACCATTTCTCCAGCCTCTACTCTTGATTGCAAGTTCACTAAAAGTAGGAACATCACTAGATACTGTACAGAAAGTAAATGTGATATAGTAGAGGTAGTCTGGGCTTTGGAATTGGATTGGTAAATACAAGCTGTCAAGTTATGTACCCTCATCTATAAAATGTGCCATAATTATACTCTCTAAAGGCACTGAAGGCTATCCAGAAAATCTGGTTAGACTGCTTATGTACAGACAAGGAATGTCCTTCTCTCTAAAATGAAGGTAACAACAATCACAACAGACTGACAAGGATTAGATAAATTCATACAACTGTGTCTGGCATATAAACACTCAAGAAAGTTGACTGTTTTTATTATTACTCTTATCACCTCAGAAATATTTTGACATAATTGCAGATATGCTAGTAGAACACAAAGAACAGGTAGGTGCTTCTTTAGAACTTCTCTCTCTATAGTAAAAAGTGCAAGCTCTCTAAAAAAAACAGTGCCTCAGACTCCCAAAAAGTAGGTGTGGGATTCTCAAGAATGGGAAGTCATGCTTGGCATGGTGGAGTACACCTTTGGACCCAACACTCAGGAGGTGGAGGCAGAGGCAGCAGATCTCTATGAGGTCAACGCCAGCCTGGCATATTCTAGGACAGTCAGGGCTCCCTAGAGAGACCCTGTCTCTTAAAAAAAACAAAAAACAAAAAACTCAAAACAAAACAAAAACTCCAGAAGAACTAACTAAAGCTAACTTTGTTTTACAGATTCCAACCACACTGTTTGGTACCAAAAAGTATCTAACATTTATTTAATGGATATAAGTTTCTTGTATATTACCTACCAGTGAAGATAAGTAACTGCATGTCTCCATGAGATACTTTAACTTCTGGCATTATGGGTTAATTCACATGCTAAGATTCATGGTATTCAATTATGGTGTTGGTCACATGTGATGCTCAATGGAAGACTACCTTAACTGGGTGGTGCGTTTGAGACTCCTCCACAGGACCTACTGAGTAGACACAAATAACAAGCATTAGGAAAGCAACCCCCCCTCCCCACATACACACACTGTGTTCTCTCTGTCTTTGTAAGTTAGCTTTGCTGTTTAAAGCTTCTACTAGTTGAGCTACTGGGGTTCTTTTAACTATGTTAAGAAGTGTTTCTGATATACAAGGGGAAGGATGTGAGATTAGAAATTATTTATAAAAATTATTTTTATACCCTCTGTAAAGATAATGTGGATTTGAGGTCACTCTCCGTAGCAACAATTACTTTCTTTGTACTATAACAAGCTCTGGTGTTCTAACATACTCACACTATTCAACTTTGGTCTATCCTGAAGAAGAAGCCCACTTACTATCTAAGTGAAAACATCAGCCTGGGGAAAAGCAGCATTTAAAAATCCTGCTCTGAAGACCAGGAAAAACCTTGGAAAGCACAGAAGCAAAAACACTGAGAATTAGTCATAATGCTGGGCAAACTCCAAAGCTTGCTATCAATTCCTACTTGAATGACATCTATTAATTAGCAAGACCTTTAAACAGAGCATAGGTGGATGATTCAGTTATCTGCAGCCAAGTTCTCTCTCAAGTAACAGGTCCTGGAACAATCAGAAATCCTATTATGACTAAGTGTAATGTGCTCTGAAACAAGGCAGATTTAACATAGATGAATATTCTGAAACTTTACAATGAGGATTATCTATTCTTCAGTGGCTGTACCACATAAAACAAAGTAGTATCTTATTAGAAGGCAACTTTAAGAACAAAGAGGTGGTCAGCCTGGGTGGCCAAATGCCAAAGTCCCAGCACTTAGGAGGCAGAGGCAGACAGATAGCTGTGAGTTCCAGGCCAGTCTGACCTATATAGGGAGTTCTAGACCAGCCAGTGTTACATAGTGAGACCCTGTCACAAAACAAAACAAAAAACAAAACTAAAACAAACCAAATCAAAGACTTGTTTTATGTGGAGACTAGTTAGTTACTCATCCCACTTTGATCTATGACTATAGGATTTATAAAAACAAATCAAACTCCCATTGTACTGCAGTACCTCAGCCTAGCCCAAGTGAAACTCTAATGCCCATGTATTACTTCCAAATGGGGAGAAACCATATTCTCCTCTTGGAAGGGTTTTTATGAACACCTTTAACATTTCACGTTTCTCCACACCTTATATAACACTAAGAATGAATGTTTACAAAGCAAATATGTAATGGTCCAACATGTATTTTAACAAACTAGACAATACCAGATATGCAAGAATAGGTCTAAGAATAGGATGTTTTAAAACATCCAAAAGATGTGTACAGAGTGTTTTCTTAAGATTAAAATGAAGGGAAAAGCATAGATGTCTAATCTAGAAAAACAGTACATCTGATAAGAATCAAACATGTTTTGTTTTGTTTTGAGACAGAGTCTCATGTAGCCTTGGCCACCCTCAAACTATGTAGCCAAAGATAATTCTGAACTCTGGATCCTTATCTTTACTTTCCTTCCTAAGGGCTAGGATACAGGCAAGAGTCATCACAACCGTAACAACTATCGATAACAGATATTTCTCTTTAATTCTAAGGGGTTAAATTCATTTATGTCATTATTATGCAAATCAGCTTAAGCAAGATCAGAAATGGCAAAACTTACAAAAAGCTTTTGACAGGGTACTCATTTAGCTCCACCCTGTTGTAAGTGAAATTTTTCTTATAAGCGGTATCTTGCTATAAACAATTACTATTCTAAACTTAATCTACTTATACCTTTTGGGCAAGGGCAAATCATAACCCTGCTTCTTTTTGGCTCATAACCCATTATAATTGCCCTTTTTTGGAATGGGAATCAAGCAGAAGAAAAACTAAGAGGGTTTATGGGGATCTGGAAAAAGATGACACACTCTTCTGAAGTCTCTATCACACTATGCTAAAGGTGTAATCATGTGGAGTTAACCTTCTGGAAGTAAGCCAGAAGATGGCAAACTTTCTTTGACACCTTCCAGATACAGTATTTTTAGGTTTTGTTAGACACATACTCAACTTTATTATTATAGTACAAAGAAACCATAAACATAACTAAGCAAATAGGTGTAAAGTATAATTTTCTTCCTATAAGCAGGTGGCAAATAGTCATAAAGGGCCATGGTTTGCTGAACCCCTGATCTAACTCAGAGCCCTAGGGATCTGCTTTGCTGAAGGCTACTCTCAGAGTCAGTGAATTACCTGGCAATAGCTTGCTGTTCCTTTCCTAACTCAGCTATGAAAATATTTTCTTATTGTAAGTTCTTTTCCATTGTTGCCTTATGGAAAAAGCTCCATTCCCAAAGATTATTAATTCAATATTGCTTGAATAAATAAGTTTACAAATAACAAAAATGGCATATTTGGAAGAGAAAAATAAATTACGCCTGCTTACATACAAGAATCCAAATCTTTCTGATTAAAGAGCTTTTTCTACTACATTAAGAAGTCTTTCCTTGCCAGGTTGTGATAGCGAACACCTTTAGTCCCAGCAGAGGCAGGCGGATTTCTGAGTTTGAGGCCAGTCTGGTTTATAGAGCGAGTTCCAGGACAGCTAGAACTACACAGAGAAACCCTGTCTTGAAAAACCGTAAAGAAAAGGAAAAGTCTTTCCTTTTCCATTTTCCACTGCTTCTGTGTCTTTGTATTAGACCTTCTTGTCAAACAAAAAGTAATTACACCAGTCAAAAGAAAAACTAGTGTGAGCTAGTTAGTTGAGACTGTATAAAAGCTATTTGTTGGACAAAGGACTACTCAGCTATTAAAAATGAAGTTCACCAGACAATTCCAACTGAAGCTGGATTTCCACTATGAAGAAGGAGGGACAATCTATGTTTACTCATATACCATCTTTGTTTCACTGATGTCAAGGGAACTGGAAACAGAAAAATGCATAAATACAAGAAAACTTTTAACTGCTTTTTTTCTTCTCTGTCTTTTATAAACTAATTCAATTTTATGAGGCCAGATTAGATTTAGTTCGTTATTAGAAAAAAAAATGGAATGGGGGCGAGGTGTGGTGGTACATGCCTGTAATCTCAGTACTTACGAGGTTGAGGCAGAAGGATTCCTATGAGTTCAAGGCCCTGCTGAGCTATATAGTGAGGACAAGGACAGCAAGGGGCTACATAGCAAAGACCTTATCTCAAATATCAAAAACAAAACAAACCCTCCCAAACTATGGAGCTGCTTGGAATTTACATAAAATAAAACTCAACTCAGTTTAGAGGTAATTATGGTTCTGAGTAAAAAGAGAAGAATTCATTAGGAAGAGCCTTTCTGAGTAAATACAGTGTTACTGCCATGTGAACGCCACAGTTATATCAGTATCAGAATTCAGAGAGCATAAAGAGTCTATTTAGAGTGAAAATAGATAACTCATGTGGGCAACTCTCTGCTTCCGATGACAATATTGGATAGCTCCTCTGCTAAGTGCCACTTAACAATAATAGTTCCTGATACTGCAATTTCATGGCATTAAGTTACCTACTGATTTAGCTCTCACTCTTAATGCAGTTCCCCTCACAAGGTGACGTGTGCAAGTCAAGATTTGGCAGTAAGTTTCAGCATCAGCTCAAGTCAATTTAGTACACCCTTAATGAGCATACTCCTTGTATACACCAATATTCATTAATATAGCTAGTATACTACTAACCCTTACGACCCTAGTGATGCTGGCAAAGAAGTAGGACAATGTCACAGTGAATCTGGATATGAATCCTGTATATTTAGAATGGTATTACTTCTAGCTAAAACAGAGGATTATTTTTGAAAACTTTAATTTGCTTCAAAGGTAGCCTGGCTAGAAGTCTCATGAATTTCATGGCTCTGGCTAGGCCAATTAGAGGAGAGACAGCAAAGATGATTGTGCTGATGTGGTCGTAGGACCGGAAGCACTCTATTCACAGTATCAATATAGTAAAAACCTATTAGAAATGAATGAAAACAGAAGAGAGCCTGCCAAACATGCCTAACATCTCCACATGACAATAGTCTCTACCCTATTCAAGATGTTGGCGGCTGACCTTGGATGGAGTGCTGATAAGTGCTCCGAAGTTTCTCTTTACTGCACTTGAACTTTATAATTTGGTAATAGTTAAAAGCTCTATTTACTCACATTTGACCTAAAAAGCTAACAATGCAAAAAATAACTTTTCAGCATACAACTTAACTTTTTAAAAGAAGGGTAGACTTAAAATATTTTTGGTTACATTAAAAAAAATCCATCTAAAGCAGCATTTTCTGTACTTACCAGCTACCTGCCTGTTCAGTGATGACAGAATCTGTCCACTGAAAGCTAGAATGTTTCCCGGGAACTTTACATTTTTATGCCACAGAGCATAGTAATCTCTACTATAGTTTTCACTCCATCACGCTGTTGCCCAACTAAGTAGCAAGAAGCCTGCCTGTGATTATCAAAGACACTACTTTTCAGTGCTGCTTTTTAGGGCAGGCTCTTCAATTGGAGCACCATAAAACTCCTTTAAAAGATGAATTTCTGTACTTTTTCTGAAGAGAAAACCGTTCTCTAGTGATATAATATACACAATTCTCAGATTGCTTAAAGCTACCCTTTGCATTCCAGTTTCTTATCATCAAGAGTGTATTTTTCCACCTTTCCATACCACAAGGTGCTCATAAGGAAGGAGCACAAACTTCACATTCTCATAAATGGCTCACTAGTGCAGGCAGGACCAGCCCCTTTCCCAGATCTCTTAGGATCATCCACATCCCTGTACCAAAACAATTACTTAAACCATTACACATTTAGATAGTCTTTTAAAATTACTCAAGAGAAGCTAGAGACTTCTATTTGCACTGTAGACTTCAGGCATCTTTTTGCCTGTATTGTTTAGCATTCCTACTCCTTTCTCTGCATGCAAGACAGGGCATATAAAGCTCTATGTGTTTGGTAAATTCAGAGCTGGATTAAGAATCTCGGAAAAAATCAAAATCACTAAAAAAAGTCCCTAGAAGTTTCAAAAATCTTAGGAATGATTATGTAACCATACCTGATAGAAATTGATCCCTCGATCATTTATTGCAACATGGTTGTGCAAGATAGTTTCTTGTAAGTTAAGTGCCCTGTAGTGTATTATTAAAAAAATTGGTTTATGAATTATATATAGATCTGCAAATCCAAGACATATATTTAAGTGAGGTTCTTCATTGGACTGAAAATATAAAGTACAAAACACGTAGAAGGAAATGAAATTGTGGTTGCAATAAGAACAACAGAGTTGAATCTCTCTTAAACTACAATATTGCAGGAAAAAAAAAAACTGCTTAAAAATTTCATATAAAAGTTATCAAATGTGGAGACCCGTGGATTTAAAAATACAATCCAGGATCTTTTCACTGGAAGGTGACATTTTGATGTACACTATTGCTGCTATATGAAACTAGGAGCTGCAGAGGATGATGACATTTTGGTAGTCAGCCTAACAGGATAACTCACATAACTAGAAACATTTTTTTTTTTTAACACCTAAGGATGTACACAAGTGTTATGGTTTACAAACACCAATCAGAAGGTTGCAGCTCAGCTCTGTGCTGTACAGTGTTTGCAAAGCATAAACACTTCCTTCCTTTCTCCTCGATCTCAAGCTCCCACATGTAGAAGTGTTCACTGTAAATGCTTGGCTGCTCCCTTTACCTGTCTAACATGCTTCAGGTGATGCTACTCACTTGACTACTGCTCCAAGGTAGCCAATCACATGAAACAACTAGGCAAAGTAATAGATGCCTCCCCAGGGCAAAGACAGTCTAACCTTTTAGAATAATAAGAACCACCAGTATTCATTTCTTTTTCTTAAAATATGGAAATGCATGCTCTGGCAGGGAACAGGAAGGAAAGATTCCCCTTTCTCACCATTGTGACTACATTTCCCACTTCTGCTGGCTGCTTCAGTTGGCCAAAGCTCCTGTTGCTTTTTTTTTTTTTTTTTTTTTTTTTAAGATCTAGGATTTTTCACCCACCAAGATGATATGGACCTAAGTACAATGTTCAATCATGACTGGTAGATAAATGACCATTTACTGATCAGTTTTGTTAAAAACAGTTTTTTCTTATAAAGTTAACAAACCAAGGCTGTTGATCCCTGAATTAGAAGCTGATTTGCTTGATTATTTTCCAAAGTGTGAGGTGGGAAAGAGAAGAGCCTTTAGTGCTTGCTGCATGTTGACCCTCTAATTTGGCAACACCATGGGAACATCTTCTAGTTGAGCGATGTGGCATTTTGTGAATCGAAGTACCAGCCCATGGTCCTGATATGGGCTGGTTACAGCCCAAAGGGGAAGGGAGTCTGCCCCCTCCCCCTCAATATTTCAATCTGGCCCAGTAGTAGACACTGAGCCTTGGGCAGATTCCCCAGGAGCAACTGTTTCTTCCTGCGTAGGTGACCCTTCTTCAGCCTGTCGAGATGTGACAGTTGTTTCAGGAGAAATGCTATGAGGCCCTTCCAGGGGTATAATACAGCCAGGGTGGTTTTTCCGAAAGTGCTGATTCAAGATGGCCTGGAAGGGGAAACTTTTGCCACAAACATGACAGTGAAAGGGCTTATTGCCTGTGTGCTTTCGGATATGATATTCTAGCTGATCTTTCCGGGTATACTTTTTTCCACACATTCGACAAACAAATGGTGTGATTCCCATATGCAGGCGCATATGGCGGTCCAGACTTCCCTTTTGGTTGAAAGATTTGGCACAGTAGATGCAAGTGAGACGGGGATTATACCGGAACCACCGCTCAGATACTTCCTGTTCTCGAAGATATTCCACATAGCCGCTTACTCCCATCATTGCTGACTCTTCTACCTGTGTCAGAAGAAGAAAATAATGACTATCAAGCATATATGTTAAAAGCAACCCAATCTACCTATACCTGTTACTAAGATGTATATTTTTGTGTGTCTGTGTAGTATAAGGAATAGAATGTAGGGCTTTGTGTAAGTTAGGCAGATGCTGTACCCCTTAGTTACAGTCCTACCCTATATATACTTACCTGTAATGGAGAGCCATGATGGAAATTCACTACTTTCAAAAAGTAAATATATTAACATAATAATGAAGAAGAATTCTGAGGGGGGTTGGAGAGATGGCTCAGTGGTTAAGAGCACTGGGTGCTCTTCCAGAGGAACTGGGTCCAATTCCCAGCACCCATATGGCAGCTCACAACTGTCTATAACTCTAGTTCCAAGGGATTTGACACCTTCACACCAATGCATATAAATTAAAAAAAAAAAAGAAAACTTGGGCAACAAGGAACACAGTTTCAGAAAAAATAGTATTGAGAGAGAAAGAAAAGAAAAGAAAAAGGAGAGGGAGAAGAAGGAGGAGGAGAAGGAGAAGGAAGAGAAGAAGGAGAAGGAGAAGGAGGAGGAGAAGGAGGAGGAGAAGGAGAAGAAGAAGAAGTAGAAGAAGAAGAAGAAGAAGAAGAAGAAGAAGAAGTAGTAGTAGTAGTAGTAGTAGTAGTAGAAGAAGTGGAGGAATTATTCTGAGATTATTTACTACATTACTGTAAAAAGAGCAACACAGAGGCTGGAGAGATAGTTCAGTATTGGAAGCACTGATTGTTCTTCCAGAGGGCCCAGGTTCAATTCCCAGCACCCAACAACTGTCTGTAACCCCAAGATCTGATACCCTCACACAGACATATATACAGGAAAAACACCAATGCAAATAAGGTGAAAAATAAAGAAGTTTTAAGGAAAAAAAAAAAGAGGAACCCAAAGTTCTGATTGATGAACCAGATGCTTATTAAGCCTCTGCTACACTTGAGAGGTAGAAACATCATGATTAGGAGTTTAAGATTATCTTTGGCTACATAGGGAGTTGAGGACCAGCCTAGACTACATGAGACATGTCAAAAAACTAAAGCCAAAAGTCAAACTGAAAATTTCTTTAGTACTATTTTACAGTAATAAGAAAATATGAGCCCACATATTGATTTTATCCTTACCACTATAGACAATCAACTACAAAGTATATAGAACTTCTGTGATGGAAATGTTCTATAATTTGAGGCTATTAGCATTTTTCATATGCCTAGTGCAACTGAGGAAAAAATCTCAATTGCTTTTAGCTAATTAAAACAAAATGCAAATGTGGCTTATGTCTACTATATATGAAAGTATGGAGTATATAAAGGCAAATATAGTAAAATTTCCTTTATGACACGTTCATTACCATGTTAGCCAGTAGTTATCTAGCTTTATAAAAAGTATATACAATTTGTAGGCAATAATGCAATATATCAGCACATGCTATCATGCTAAAAATAAATTCTTTACATTTTTTATTATTTTATGTATGAGTATTTTGCCTGCATGTATGTCTATGCATCATGTATGCCTGGTGCTCTTGGGCACCAGAAGTGGGTGCCAGGTCCCCTAGAACTGGAGTAACAAACAGTTTGAGTCCCTTATAGATGGTAGGAATTGAATGACCTGGGTCCTCTGGAAGAATAGTCAGTGTTCTTAACCACTGAGTTATCTCTCCAGCCCCCTAAAAACTAAAAAGCTTTAAGTGATTTCAGAGTAAATTGGCCGAAGACATGGGTTTTCCCATTTGAAAGCTGGAAGGATAAGACTATATTCTTCTAAACAAGTAACTTAAGAATGTGCAAAGCTCTTGCAGAGGGTCAGAGCTTGGTTCCTATCACCTCATGTCTGGTTGCTTACAATTACCTGCAGCTCCAGATCCAGGGGGATCTGATACTTTTAGCTTCTGCAGGCATCTGCACATAGCCCCCCCTACTACCACAGAAACACGCATACTTGGAAGAAACAATAAAGTTGGGCATGGTGGTGCATGTCTTTAATCCCAAAACTTGAGAGGCAGAGGCTAGTAGAGACCTTGAGTCCAGCCAGGACTACATAGTCAAACTCTGTCTAATAGATAAAAAAATAAAACAGTAAAATAAATCTTAAAATATGTTTTAGTGTGATAAGCACTTTAGCTCAAAATTCTATGTTAAATAGTACAATTCAGAAATTACTAGCTGGGCGGTGGTGGCACACGCTTTTAATCCCAGCACTTGGGAGGCTGAGGCAGGTGGATCTCTGTGAGTTCGAGACCAGCCTGGTCTACAGGAACTAGTTCCAGGACAGCCTCCAAAGCCACAGAGAAACCCTGTCTCAAAAAACAAAACAAAACAAAACAAAAAACAAAAAAAAAATTACTAATTTTTCTGGGGGGATGCTGTTGGCTACTAAAAATTATAGTCAATTTTTTAAAAAACAAAATCATGTAGAAAACAACTATAATTTTTAACAGAAGCCAAGGTATTAATGCAAAGAAAATAAAATATTGGATTAACTAGAGGAAGATCCACCTAAGTTAACAGCTCCATATGTTTTAGTTTCTAAAAACAATCTTTTGTCTCTTTCTCACGCACTAGCTGTCAGGGCTTTTCAGCATTTCCAAAGGAAGCAGTTTCTCAGCAGATCTGGAAATCAGTATGTAAAATCAAGGGTGAAATGTATACATAGACATAGGAGGAATACCACAAGTTCAAGGTCAGTCAGAGCCACAAGTGAGACTTAGTCTCAAAAAAACAAAAACAAAATCTTATTTTAGCAACAGAGTCCCAATGTATTGCCCAGGCTAGCCTCAAACATCGCTAGCTCAAGATATCTTCCTGGGCTAGAGGTTAAGAGCACTGGCTACTTTTCCAGAGGTCCTGAGTTCAATTCACAGCATCTACATGGTGGCTCACATCTATCTATAATAGGATCTGAGGCCCTCTTCTGGTGTGTAGGTATACTTGCAGAACAACCACACATAAAATATGAATAATAAAATTTTTAAAAAGATATCTTCCTGCTTAGTCTCCTGTGTGGCTGGTATTATATCATCAAACTCAGGTACTTTGGAAAAATTTGAATGCATGACATCATATAACAGTTAAGAGTGCCCTGGATTCAAATTTGAGTTCCATTTATTATCCTTAGTTTTCTGTTTTCTGGATCATTTCCTTCAGAGGCTGTGTTGAGTACTGAATAAACTAATACACTTGAGCACTTCAGTTCAATAGTTGTTATCAATTAAACATTACAAACATATATTTGTGTGTATGTATTAAGTATTATAAACTCATATGTACGTACATATATGTCATATCCAGTTCCCTTCCTGCCCTCATGTGTCAAGTCAATTTCAAATTTATTTTATTTATAATCATGAGGATATAATTTCCTAAAAAGAACTTCCTAACTTTGAATAAAATCACACCACACCAGTTCTATGCACACACAGAAAATGATGCATTTTAATAACCACTGAACTATGATTACAAAAACCATGCACTGTGACTAATCTCATTTAAAACGATCACAGTAAAGTTGCAATTGAAGAACAAACGAAGCACTATAACTTTGGATAGTTTTTTGCTTTGAACTTTGACAAAGGAGGAGGGATGGCAAGTTGGCTCCATGGGTGAAAACACTTGACGAAAAGCCAGACAACGGGGCCTTTAATTCCAGCACTCAGGAGTTCAAGGTCAGCCTGCACTACACAGTTGAGTTCTAGGAGGACTGCCACGTCTAAGTAAAGAGACTTTGTCTCAAAACAGCAGCATACCTCCACCCCAAAGTCTGATAACCTGAGTTCAATCCTTCGGACCCACTGGGTGGATGGAGAGAGCTGATTCCTGCAATGGTTTTTTTCTGTCCCACTTAGCAATTTCCTATAATATATACATACAGGGATATTCTGCATTGCCAAATATCTATGAATTCAATCAGTACTTGCTTCAAAAGCCCATTTTAAGAATTAATTATTCCACCAGGCATGCTGGAGCATGTCCTTTATTATCAACATTTGGGAATCAAGAAGGTGGCTCTCTTGAGTCCAAGGCCAGTCTGGTCTACAGAGTGGGTTCTGGGACAGCCAGGGCTACAAGGAGAAACCCAGTCTTGAAAAACCAAATAACAAATCCATATAAATGAGCAATTTCTTTTACTTTTTTTCAGTTTGATACATAGTATTACTCTACAGCCTAGGCTGCCTTAGAACTTCTATATAGTCCAGACTGACTTCAAACTCAAAGTGATCCTCCTGACCCAGTTTCCCAAGTGCTGGGACTATAGGGGGTGAACCACCACCTCTGAAAACTTCTCCATTTTTTTCTTGGTTTTGAGACAAGATTTCTCTGCGTAGACCAAGCTGGCTTCAAACTCAAGAGATCTGAGTATGCCACCATTGCCTGGATAGTTTCTACACTTTGTAAAACAAGTATCCCATGTACTTGACATGGACTTCAAACTTTCCCCTCATTTTAATCTTTAATTGCTAACAGATACTCAAAAAACTGAAAAGGAACCAAAAATCACTAATGTTATTTAAAGCTCTTCAAAGCTGAGAGTTTTTGCTTTCCCCTTTAACTGTTTCACAAGCAACTAAATAATCCCATTTAGTAGCTATAACTTTCATAGTTTGTGATATTTGCAATGGACAAAATCAACAGTTACTACTGTTAGAAGTAAAACTGACAAGACAATGTCAAAGATATAAAAAAAGTTTAGAAACAGTCTTTTGCTGGCAAGGAGACTTCAATTTGACAAGAGCTACAAAATAAAACAATCAGGAAAGAACAATTTATATGAATTAGAGAATCAGGAAAAGGTAGGAGACTTAGGATTTTCTTCAGTGTAGAGTGCTTGCCTTAAAAAAAAAAAAGAGGAAAAACAATGCAGAGTATGTGGAATGCTATAATATAGTGGTTTAAGAAAAAAAGGTCAAAGAACATTGGACTCATTAGGGTAAGGAGGATTTGGGAGGGAGGCTTTCAGTGGACTCAGATAAGGGAGGAATCTCAGACTCAAAAGAATCTGACGGGATTATAGCATGCACTGAGAAGTCTACATGTTAAAACAGATAGTAAATGCTGATGAGTATCGGGACAGTTGAGCTGGAAAGACTGTAACCGACATGCAAAAATTAAAAGTTAGGCCAAGTATTTTTAACTTTCCAGTGGTAGAAAAAAAGAAAATTCCTTTTTTTTTTTTTTGGTTTTTTTCGAGACAGGGTTTCTCTGTAGCTTTAGAGCCTATCCTGGCACTCGCTCAGGCAACCAGGCTGGCCTCGAACTCACAGAGATCCGCCTGCCTCTGCCTCCCTAGTGCTGGGATTAAAGGCTACCAACGCCTGGCAAAGAAAATTCTTTTAAGAGGTAACTTTGGTAATCTGTTCCAGATTCACCCTTATAAGTCAGAAGTCTAGTCTATCAATGAGTTAAAAATCTTTTATTGCATTTACTTATTTGTATGTCTGTTGAATTATGTGCATAAAAGACAACTTGTGGGAGTCTGTTTTCTCCTTCCACCCTGTGGTGCTGGGATGGAACTCAGGTCATTATGATTGGCAGCAAAGCACTTTTTATCAGCTGGCCCATCTTACTCGGTCCCAGGTGTTTTTTTTTTTTTTTTTTTTTTTTTTTTTTTTTTGAGAGAGAGAGAGAGAGAGAGAGAGAGAGAGAGAGAGAGAGAGAGAGAGAGAGAGTGTGTGTGTTTTAAGGGTTGTGGATCAAATCCAGGGCCTAATACATGTTAGGCAAAACTTTTGTCCTCCCTCCCTCCCTCTTTTTGAAGTGCTGGGTATTAAGTTTCATGTCTTCAAGGTAGGCGCTCTACAGCTCCAGTATTTTGTTGTTTTTGTTTTCTTCTGAGACTGGGTTTCTCTGTATACCTTGGCTATCTTGCAACTCATTCAGTAGACCAGGCTGGCCTCCAACTCACAGAGATCCTCTGCCTCCAGAGTTCTTGGATTAAAGGTGTGCTACTACTGCCTGGTTACTCCAGCATTTTCTTGTTATGATTAATTGATTTTGAGACAGGGTTTCTCTGTAGCCCTGTCTGCCTCTGCTTCCCAAGTGCTGGGATTAAAATGTGCACCACCCCTGCCTAGTTTCTCCAGAATTTTCAATGCATCAGTTTTCTTTTTGCTCATATCAATGTAAATTGGCCAGTGAGCTATCTCAGCAGGTATAGGTACCTGCCTCCATGCCTGACAACCTAAGCGGATTCCCAGTGGCCCACATGATGGAAGAGAACCAACTCCTGCAAGTCACTTTGATACCACATCTTTTGTGGCATGCACATGTGCACACCCACCACACATACACACTCATACAAAAGCAAATACATGCACTAAAAATAGAAATCTTTGCTCTGCTTTGGTCTCTGTGGCACAGGAAAGTAATTGGTAAACTGACTTACCGTAACATATTTTCTTACATATTAAACTGTGTAGATCTATTTTTATCTTTTGAAACATTTCTAGATAGTACTTTTTTTTTTTTAAAGTATTACATATATTAGGGAGATGTGTTCTTTTTTAATTGTTTCTGCCTTTTAAGCTATGGCTATCCTATTCAGCAACTGCTACTATGTTGCTACCAGCAGTGACTATGCTGCAATAGCTCTGTTCCCTCAGGCACAGACTCTCTCTGTCAAGATTCAAAGGCTGAGATAAACTCCT
The DNA here is from genome assembly GCF_003668045.3 of Cricetulus griseus. NCBI lineage: Eukaryota > Metazoa > Chordata > Mammalia > Rodentia > Cricetidae > Cricetulus > Cricetulus griseus. The sequence continues at coordinate 31,040,505 of NC_048598.1, read as the reverse complement.
GCTTCCCAGAGAGGCTGAATAGCAAACAGCTCACCTAACTCACCTCTTCTTATCCTCCAAGAAGTCCTCCTGCTTTTTCTCGTCCCTCCTTATAAACCATTCTCCACCTGGCTCCTCCGTACAACTTCATGTCAGTTAATTGCCAACCCAGCCTCCTGACCCCAGGTGAATTATACTTAATCAAACCATCTTTGCATCATTAAATAAATGTTCCACAACTGGGAACCAAACACTCAATTACATGAGCCTATGGGGGCCATTCTCAATTCAAACCACTGTAGGCATCAAGGCCCTCTCCTGGCCTCCATCGGCATTTGTACTCATGTATACAAAACCACACAAAGACACAAGTAATTAAAAATGAATTTTTTTTTTAAGGAAGAGGAAGAAAAGGGAAGGAAGATGGAAACTGCATTTAAATTCTGCTTAGTTACAAGAGAAAAAAAAACCCACAGCTGAGGAGATGGCTCAGTCAGTAAAGTACTTACATGCCATGCAAACATTAGGATGAATTCGATCCTCAGAACCCACGTGTAAAAGATGGGTGGGCAGCACGAGTTTTTAATTCCAGCCCTTGGAATGCAGAGACAAATAGGGATCCCTGGCCGGCCAGCCTAGCAGATCCTTTGAGTATGAGGCCAGTTAGAGACTCTCTCTCAAGGAAAATCAGGGCGAAAGGTGCAACATCTAAGGTATACTTCTAACCTCCACACATCCGTGTGCACCACCCTCTATACAACAAGTACCTTCTTCACACACAAATACACAGACCTGTTTAATTGTACCTGTATTATGTCAACACTAGGTCTGGTAATGCCTGCAAGAACTTATATTTCTTTTTGTGTGTTTGTATGGTGTAGTCTACAAACCTGTTAAGATCTGCCCTAATCACTGAATCTATTTGCATAACCAGTTACCTTTGTATGTTATTATACAAGATTTGAGAGATGGGAGAAAAAGCATTCTAATTACTTTTCCTCTTAGCTCTGAACATTTTCTCTACCACTCAATCAAAATTAAAAAACAGTGGGGTGTATTGGCACACATCTGTAATCACAACCCTAGGGAGGCAAAGTCAGGAGGATCATGTTTGAAGTCAGTCTGGGCTATGGAGACCTTGCCTCAAAACACCTCCAACAACAACAACAACAACAAAAAAACCCAAAACTAAAGAATTTAGTGTGTAACAATATCTTACTGCTATTATTATACCAATATACACAAAAAATGTCTAGTGGTTTAGATAACAAGAAATTGTAATGGAGGTTAAAAAATGAACTACTCAATTTTTTTTTTTTTTTTTTAAAGACAAGGTCTTATCATGTAGCCAAAGCCCTGGCTGGCCTAGAATTTGCTCCTAAATGACAGAGATCCATCTACCTGCCTCTGCTCCCCAGTGCTGACATTAAAGTTGTGCATTAGTATGCCTGGAAAGTTAGGCACTCTTAACCTACTTGTATTTCCTTTTTGCCAGCTAACGGGTCTAATTTATTGTGTTCTATATGGTTTACAGCTTTGAAAATCAATTCTCAATAATTAAGATCTGTAAAAGACAAACAAAAATGTCAACCAACCACTTCACTAGCTAAGGAGAGTTGGGAAGAATATAGAAGACATCATTTTCATGAGTCTTTGCACGTTTTTTCTTTTCATTTTTAAGTTTCTCAAGACAGGGTTTCTCTGTGTAACTGCCGTGGCTGTCCTGGAACTCGCTCTGTAGAGCAGGCTGGCCTTGAACTCATGGAGACCCACCTGCCTCTGTCTCCTGGGTGCTGAGATTAAAGGCATGTACCATCAAAGCCTAGTGAGTTTTTACTCTACAACCCTTACTGGCCTGGAACTTATTAATTAGCTCAGGCTGGCCTCAAATTTGCAGCAATCCTGCCTCTATTTCCCAAGTCCTGGGATTAGAGATGTGAACCACCATATCTAGCCTTTAGAACTTTGTAGTATGATGGAAGATTCAATATGCAAATAAGTAACAAGATGCATTCATACAAAAAAAATACAGAGATGCATAAGCAATTTGCTTACATGTACATAAATACTACATAGACTAGCAACTATATACACACATATATTTTCTACCTACCTCAAATCAAAATTTTTTTAAACCAAGTTCTAAATGACTCAAAGGTGTAATGTTAAGGAGTTAACTTTACTCTCAGGTTTATAGGTATCGCTATCATTAGGAAAAAGTTCCATATTAAAAAAACTTTTTTATGTAGGAGTGCTTTGCCTACACACACACACACACACACACACACACACACACACACACACACACACACACACACACACACGTACGTGGCTATAGTCACTGGATCCCCTGGAACTGGAGTTACAGACAGTTTTGCACTGGGAACCAAACTAGGGTTTTCAGCAAGAGCAGTAAGTACTTCTAACTGCTGAGCCATTATTCCACCTCCATAGTTATTTCATTTTTCTTTCTACATGTCAAATTCTAATTCTAGCATGCTCACAAGCAAGCTTAAGAAAAAAAAAACTAACATATATCAAATCCAGTATTTAACAGGGCCACTGTTGTTTGTCCTACATCTTTCTTTTTCATTACATTCTGTTTATTCAGTGACAAGTTCTTCAACCAACACAGCAATCCTAAGTCCAAAACTACATACCTGGGAGCTGAGTTGCTTAGGCTCATCCATTCTCCCAGGAGACTCACTTCTGGCTCTGTATCTTTCTGTCATGGAAACAACACTGCCGGAGGGACTAAATCTGTTGGAAAAGGAGCATAAAGGGGACCAATAGACAACTAGTGCCAAAGAACTTGAATGCTGTTTCTCCTCTATCTTATAGCTGAGGAATAGGACTAAATCAAACAAATATTTTCAGAGTGACAAAGCAAATATACCATATGAGAAGGTGAGGGCTACACACAAGCTTTCTACTCTAGTAAGTACTGAAAAGGAAGTAAAAACATACATGAAACCCAGTCTGTAGTTTTGTTTTGCTTTTATGAGTTACAGTCTTGCTATGAAGACTTGGATAGCCTGGCACTCACTATATAGGCTAGGCTCCTTCTGGTTCAACCTCCCAAGTGCTAGGATTCCAGGCATGCTCCATGATGCCTGGCGATTTTGGTTCTTGTATGTTAACTATTGGGGCTTTGGTTGTTCCTTTTATGGTAATTCACACATAGTTTATATAGACTAATTTTTTTTTTTTTTATTTAAGGAGGTACTACTTCTGATATAGTTCTAATGCAGGAGGACAACAGTTACCAACAATGGGGATGATATATATTCTGTGCTCCAGAATATTTAGACCATTAAGGTCACATGATGGGAAATACTCAAATCAAGACGATTTATGTGGTTAAGTCTACTAAATGTCAACATGACCAACTATAAACAAAAGAGATGAGTTAGTTGGTTTTAATGCTCCCAAGATCAATTTCACATTTATTTGTTTGTTTATGAGAGGCATGTGTGTGCCAGCATGTGTGTAGAGGTCAGACAACAACTTGTTATAGTCCATTCTTTCCTTCTGCCATGTGGGGCCCAGGGACTGAACTTAGATGGTCAGGCTTGGCTCTAAGTGCCTTTACTCATGTCAGCCTATCTCAAGCAGGGAAAAGAACAAGCTAACCTATAATCTAGGGCCTGGGTGCCTAAGGCAGGAAGAATGCATGAGTTTGCAGCTACCCTAGGCTATACAGCAAGCTATAGACCATCTTGAACTATGGGGTAAGACCCTGTCTCAAAAAAACAAAACAAAACAAAAATCCATACATGAGCTGGGCAGTGGTGGTACACTCCTTTAATTGGAGTATTTGGGAGGCATAGGCAGCCTGGTCTACAGGAGTTGAGTTCCAGGACAGCCAGAGCTACACAGAAAAATCCTGTCTCAAAAGCAAAACAAAACAAGAAACAAACAACAATTAACAAAATCCAAACATGGTGCCTCAGGCCAGTAATCTCAGTACTCAGGAGGCTGAGGCAGGAGGACTGCCTTGGGGGTCTAGAACAACCTTGGCTATAGAAATCTTTTCTCAATAAATAAGTAGGTGAAAATAAAAAAAAAAAGAACTTATAATGTTACTGAAGGGACCAGCTTCCCTTTCGGCAGCCATAACAGCCGAACACGTGCTTGCCATAAACCTGCCTTGGTCACTTAGAGGTCAGATGCCTGTCTCGTGACAAGGAACCAATCGGAAGTTAGCTGGTGGCGCTATGCTTTACGACCCTGGGTGTGCTTTATGGACAAGGGCACAGCAATGACGTAGAGAGCATAGCAACCACCCTGGGAGGGCCTATGGGCCATAACAACCAGTTGACCAATCAACACAGGGCAAGCCCTCCAAGCCTGGAGGCACACCAATCGTGAGCCTGTGCGTACTCCTAGACACTCCCCTTACGCTGCCCTATAAGATCTTTCGGGAGCCTCTAGGAGCCCTCTTTGCTAGTCATCCGCCATGGTGGGTGGATCAAAGACCCGAGCTTTGATGGGGTTAGCTCGTTAAACTACAATAAAGCCTCATGCAATTTGCATCAAGCTTTCGCCTCCATTCTGTGTTTGGGGTGGCCGAGGTCCTGGGCTAAGATTCTGGAAGCCTCAGCTTTCCGAGGGTCTTACATTACCAATCTAAACTAGTGCTATTTTTCTTTGAATTGACTAGATGAAAGACAATGCTATTTCCATCAAAAGGAAAGAAATGTTCTAATAGATTTGGTATATTAGGAAGAAAACAGTGAAGACCATAGGCCATGGCAGCACTGGTGCGGACACTCCCAGGCCTAGGTAGTAGCAGCTTCAAGGAAAATATCACTAGGTGAGGTGACACTTGAAAAATATTGAAAAAGCTTTTCTCTAGAATCATTGTACTATATTTCCTCTAATTTGAAGAACAATTACTGATGGTACTAGGCTTTCTCTAATTTGGTAAGGGCAAAGAGAAATAATATACATTCTTATAAGGAAAGTAAAACTTCCCAAGGATACCTACCTGTGTGTTACTATATTGAGAAAGGGCAACGTTACTAGACATCTTAAAATCAGCTCCTTGCCTAGAATCCAGAGAGAGCCCTGGCAATAACTAATTTTAGAGTGGCTGCAGATGCTATCTGATTCTCAGAAGTGGCTGGTTTTTACCATAGCTCTCATAACATCGTGAATACATCAGAACCAGGAGCTTCCTGCTTTGAGAAAATAATGCAAGTCTTTTGGCATGTTTCCAGTCTCTCAAGATAAGTTGAATAGGAACATCAGGTAAGAAAAATGCTCTCTGTAACACAGAAAGCTCATTTAATGTTTACACAATAGGTTTAAATGGGAAAACAAAACTTACCTGTCAACTTCACTGCTGGTTGGCCGAGCTACCTTGGCTTCTAAAGACCCTAAAGAGTAACTTTCCTGTCCTATAGAACCATGGCCTGTGGTGTCAATCACCATGGCTGTGACTTCCTCTGCACTACTCCCATCTTCTCCGGAAGGCTGATTCTCTGGCCCAAGCCACTCTTCCAGGTTTTCAGTTTTGATGTGCACTGCTCCAAGGACCCTAACTTCATCTCCACTCCGTGCCCCCTGGTCTGCTAGTCCTGTTTCTACATACCACTGTCCTGCTCTGTTGATTCGAAGAATGGACTCCCGGCTCTCTACATCAGAACTCTGTTCAATTATCTGAGGACTAGTGGATTCCTCAGGGGGACTGAACTCTCTGATATCCAGCACAGCACTGACCTGCCCCCTCCAGTTTCCCTTTGCAGCATTATGTCGTGGGCTAAGTGAGCGGTTTAGAGTCGGTGTAACCCTGTGTGACTCTGGAGGTCTCTCTGGGTGCTTTGTCCTCGTTTGACTTAATTCTGCTTCAACTTCAGCCACATTAATTTTGAAATGAATGCCCTCTAGGATCTGTGTACATTTGTCGATAATATGCTGCATCTGCAGAAAACTAGCTGCTGTTAGGTAGCTGATAATATCTGCTAGTTGTAGGCATATCCGCCCCGTGTAACAGAAAGAAAGGAGCTCTTCAAAAACAGTAGGGTTTTTGATGACAGAAATGGACACAGTACTCATTTCATTCAAGGACATGTGATCCCGGAAATAAGGAGAGCTGGCAGCCAGTACTACTTTGTGAGCCCGAAAAGCTTGTCCTTGCACATTGACCACAATATCACAGAGACGGCCTTGCATTCGTAGCTGGTTGAGGTGGCTCAGAACAGAGTTGCTGAAGTCAGGGATCTCCAATTGTATGTTCCCACTTTTCTCCATGGTCATGCCTGAAAGTACAGGCAGACATTCAACCCTGCTGAAAGAGCAAACCATATTCTTAGCACCAGTTTTACTCCTTTCGTGCTTTCTAGCTCAAACATCCCTAAAAATGTAAAATCTCCTGGCCAGGAGTGCCAGGTACACATAACATAATTTTAACACCTGGCACCAAGGCAGGAGAATCCATCTACATAAGTGAAAACTTGTCTCAGAAAAAAAAAAATTGAAATCTCCATATATGAAGAGGTACCTTCCTCATGATGCTTGGATATAGAAATAGAATTGCCAAAAGGTGTTTTGTTTTGTTAGCAACAAGGTTTCACTCTAAGGCAGCCCTCAAACTTGTGCCAATGCTCCTGATCTAACCTCCCCAGTGCCAGTATTACCGTGAGCAGCTAAGCCTGGCATGAGGTGTTTTAGGTCTCACAGTAAAATGCAATTAAAACAACCAAAAAGTGATTGCTAGACTGCTAAAAATTCAAGCTACAACCATACTTTATTTATTTATTTATTGTTTTTTCTCTGTGTAGCTTTGGAGCTTATCCTGGCACTCGCTCTGGAGACCAGGCTGGCCTCGAACTCACAGAGATCCGCCTGTCTCTGCCTCCCTAGTGCTGGGATTAAAGGGGTGTGCCACCAACGTCCGGCCAACCATACTTTATTAATAAGCTATATAGTATCAAGATAATTCATCAAGGAGGGGAATCAAACACAAGGATTTCAGATCGCATACAAAAATCCACTATCTTTTTTTAGATGAAATAAATTTTAGAATAAATATAATTATACACAGGTTGATTATAATTTACACGGGGCCCAGGCTGTTTATGACTATAAAGTGACTAATTTCTTATGTGAATGGTCAGTATTATCACTTTTTTTCGAGACAGGGTTTCTCTGTGTAGCTAGTCCTGTCCTGGAACTTGCTCCGTAGAGCAGGCTAGCCTGTAACTCAAGAGATCTACTCCCTCTGCCTCCCCTGGGATTAAGCCACTACACACCCAGCATTTGTTTGTTTGAGACCTGTCTAGGTAGCTCTGGCTATTCCTGGGAACTCACTATGTAGATCAGGCTGGTCTCTAACTCAGAGATCTGACTATCTCTGCTGAGATTTAAAGAATGTTAACAGGTGTGCCATCACCGCCATGCCAGGCTAGGCAAAAATTAAGTAAATCTTTCTTTCTCTAGCTACTAAGTCTTTCTCTTCCCAACAAACTCGAGGTTGGTAATTCCAAAGTGGCAATGCTACCTTAATTCAAGGGAGTTGGTTCCCCAAAGCTGACAATAAAGCCTGAAATTTCACACTAAAAGACTGCAACTGCATCAAACAGTCTCAGTTGAGGGTAGCTCGGATGTATCACGACGACTGTGGCTCACTGTGCATCCCATTCATCTCTAAATTTATGAGACTACACATCAGGAAGGTCCTGAGAAGCTCACATCATCAGCCCGCATTTACAACATTCATTGAGTAAACAGGGAAGTGCAAACACTGCTTTCAAGTAGCAACTTTAACCAATCTGACCTTTTTCCAAAGCGTTATTGTTTGTTTTGAAACTTTTAATCCATTAAGAGCCTCTGTCGATGCCATCACGAATTCAGATGTTTATTTTGGAGCCTACACCAGCGCCTTTTTGTTTGCTCTTTCCAGCAATTCCCCAGTGAGGAGGAAGCCCCTGAAGTAAAGTCTTTCTCTAGCGTCGGCACTGGAGGGGCGAGAGCTGTAAAAGGGAGAATCGGGAACGCTTGGGGTTGGCCAGTCAGGTACTGGAGCAGCTTCCGTGTTAAGTCAGGGAGCAAGGGAGAAGGGGACCTTGCGAAGCGGGAAGGGAGATGGCACAGAACCCGGGCAAAGAGAGCAGGCGCACAGGTGAGGCGCGGGAGGGGGAAGGGGGCGGCGCCCCGGGACCCGGTTCAGGGCGGCGGAGGCAGCCGCGGTGGGGGTGTGTCTGGGTGTGTCCCCGCCGCGGGGTCCTGAGGGAGGGGCTCGCAAGGGGGCGGGCCCGCAAGCTCTGCAGCCCCGAGCCAAAGAGGCGGGGAAGGTCGCCGAGCGCTGGGAGGGGAGGTGGGGCGGAGCGGCTGCACGCCCCAGGAGCTGGCTGCAGCCGAGACGCGGCCAAGGAGCGTCCGGTATAGGCTAATGGGGCGGGGGAGCGGGGCCCGAGCCCAGTCAAGGAACAGCACCTACCTCCGGGGGTGGAAATGGGCCGGAATGGGCCGGAACACCGTCCCGGAAGTGAAACCCCCCGCCCCCCTCCTCCGGAGCGGGCGACGTGCCGGAAGGAAATCAGTCACCCTCACACCGCCCCTCCCCCAGCGCCTTCCTTGCGGGAGCCCCCTCCCCTCAGCCCTGACTCCTCAGGGAGGCGGAGGCCGGGCTCGACGTGCTCGCGGCGACTCCGCCCTCCAGGCGCGGGAGGGCGGGGCCGGCGGGAGAGCTTGAGAGCGGGAAAGAGGCGGGGCTTGAGGAGGAGTCTGAGAGACGGGGCGGGACTTAAGAGGACGCAGCGGAGGGCCGTGCGTCGTGACGTCAAGGAGACCTTATATACAGGACTCAGCCGCCATATCGGCCTTTCGGAGCTGTGAGGCGACTGCGGGCAGGTAAGAGTCCTTGGTGGTTTGGTAATTTTAGGCCTTGTTGGCTAGTCTTTTGCAGGTGGAGCCGCCTCAAGCTGGAGGACGCTTAGCAATGAGTTTTAAGGCCCATGAGATGGAGATTACGGTAGCTTGGCGTTGCATGCATGCTTGCGCGACCCACATGGTGGTATTGGGCTTGTTAAGAGTCTCCGTTGGAAACTCGGCACCCATGTTCTCGCTATGATGAAGGCTATGTTGGTAGGGACAACTGACCTTGTTGATGAATACCAACGGCTCTGATGGCGGAGCATGCTGAGTCACCGCGAGAGGCCTTCATTTTTTTTCGGGCGTGCGTTTGAGGAACGCAGAGCCCTACGGGCTGATTTTAGAGACCACGAGGTTGAAGGCGTTCGCTGACACTGCCTCAGGCCTTTGTGAGTGGCCACTAACAAAGCCTGCAGCTGAGCCATGGGAAGGACCTGTGGTAGAAATTAAGGTTCCAATTTTAATAGTTGTCTTATGAGGCTTACACATCTTTTTTGTGTGAATAAAACTGGTAGTTAAAATTGGGAAAGGCCCGTGGCAGAAGTTTAAAGTGCCTGTTTTAATGCAGTTCGTTTGTGGGGCTTACGAGTAAAACTGGTAGTTGAAAGACAACTAAATTAGCAAATCTTCTTTAGGAATGGTGCCGTGGACCTCTCTGGGGCTCTTTCTGGCATATCATAGACAGGTAAGAACTGATGGAAGGCGGGAGGGTGTTAAAAAACCCTGTTAAAGCCCATGATGGTATGAGAGTAGTGGACAGAAGGGATTTCTGAAAAACACTGTTCTGAGGCTTTAATGCTAGTAGAGGAAAGGGAAGGTGCTGTGAAGAGGGAGTCTCATTGTGGACATCTTTGTTTTTTTCCAGTTTTGGGGCAAAGACGGATGAAGGATGAGGTAAGTACTGAAATGTGCAGTGAGGAAATTTCGAAAGGACAGTGCCGCAATGATGACACTATATTTGCTACTCTTGACAGTGGGATGACGATAACCATAAACCACCGTAATTGTAACTGAGGCATACGGGATGACTTTGGATGGTTTCTTACAGAATAAACAGAATTTACATTTAGCTTTTATTTTTTTCAGGATTTATGGAAGAACCTGGATTAACCATGGGTAAGAAACATTTTGGTGTATATATGTCCCATTGGAAAGAGTGATACCTGTTACCCAAAGGAAAGATTGGCAGATAAGCAACAATTGGGGGTCCCTAAGCCAACAATCTGATGTAGACAGAAACCCATGCATCTAATGCTTTGAAGATGGAACCAGGGAGATGTAAGGCCAAGTAGGTCGTTGGCTGTGGTTTGAAGAGGGTCTATGGATTTGTGAGAACTAGTTCTCTCTGTCTTTATCCAATGCCATAATGGTGTATGGTAGGCCTGATGTATGCTCTGGGTCTCAACCTTACAGAGTGCTCAGTCAGCCCATGTAGGGTAGATAGAGGTTATCACTACTGGGTTATAGGAAATGCTGTTAAAATCAGGGTCTTGACAGGTGTTGGCACACTAATCTCTGGGATGCAGACCTGAGTTCAGGCCAGTCTAGTTGAGTTCCAGCATAGTCAGATCTATAGAGGAACCCTGTCTCTAAAATGGTAGTTGTTATTCTTTTGTTTAAAAAGAAGAAAAGAGAAATATTGAGACAGACATATTGACTATAAGTTTATTATAAGGACTGGCAGAATGGGTAGACTAAGAAGAGTAACAGGGTAATGGCTGACCGCCATGGCCGGTCGCCATAGAGAGACAGAGCGGGGGAAACAGAGAGAGGGGACAGAGCAGGAACAGGGGGAGAGAGAGAGAGAGCAGGGGCCTATCTTTTAAAGGGGTCCTCTGCACCTTTGTGCAGACTTCTTTCCCATGGAACCTTGGGCTGACCAGGGTATTGCCTGAGTGGATTCCACCAGGTAACAGGGGCAGGCCAGCATAATGCCTGAACCTTTCAGTTCAGGTTAGCATGGTTAGCAGACTTAAATCACGTAGGGGGTTCACCATTTTGTCAGTTTTCTGGTGGTTGAGTACTGACCTAATTTTAACTCTTAACTTTAGGTACTTTTACTGGAAAATTAAAGATGAAATGTAAGTAGAGTTAAAGGATTGTAGATAATGGGCAAACATGGCTTGGTATGGTTTTTTGCATAGCAAGTACTCTTGCTATGTGTTTTGGCCTGCATGATGACAAGCAAATGCTGACTAACATGAAGCTCTTAATTAGCTCTATCTGATCCGGGCTTGGTTAGGTTTTGGTGGGACAAATTATCTTTTTTGACTGGGCTGAAATTCTGAATTTTTTTTAGGTGTTCAAGTTGTCTGGACAGCTTTTCATTTGAGTAAGTATTGGAATCCAACACCGGCTATAGGCCAGTTTAGAGAGGCATGCCACGCTTGTGGATGTCAGACATCTGCGTGTGTTGTCTCGTGAATGTGTTAGGTTTAGTTGGACTATGCTCTAATCGGGGTTTTTGTAATGATGTTGATCCAAATGTCTGACCTGAAAATAACATACATGTAGACAGCAAATTAAACACTGAAGAACCCTGTGACAGGCAACTAAGAATAATTGGATGATGCTTAGCATATTTGTAAGAGGTGTTTTCTTTTAATTCTAGCAACTGGTTGCATGTTTGCATTTGGATGGCTTGCTTTGGTAAGAAGCTAGTTACTGGGCTCTTGGTTTATGCTAATGAGCAGGGTTATTTGCAGTATTATGCAACAGTTAATTCTTAGTACTTAATTTTTTATGTCCAATTTGGCCTTTTAAATTACCTATTTTATTTAGGTAGGAGTACTCTACTTACATACCAGAAGAGGGCATCGGATCCCATGATGGAGCTACCACATGGTTACTTGAGAACCCTGGACCACTGGAAGAGCAATTGACATTCTAAATGAAGGTAAGGAAGCCCCTTTTTTGCAGACTCAACTGTTTAGGGATATATGCTACTGTTAGTGATGATGTATAAAGCTAAACAGATGGGAATCTCTCTGAATAAGATTGAAGATTAATTCTTAAGCTGAAACAGTAGTTACAAATTTGTGTAGGTGTCTACTTCATAAATCTGTTTGTAAATGGAATTGAATTTCTGTAGGCTATCAGCATGGTTCCGGTTGAATGAAGGCACAGACAAGGTTTTCTACAATGGTAAGTTTCTTGGCTGACCAAATATGTGCATGTATGAAAGTGTTTAGACAATTCCCCAATAAATGCCGATACTGTGATGATAACATAGTTCAGCAGACTTAACCTGATGAACAATCCTAAGTCTTTCGCTCCTATCTGACGTATCTGGCTGTAGTGGTTTAAATTGCTAGTACAATGTGGAAGTTGTGATTTGGTGTAAGGCCTGGCCTTAGCTTTTAGGCTTTGGTCTCAATCACATAAGTCCTGGCTATTGTTTAGAGTGTAGTTTCTTAGGTATGGTGGTTACAACTATAAGATTTCAAGATAGGCCTCTTGGCAAGAGAATTGTTTGAAAGCTACTGTCCAAAGAGTAGTGTGAACTGAACTGAGCAGTTAAATTTTTGGGCTAATAATTTTTTTTTCTTCAAACAGATCAGATCCTTCATTTTGAATCTCAAGGTAAGTCACCTTGGGTTTTGTAAAGATTCTATTTGGCCTGTAACCAGTGATGTGATGATTCTGCCAAATGATACATAGTGATATCACCTTTAAAACCGTTCCATTTTATTTCTGAGGTTACTATAGTAATATGTAACCTACAACTAGTCTAAGCAAGATAGACATTTTTTTCTTTTTTCTTTTTAGAGCTCCTGTGGCAGAAATGGACTTGCAATTCAGTCATTTTCACCTTACTATTTAAAAGGTGAGAATTGGAGATAGTAACTAGGAGGGCAGCTGGGGATAAAAATACTAACCTTAAACCTATTCCAGAATATGTGATGATTCACCACAACTTGAACTCTCTCACTGATTACTTGATGACAGCAAAAGATCTGATATTCTGTGTAACCTATTATAATTTAAATTAAAATGTAGAAATCTGCCTAACCAGGTACCTCTGTTGCAGGTGACTGGCTGGCTGGCTCGAGGCTCAGGAAGAAGATACTTAAAAGGTGTAATCCCTTAATAATATCAAAATAAATTGAATTAAATATATACAAAGTGTGTGCATTTTGCTTTCTAATTAGCATAGGGCCAACTTATGGGGTATTTACCACAGAGATCAATAGAAAGTTAGCTGGCCAGGTAGGTGGTGGTGCTCACGCCTTTAAGCCTAGCAGAGGCAGGCTGATCCAGCCTGGTCTATGCTAGTTCCAGCTCATCCTCCAAAACCTCAGAAACCAAAAAAGCAAAAGGTTTTAACTGGCCAGTAACCAACCACTTCATTGTAAGATCAGGATGAGCTTTCAAGAAGCACAATGATGTCCTGGCTTGACATTAACAAGAACAGTTGTGTCAGAGGTCTGGGCTCTTGGTTTAGGTGACTGGTGTAGTAGCCTGTTAGAAAAGAAGGATCAAATAGCATTACAGTGTGGTGTGCCCTGGAAGGTTATGGCTGATTAAACTTTTGGCAGTTTTACCTGTAGTTTTGGCTCCTCTTGAATCTCAAACCAGGCTGGCCTCTCATCAGCTTGCCTCTGCCTCCTGAGTGTTGGGATATGCCAACCATGATGCAGCTGAAAATTAAATTCCTGGGGTTAGTGGGAGACAAGTGGAAACATGCTTGTAAATTTGGGTGTACAAATTTCTGGGTGCTGAAGTCTCCATCAGTTTGCATAGGACATTAGTCACATTACAGGATCTACAATCAAATGTTAGCTGTAACACTGGGGTGTTAGGGCTAGAGAGTGCTCTTCCCAGCAATAGTTTTCCACCTGGTGTGGTTTGACTTGACTAGTTTCTAGCTTGTTCCCCTGAGGCTGCCTAAATACTATTTGTCAGAACTTGAACTAAGTTTCAGGTTTTTTTTTTTTTTTTTTTTTTGGTGTAACAGGTTGATGCAGGGTTAGTCTCAGTGAACTAGGAACTTTCCAGTTACTTTGGCCTGGAGCTTTGGGGATCAGCCTGTTCTTATCACATCTGGGTCATGGAGTTCTGAACTACATCCCCTAAAACTCATAGTCCTCTCCCCAGCCAGCCCATATTTTTAGATCCTCTTTCCATTCATTTGTGTTGTATATATGTGGGTGGAGCGCAGAGGACAACTTACACCAGCCTGTTTCACTATGTGGAGTCTACATATCAAATCCAGGTCTTCAGATTTGAAGGCAAGTACCCTTACCCAGTAAGCCATCTTGTTTGCCTGTGGCCCTTTTGGAAACAGGGTCTCATTTTGCCTTGGCTGGCTTGGGACTCCCTGTGTATATCAGGCTTGTCTCAAACTCACAGAAATCTGCCTGCCTCTGCCTCCAAGTGCTGGGATCAAATGTGTGCTATTAGGTCCAGCTGGGAGTGTTTTCCTTTTGGCACATTTTTAAGACTTCTTAGTCCTCTAGTTCCTTACAGAACACAGGATCTAACCTTTGCTATAGGGATGAGTTGCACGTCAGTATTGGAGCCTATTTTTATAGGAACCAAAAAAAGAACGGAAGACTAGTCAAATAGGTACTCTCACCTGCCTCCTTTAGTCTTTCCACCTGAGCACTGTGCTATAGTAAGCCTTCAGTGTTGTTGTATATGGATGTGATACTGGTGATTGAACTCGAGTTGTGTACATTCTATACAAGTGCTCCTGCCACTGAGCTGCTATGGTTTGAACAAGAATGGCCCCATAAGCTCAATATATTCGAGTGCTAAGTCACCAGGGAGTGGCGCTGTTGGAGGAAGTGTCACTGGCTTTGCTAGGTCCAGTGTCTCCTGCTGCCTTTTAGTCTTCTGTCTGCAAGTATCCTTGCAAGCCAGAAGAAGGCACAAGATCTCTCATTACAGATGGTTATGAGCCATCATGTGGTTGCTGGAAATTGAACTCAGGACCTTTGGAAGTCCACCTAGTGTTCTTAGCCACTGAGGCATCTTTCCAGCCCAGGATGTAGAACTCTTAGGTACTTCTCCAGTACCATGTCTGCTGATAATGGGCTAACCTCTGTAAGAAAGCCCCAATTAAATGCTTTTATAAAAGGAGTTGCTTTGGTCATGGTGTCTCCTCATAGCAATAGAACAATGACTAAGACAGCTTTGTTTTTAGTGCTGCTTTACCTCCTGATTCTGGCAACAAGAGTCCTGTAAGATAACCAGGACAATTATCAATTACATTATATAAGCAGCATGAGAGACTTAAGAGAAGCTTGCAAGTTGCTGAAGGTGCAATTCTGAATAGAATTTTGTGACTTTTTAAATTCTACCATGCTACTTCTTAGTATATTAATAGCTGAAAGGTCAACACAAAGCTCAATTTATATGGTTTCCTGTCGAGACTGGGTGAATTTAAATCCTCTTCTTGGAACAACTGGCTGGTCTACAGAGGCAAACATTCTCCTTTATGACTTGATATCCCCTGTCCTAAATAACATATCTGGGTTATGAAAACCATGCTTGGAAATCACAGACTCTAAACACTCCAATAAAAAGGTTTTCTATTTTGTTTTACAATGCTTCAGTTAAAAAACTTGTTCACAAGTCCCATTCACAGAAAGTCCTAGTGGGTCACATTACCAAACCACAGTTGGGTAGCTTCTGTTTCTTAATATGGTGATGAGTGCTTCCACATGGAGGCTTGACTCTAAAGTCTGGCAGCTCTGGATATTAGGTTTGGCAGAGCAAAGCAGACAAAACTTAAGAGTTCAAGTTTTTGGAAGGTGTGGCTGATGCATCCTCCTCTTCGGAGTCTGTTGGCCATGAGACCTGGATGTGGTAGGGTTTCAGCTCTTCAAGAGGCACAGAATCTGGGGCATTGCTCATGAGGTCATGTCCTCGATAGGATTTGGGGAAGGCTATCACATCTCTGATGCTTGGAGCTCCAGTGATAAGACACAGCAGTCTGTCTAGCCCTATGATGTAAAATATAAAGTTAACATGTGAAATGCATAGAACTTAACTTTGAGAATAACTTGTTTTTTCTACTATCGTTTGGAGACAGGGTTTCACTTTGTAGTCCTGTCTTAGTGGTTATATAATTAAAACTTTTTTTTTCCATCCCCAAGACAGGGTTTCTCTGTAGCTTTGGAGCCTGTCCTGGAACTTGCTCTGTAGACCAGGCTGGCCTCAGACTCAGAGATCTGTCTGCCTCCCGAGTGTTGGGATTAAAGGCATGTGCCACCATCTCCTGGTTATACAGGATTTCACATAATCTAGGCTGGCCTAGAGCTCTTATTTTTGTTATTTTTATTGTGTTGTCTGTGTGCATGAAAGCAGATGCCCACTGAGGCCAGTGGTGTCAAATCCCCCTGCTCCCCAGCATTGGAATTATAAGGAATTGTGAGCTGCTTGGTTGTGGGTGTTGGAATTCAAATTCAGGCCATATCTGATGCACATAAGAAAGCAGACTGTGGCAGCATGCACACAGGCTCAGACAGACTCAAGCCAGATGGGGGTTCCAATGGTAAGTGGACATGAACTGCCACCCTAACCAAGAGACTATCTCTAATCAACTTGCAAAGGAAAAATCACTGGTCTCTAATGGAATCCTATTTAACCACGCTAAATGGCAGGCCCCATGCCCAGCAGTAGATGGCAAACAAAAAAAAACCCAATAGTATTTTTGTAGACTTTTTGTTTCGTTCAGGCATTCTTTATCTTAACTGGTCTTTTGTCTATATATTATGATTTTGACTCTTGTGTTTTCATATGTATGTATGTATGTATGTATGTATGTTTACCGCTATTTTTGTTTGTTTGCTTGACTGTTCTCTTTCTAAAAAGAGAAAAAAGGGAAGGAAGAGGCCAGGCTATGGTGGTGCAGTTGGGAGGCAGAGGTAGGTGGATCTCTGAGTTCAAGGATAGTCTGGTCTACATAGTAATTTTCAGGGCTACACAGGGAAACCATGTCTTAACAGACCAAAGAAAGAAAGATGGGTAGAAAGGTGGGAAGAGTATTGGACGAGTTGGGGGACAGAAAGCTGTGATCAGAATATACTGTATGACTTCTTTTTCTTTTTTGAAAATTATTTCTTAAAAAATGATTTATTTATATTTTATGTGCATTGGTGTTTTGCCTGCATGCATATCTATGTGAGGGCATCAAATTCCCTGGAGTTGGAGTTATAGACAGTTATGAGCTGCCATGTAGGTACTAGGAATTGAACCCGGGTCATCACAGTCAAAAGAATGTCACATGGTGAACAATGTCTTGGGGGAACCGTGAGAGAGGCCTCAGGAAAAAAGGCAGAAGGGCTTTTACCTCAGATGCATTTTGTTCCCTGGATTGTTCTAAGATGTGATTTCATGCCTCCCATGACAAATATTTACATGCAATTTGTAAGACATGCTTATTGTTGTTGGATGCCAGACCATAGCTATAGAACCCAATCTGGTGAAAGGAGATGCTGCGTGCTGTCCTCTGTGTACCCTGAATCTGAATATGGCTTCTGCCTTGCTTCTGTGCTTTCCCAGATACAATCTATAGCACGTGCCAGGCAATTGTGAAAAGTTGACATAAGCCCCTAATTTTTTTCTCCAATTAAAAAACAAAGAACTAAAATGAGGTCCTCTGCAAGAGTAGTAGGCACTTTTTTACTGTTGTGTTGTTTTTAAGGGTATGTGTGTGGGTCACACTGTAGTCTTGGCTGACCTGGAACTTGCTATATTGGCCAAGCTGGCCTTGAATTTGCAGAAATCTGCCTGCTTCTGCCTCCCAACTCTTCCAACTTTGTGCTCTCTCTCTCTCTCTCTCTCTCTCTCTCTCTCTCTCTCTCTCTCTCTCTTTCTCTCTCTCTCTCTCTCTCTCTGCAAGTGTACAGACACAATCCCACACTAGACAGGAAAATAAAAATGAAGTGTTCATAGGTGCACAAGGCTCTGGACTCAATCTCATCTCTCATAAATAAATTACTGAAATAAAAAGAGAGAGACTCATATGGAACTCTTGGACTCAGCCACTCCCAATTCCTTCCCCTTAAACTGAAAGTCTAAATTTGAGACAGTGCCATGGAATGGAATGGAATTTAGTGTACAAAAAGACAAATTGTTTACCTAAGGCAATTCCTCCATGAGGGGGTGCCCCATAGTCTAAAGCCTGGAGCAGATGGGAAAGCAATTTCACATCTTCCTGAAATGCAAAACATATTTTAAATATAAACTGAACGAAAGTCTTCTGTTAGACTAAAATAAATAATAAGGGAAATGAAATTCAGTTTAAAAATGACATGACTTAGTGAGATGGCACTGGGAGATGTTAAAAAAAATACAACAACAAAACTTAAAGAGGGTTAAAGTTCAATGGACTAGGACAAGTCCCTCACCTGCACTCCAGCACTCTGGAGAAGGCAGGAAGATAATGAGTGCCAGCTTGGCTTGAGCTTCAAGCCTTAACACAAAACACTAACACATCCACAGAAAGGTCCACCTGTCTCTCCCTCTTAATGCTATCATTCACTGGAATTACATTTTAGAAGCTTGGTCTCGAGAGCCACCCTTCAGTTCCTGTACTAGCTGAGACAGGATTTTAGCAGCCCAAGCCTGACTCATATTTGCAACTCTACCTCAGCCTCTTGAAAGCTGATTTCAGGCTTGTGTCACCTCTGTGCTTTGTGACTTGGGCTAGTACCTGCCTCAGTTTTTCATCTATAAAATGAGCATAATGAGGATATCTACTCACAGAAATTATTGTGAAGGTTAAATAATACATCAGTGTATATATGGTACTTTTTTTTGTTTTCTTTTTGAGTAATGGTCTTGCTAGATAGCCCAAGATGGCCTGGAATGCAAGGCAACCTTCATATTTCAACCTTTTAAGTGTTGGAATTAGATGCATGAGCCACCACATCTGCCTGTATGTCTTATAGGCCCTAGCACACAGTAAGTATGGTGGTTTGAACAAAAATGGCCCCATAGGCTCATAGGGACCTGCACTATTATAGACTTGTTGGAATAGGTATGGCTTTGTGGAGGAAGTGTGTCATTGGGGGCTGGCTTTGAGGTATCAGATGTTCAAGCCACACCCAGTGTGAGCAGTCTCTTCCTGCAGCCTGCTGATCCAGATGTAGAACTCTCAGCTCCTTCTCCAGTACCATGTCTACCTGCACACCACCATGCTTCCTGCCAGGATGACAATGGATTAAGTCTCTGAAACTGTAAGCCAGCCCTAATCAAATGTTTTCCTTTATAAGAGTTGACATGGTTATGGTGTCTCTTTACAGCAATAAAAACCCTAACTAAAAGAGTAAGCATTAATAAGCAAAGATTATCATTTGCTTTTCCAAGTTCCTACATTAAACACAAAGGAAAGCTGACATTTTGTATTGTATTGTAAACTCTCCTTTTTAAACAAATGTTTCATAAGCAATATGTGGGCAAAAGTAAGTCAAGGTTAGAAGGCATTTTGTTACCTTTAGTAATGTTGCCAGAATGTACCTCTGTAGCTGTGCATCATGAATTCGGATAGAACCACCTCCTACCTCACAGCCATTTAAAACCAAGTCGTAGTGTTGGCCACGAACCTACAAGATTCACAGAATTTTCATGTTAGATTTCTCTGGCTTTCAATTCTATAGGACTAAGACACTGCACTTAAACACAATTTATTAACAGTAGGCTCAGTCTTTTCCTTGGTTCTACTGAGTGAATCTTGAAGTTCTTTGTATTTATTTAGATATTCCATTTTCATTTGGAAGAATAAAATAAAAGATAGTACCTTTTCAGGTTCCGTATGGAGGAGGTGAATGTCACTGGGGTGAGGAGCAGTGAATGGGTGGTGGGCTGACTCCAGCTCTGTGGGACTCTCTTCCTTAGTAAGGAAGAGTGGGAAGTCCACCACCCAAAGGAAAGAGAACAGTGCTGGGTCACGGAGTACTACTCCTCTCATCTCCAAAAGGTCTGCACACTGCAATCGTAACTTCCCCAACAAAGAGCACTGTAAACAAAAGACACAAACATTAAGTCAGCTTCTTGCAGAGTGGGCATCAGATGACACAAGCTCAATTTTGAAGGCCAGGCTATAGCAAAAGACTGGCCAATTACTACATGAGACACTTTATTAGGACACAAAGATATGAGGGTGATCTGAATGCCAGATGGATAAGCACACATGACTATTAGCCTGAGCTGAATGTGTGAGCATTTCATACCACAGTGACCAGGAACACAGGCACCAGAGCCTCACAGACCAAGCTCTGAGCTGTTTGTCTACTTACTAATTTCTCTACATCTCTTTATAAGTAAATGGGATAAAATACCTACTCCAGCACTGAAGTGATTCCATTATTTATTGAGGTGAGGTATTTCTTTGTTTTCCAGGTTGGCCCTGAACTACTGAACTCAATCCTGGTTCAAACCCCGCCCCCCCAGAAGCTGGAATCACAGGTGCACAGAATAAGATTGGTAAAGTTAAGTGAGAAAAGATATATAATAAGATATAGAACCCAATACAGTATGGGGACCAGTTTCATTCATTGTAAGTTTTGTTTTTGTTTTTGTTTTTTGTTTTTGTTTTTCAGTTCCTGAAGCGCTATGGTGTGGATTGACATGCACTTAATAGTCAGAAAATGTTGGCTATGATTAGAGGTGGCATGAGTTAGATGTTGATTTAAGACTGAATTCTGAGGGCTGGGAGGCAGCTTGGTAAAATGCCTGTCATGAAATCATGAGCACCTGAGCTTGGATTCCCAGCACCCATGTAAAAGGCAGCATTTGTGGGGCAGAGACAAGTGGATCTCTGGAATTCATTAAGCACCTAGTCTAGCTCTCAGAATGTAAGGGAGAGACTGAGGAAAAATACTCAACATTAACCTCTGTCCTTCACACAGACACTCACTGTGCACACACTCACTCACATATAAACATACCACACACTCATCACACACATACAAATGGGAATTTGGGAAATAGTTAATGGTTTAGATCTGATTTCTCCACTTTCTAGCTGTGTTACAATAAGAAAACTGTTAACCTCTACATGGGCTCAGATATGTGGCCTGGGTGGCTTTTCCTCCTGAATGCTGGAATTACAGGTGTGAGCTAGCATGCCCACTTACAAGTTTTAATATTCATGTTTCTCTTTTAATGATTTGTAGCTTTTACAAGGACCTTTCCAACTACACCCATTCTCCTATCGATTCCCTGGCAAAAGTGACTTTGTTAGTACATGGCTGCACTTACCTACCACTTGTGACTGAGAGACAGTCCTGCCTTGACTATAGCAGTTGAGGGGTATCAGTCCAGCAGCCCTACCCCTCCAGTGGACTGAACTGTCCCTTTATAGTTTTGGGAATACATTGTGTACAAGTTTGTAATTAATGTTTTCTTTCTTTTGCAATCTTTCAATGTATCTTTTCATCATTGCACTGATTTCCTAATAAGACCCAGATCTGATGTGTACAATGCCAATGAAGTTGATAACTAATGAAGAGACTCCAATTTAAAATTTTCATTGTGTGTGAAAGAGAGAGAATGGGAGAGTTGGGGAGAAAGACAGAGAGACAGAGACAAAGACAGAGAGAAGAGATAACTTTTGGAAGTCAGTTCTCTCTTATCATGTGGGTTCCCAGTGACCAAACACAGGCCATTAGACTTGACAGCAATGCCCTTACCCATACAACAACTTCACTGCACCAAGACCCCCAATTTGGTTTGCTTTACGGAGACAGGGTCTCACTATGGAGTGTAGGCTGGTCTCAAACTTGAGGTCTGCTACTCTCCATACCACCATGCACAGAATGGCTCTAGTTTTTATACAGTGAACTATAAAGTACTAAAAGACATTTGCATAGCAATTTACGCAGAGCATCCCTGCTTTATGAAACTAACAGTCCATTTTAAATATGTAATCAACATGTGCTGAGACAATTTTACTCACTGCTTTCTCATGTTCCCCAGCAGTCAGGAGCACCATGTCTTCCTCTTGGATCTCCATCAATCTGGTTAGTTCCAGTCTTTCCTCCTCCATTATGAATTTAGCAAATGGTGAACTCCAGTTCCTCTTGGCGTTTAGGAATATAGGTAAGACTTCCTTGATAGAGAAAAAACTTATTGGTATTTTTTTCAAAAGTGAGATGGAGCCTGGTGGTGGTGGTGCATGCCTTTAATCCCAGCACTAGGGAGGCAGAGGCAGAAGGATCTCTGTGAGTTCGAGACCAGCCTGGTCTATATGAGCTAGTTCCAGGACATCCTCCAAAATCACAGAGAAACCCTGTCTCAAAACACCCCCCCCCCAAAAAAAGTGAGATGGATTTGTTTCCTCACAGAACAGATTTCTTGTTCCAAGCAGAAGACAGTCCCATTTATTTATTTATTTATTTTAGATTTTATTTATTATGCATACAACATTCTGTTTCCATGTATATCTGCACACCAGAAGAGGGCACCAGATCTCATAACAGATGGTTGTGAGCCACCATGTGGTTGCTGGGAATTGAACTCAGGACCTCTGGAAGAACAGTCAGTGCTCTTAACCTCTGAGCCATCTTTCCAGCCCCCCCCCCCCCGCCCACTTATTTAATTTTAAAAACTGGATTAAAATACTTTTTAAAAAAAATATTTATTTTATGTATATTGGTGTTTTGCCTGCATGAATGAATGTCTTTATAAGGATATTGGATCCCGTGGAACAGGAGTTATGGACAGTTGTGAGCTGCCATGTGGTTACTGGGAATTGAATCCCGGTCCTCTGGAAGAGCAGTTAGTGCTCTTAACCACTGAGCCATCTCTCCAGCCCCTAAAATATGCACATTAAAGGAATATAGTTTGGGACTGGAAAGATAGCTCAGTGGTTAAAAACACTGATTGTTCTTGCAGATGAACTGAATTCAATTCCTAGCATCCACATGGCAGCTTACAACTGTCTGTGACTACAGTTCTTGAGGACATGACACTCTCACAGACTTACATGCATGCAAAACACCATGAAATAAAAGCACATGAAATAAATAATTAAAAAAAAAGAATATGGTTTAACTTTCAGTATGATAGTAATTCAATTTTTCGCTAGAGAGATGGCTCAGTGGTTAAGAGCACTGACTGCCCTTCCAGAGGACCTGGTTTCAATTCCCATCACCCACATGGCAGTTCAGAAAGTCTGTAACTTCCATTCCAGGGTATCTGACACCCTGACACAGACATACATGGAGGCAAAACACCAATATACATAATATACAAATAAAATAAATTATTAAAATATTCAATGATCTAAATTGAAGTCTTTCAGTAAAAGTAGATGCACAGCAGAAATATAATCTGAAATAATGACCCTCAAACCTAAGAGCTCAGCAGTTATGGGTAATAATTGCTTTTGCAGAGAATCTGAGCTCAGTTCCCAGCCCCACACGGTGACTCACAACTATCTGTAACTCTAGTTCTAGAGGGTTCAGAGGCCTCTCTGGGTCCACAGGTAGCAGGCTTGTACTTGGTGCACATACATACAGTCAGGCAAAACACTCACACACAACCAAAAGAAATCTGAAAAACCAAAACCA
The DNA here is from genome assembly GCF_003668045.3 of Cricetulus griseus. Classification (NCBI taxonomy): domain Eukaryota; kingdom Metazoa; phylum Chordata; class Mammalia; order Rodentia; family Cricetidae; genus Cricetulus; species Cricetulus griseus. Next base: position 31,017,124 of record NC_048598.1, on the reverse strand, counting down.
AACCAAAACTAGAGCCTCACAGTTGTTAATAGAAACAGATTCCCACAGACGCTGCTCCTTACCTGACTATAATGGTGAGCTGCAAACTCTCTAATGAGCTCGACGTCTTGCCTTCTTAAGTACTTCTGATGAAAGAAATCAAAGTATACTCATCAATATGACACTCAGCTTTATAACAGGTTCACAGTGTCAAATAAGATATAAACATATTTGTGTCTTTCCATTACAAGAGTGGGATCTAATACAACTCTATTTCTTCTTCAAAATGACACAGGGCTTAAGTCTTGCTATAAGTTCCACAGGATCATTGTTTCCCAATTGCACAGGTCTCACTGGAGACTGCTGTGACTGTCACCAGTAGACTGTCATTCAATGTGCAGGTCAAGTACAAAGGTGAGTTCTACAACTTTCAGATCAAGAGGATCCAGATTTTGATGATCTGGTTCCTTTAAATATATCTAGGGTAGCCTCAAATTCATAGAGAGCTGCCTGCCTTGAACTCCTGATTAAAGGCATATGCCACCATGTCCAGCAAGACTAAAAGTATTTATTTTTACGTGCATTGGTGTTTTGCCTGTGTAAGGTGTCCGGTCCCCTGGAACTGTAGTTACAGACAGTTGTGAGTCACCATGTGGTGCTGGTAATAGAACTCGGGTCCTCAGAAGAGCAGTCATATTCTTAACTGCTGAGCCATGTATCCAGTCCCAAGACTGAGTTTCTAACCACCATTACAAATATATTCAACTACTTAGTATCCAAATGGATATAGACTTTCTTTGCTATAATCTTTTTTTTTTTATAATTGTAAACTTTAGGTTAACAAGTATGTTTACTTAGCAAGTAGATACATTTTTAGAATTATAACATAGTGGGGGAAAGGCACATTTCTCAGTATTTTCAAATTTGTAACATCTCTTTCAAAATAGTAATTTTAGGACTAGGTTGGTCTCACATATTTAAAATCTCAGCACTTGGGAAGTTAAGGTAGGGGGACTGTAAGGTCAAGGTCAGTCTAGGCTACACGAGATCCTGTCTAACACAAGTAAATATAGATAAATTATATTATTCTTTCTCAAATGTTCTTGAACCAGTATTGAATATGTTTTCTTCCAAAATATACATTCTGAAAAAACATAGAATTGTGCTTCACTTACTGCTCCTTCACGAACACATATAGCTTTGACAGTTCCTTGGGGCTTAGCCAGTACATCTTGAAGAAATCTGATCTCTGTGTTTCTGAACACATCACTGATATCCACAATCTATAAAATGGATAACAAAAAGGAATGACTAAACACAAAGTCATTTTCACTTCAAAATATTTTACAAGTAAGTTTTTTGCTTCTTTATACTTTCCTAGTATATCTGGTATGTATATGTATGTACAGTTGCATTGTTGCATATATGCAGGCACATGTATGGTGCACATGCACATACATGGGTATGCATGTAAAGGCTGGAGGAAGATGTCAAGTATTGTCCTCCATGCTCTTCCATTGTATCTTTTGCGACAGGGTCTCTCAATCAAACCCAAAGCTCCCGATATGGCTAATCTTGCTAGCCTACTTGCTCTGTCTCCACTCTTAGGTGCTGGAATTACAGGCAGGTCACAGGACTATCAGCATTGACCTGGGTTCTGCAGATCTGAACTCAGGTCCTTACACATGTGTGGCAAGCACTTACCCACTGAGCCATTTCTCTATTCCACAGGTAAGGTTTTTATAATTTTATATAGTTATTATTGTGGGAGGGATGTAAGCTCATGCAGTGTGTATATATATGCCTGTGAAACAGTACCTGTGTGAAGGTCATAGGGCAATTTTAGTTCTCGCCTTCATTTTTACATGGGTTCCAGGGATTGAACTCAGGTCATCATAGAAGTGGCAGGGGGAGTGTGTGTGGGGAGGTGGCCATAGGACAACTTAAGGGAGTTAGTTCTCTCATTCTACCGTGTGGAACCTTGGGATTGAAGTCAGGTCATCAGGAGGCCAGCAACCATCTTGTATCTCCTCAGCCATGTTGCCAGTCCAGAAATAGGGTTTTAAAGAAACAACTAGGGCTGGAGAGATGGTTCAATGGATAAGTGCTTGTTATGCAAGCATGGCGACCTGAGCTCAAATCCCCAGCACCCATGTAAAAGACAGGCATGGTCATGCTGTGCTTGTAACTCAGCTTTGGAAGGCAGAGACAAAGGGATCCTGAGAACTTGCTTTAATAAGAAAAAAGAACTCCATCTTAGTAATTTAGCATTTCAAGAATGTATTCATACAGGGTTAGTACAGGTTCAGAGTTTGCCTAAGAAGACAGACCAGATTGGCCCCAACAGTCTCAACCAGTATTCTGTATTACAGATAAACACAAAATGGTTGTATATGAGAATGTACTAGCCGGGCGGTGGTAGCACATGCCTTTAATACCAGCACTTGGGAGGCAGAGGCAGAGGCAGAGGCAGATGGATCTCTGTGAGCTTGAGTCCGGCCTGGTCTACAGAGTCATTTCCAGACAGCCAAGGCTACACAGAGAAACCCTATCCCAAAAAAGAATGTAATTATGATAATTATATTAATTGCTGTGCATGCATTTAATCCCAGCACTTGGCGGGCAGAGGCAGGTGGATCTCTGAGTTCAAGGCCAGCCTGGTTTACAGAGTGAGTTCCCGAGTTTACAGAGTGGTAGCCAGGGCTACCCAGAGAAACCCCATCTTGAAAAACAAAAAACAAACCAAAGAAAGTACTTATAACTTTGTGTGGGTATTTGTTCATTGTAGGAACTGAGCAGTGTGGTAGTTATGCCAGCATTCTCAATATCCGGCAGGTGAACACAGAAGAATCATTGTGAGTTTGAGGCCCACTTGGGCTACAGAGGGGGACCCTGTTTTAAAACAAAAAAACAGAGTACTGACTACTCATAGACTAGGCAGATTTCAATATTTAAAACTGCTACATAAACATTCTACTTTTGCTCTTACAGATACTGATAATCTGAGTGTGTTCACATATTTAAGCTCTTTACAGACCAAGGAAAATTAGTAACTCAATTATTTCCCTTTTGAGAGCCATACATAACATGGAAAAATTGAAAATGAGTTTATATTTTCTTTCAAATAACTATTCATGTCTATATAATCAGTAACTGGTAAATACTGTAATAAAACTTTATAAAATAAAAACCTTGCTCTTAAAATTTTTTTACATTTATTTATTTATTTATTTAGTGTGTGTGTGTTTCTGGTCAGAGGGCAGCTTTTGAGAATCAGTTCTCTTTCTCCACCATATCAGTTTTGGGAAGCAAATTCAGGTTGTCAGGCTTGATATAGCAAGTATCTTAATCTTACTCTTTTTTGTTGTTGTTTTTGGGGTTTCTGCCCTCATCCCGTCTCCACAAGACATGGTTTCTCTGTGTAGTCCTTGCTGTCCTGGAACTCAATCTGTATACTAGGCTGACCTTGAACTCAAGAGCTCCACCTGTCTGTGCCATCTAAGTGCTGGGAGTAGAGGTATGTGTCACCACCACCTAAGACCTTAATCTTGCTCTTACTGAGTGTGATGGCACACACTTGTAAACCCATCACCTGTAAGGCTGAGGCACAAGGATCTCAAGTTTGAACCTAGTAGCTTCAAGCCTCAGGGACTTTAACTTTTTTTTTTTTTTTTGGTTTTTTGAGACAGGGTTTCTCTGTGGCTTTGGAGGTTGTCCTGGAACTAGCTCTTGTAGATCAGGCTGGTCTCGAACTCACAGAGATCCACCTGCCTCTTCCTCCTGAGTGCTGGGACTAAAGGCGTGTACCATCACTGCCCAGCCCAGAGACCTTATCTTTTTTTAAAATTATTTATTTTATTTTATGTGCATTGGTATTTTGCCTGTGTATATATCTGTGTGAGGGTGTCAGATCTTGGAGCTAAAGACAGTTGTGAGCTGCCATGTGGGGTGCCAGGAATTGAACTCAGGTACTCTGGAAGAGCAGTCAGTGCTCTTAACTGCTAAGCCATCTCTCCAGTTCCCCAGGGACCTTACCTTAAGAAACCAAACACACACACACACACACACACACACACACACACACACACACACACACACACACACACACAGAGTCTTGCTTTTGGAAAGGGAACTTGAAAGAATAAGTAGTTCAATGCTAACAAGTTATTCTTTTTGCTGTAGTTTGATAACAACATAAAGAAACATTAAAAATAGTATCCAACAATGTAACACTTATAAATTTCTTCAAAATGCCTGAACTATCCGGGGTAGTCCTGGAAACATGAAGAAAGTACCTTCATCCCAAAGCGAATATCTGGCTTATCAGTTCCATAGGTGGCTAGTGCCTCAGCGAAAGTCATGGAAGGAAAAGGAATCGCCACAGGATCTTTATCATCAGGCCAGGAATACTGCAGCAAACCCTCAATTAAACGCTGAATGCCAGTCTGGTCTACAAAAGACATTTCTATGTCAATCTGAAACCAAAATAACATGGAAACTAACATGAATAGTCACAACATATATTTCTTGGCTTTAAGTTACCATATAAATAACTGCCCAGAAACAATACATGGTTAAGGTATAAATATTATTATACATCACTTTTATGTTGATGACTGCTATTGCCTAACATACATCAACTTGCTTACTTCCGAATCTAGCTCAAGGTTCAGAGAAGCTAAGCAAATTGCTTGCATAATGCAATCAGTAAGTAGTCAGGCAACACCTGATCCTGGTCTTTATGATTCCAAACTTGTGATTTTTGCATTTAATTACATTAATTAATGCTACATTAATTAGTGCTATTGTAACAAAGCCAAAGGTTTTTTTTTTATAAATCTATAGATTAGATAAGTAAATATCAGCATATAAATTATCATAAATGTTAAAACACTAGGAATATATGACATGCCTTAGGATGAATGGAATAGATTAAAACTACTTTGAGATCCCATTTCTTCCCAGGCAGAATGCCAAGAAAATGAAGGATGGGGATGGAGAGATGGTCCAGTGGTCAAGAGTACTTTCTGCTCTTGCAGAGGACTTGAGTTCATTTCCAGCATGGCAAAAAGCCACCTGTAACTCTAGTTCTAGGGTTTCCTGTGAGCACCAGCCATGCACATGCAGGCAAAATAGTCACACATGTAAAACGAAAACTTGCTGGCCATGGTGGGACACCCTGTAGCGTCAGTACTCAGGAGACAGAGGCAAGCAGATCTCTATGAGTATGAGGCCATCCTGGTCTACTAAAGGAGTTCAAGGTTAGCCAAGACTACATAGGGAGAATTGACCTTGTCTCAACTGCCCCACACCTGGAAAAAAAGTCTTAAATCTATAAAAAAGAACACAAATGACAATAAATGCTGCGCAGAGATTGAGGAAACAAAGAACCCTTATTCACTGCTGGTGAGAGTGTAAACTGGTGCAGCCATTATGGAAATTAGTATGTAGCTTCTCAAAAAATGACAATTAATATATTATCTGGTTTTCCCACTCTTGGTTATATACTCAAAAGCTCTAACACATCTATGTTTATTGCTGTACCATTCACAATAGCTAAGAAACAGAAAGAGTAGATGAAGAAAATGTGACAGATACACACACACACACACACACACATTATTGAGTCGTAAAGAGAAAGAAAATCATGACATTTTCAGGAAAATGGAATTGGAAATTATGTTCAGTGAAGTATCTCAGGTGCAGAGACAAGTATCCCATGCTTTCTCTTATATGTAGATTTAAATTTTTACAATACGTATATACATGTGTGCAGATACAGGTCATGGAACTATAAGAGGTAAAGAAGAGATCTTAAGGGAGAGGAATAAAAAGCAAGGTGGATGCGTGTGATATAAAAGGAGAAGGGGATGGTGGGGGAAGCAGAACCGTGGGAGGCAGGGCATCAACAAAAATGAATTGTATATGAAAATGAAACACGAGACCCATTGCCTTTTATGTTAACTTTTAAAATCTCATACAATTACTGCCCTAGGATTGAAAATCCTTAGTTGTAGCAAACATGAATTTATAAGAGCATGTATATATAACTGAGTACCTGAGTAAACTCCGGCTGTCTATCTGGTCTTGATCCTTCATCTCGATAACACCGGGCAACCTGAAAATATCTGTAATTGAAAACTAGAGTTAACAGCTGGAGAGATGGTTCAGAGGTTAAGACCACTGGCTCAGGACCTCTTCCAGAGGTCCTGAGTTCAATTCCCAGCAACTACATGGTGGCTTACAGCCATCTATAATGAGATTTGGCACCCTCTTATGGTGTGCAGGCATACATGCAGGCAGAACGCTGTATACACAATAAATAAATAAATCTAAAAGAAAAAGAAAATGAGTCAACCTAGCCTTGATTTTTAAATGATCAAAATAATTTTTTCCAAAGTTTTGGCAGTACAGGCTATGAAACAGACGAAAAGAAACTTTATTTGTGGTGCTAAAGCTCAAACTCAGGCTCTTGTGCATGCTAAGCAAGCACTCTACTATGAAACTATCTCCCAGTCTCAGAAACTTTGTTATGCCCAAATCTAATCAGATACATAGCTCACCCATGAGAGACTAGTATTTATAGATGGATTTCAAAATATAACACCTTTGAATACTCATCTATGAGGTGGGCATGCAAACTGTCCATGTTTCTTTACAGATGTGCTTCTACTTCCACACGCCGAGATACTGCTTTATCAGTGCACTGAGCCGTCCTATGCACTTCCACACCCTGAGATACTGCTTTATCAGTGCACTAAGCCATCACCTTCACCTTCAGAAATGAAGCTCCCTCTGTCTCTGCAGGTCTCGCATACAATGCTTTCTTCCTTCCTCTTTAGTGTTAATTTTAAAAATTAAAAATTAAATCATATATAAGTGTGCTTTGTTCATGTGTGGGTAAATGCATGCCTGGAACTGGAGTTACAGACGGTTGTAAAGTATGTGACCTGGGGCACTGGGAACTAAACTCAGGTCCTCTGCAAGAGCAGCACATGCTCTTAAGCCCCAAGACATTTCTCCAGCCTGAATACAATGCTTACTATATTTCCCCCATTTTCCTTCCCTTCCTTCCTTCCTTCCTTCCTTCCTTCCTTCCTTCCTTCTTTCTTTCTTTTTTTTTTTTTTGTGTGTGTGTTTTGAGACAGGGTCTCTCTGGTAGCTCTGGCTGTCCTGGAACTCACTCTGTAGATCAGGCTGGCCTTGAACTCACAGAGATTCACCTACCCCTGCCTCCTGAACACTAGGATTAAAGGTGTGCATCACCATCACTCAGCCAATATAATTTCTATCTAATGTTTTATAAATTTCAATATACTTTCAACTTATATATTTTTTTTCCTCCAAGACAGGATCTCACTGAGATCCACCTGCCTCTGCCACCCAAATGCTGGGATTAAAGGCATGCACCACCACTGGCCCAGCTCAGAACTTTATCTTTAATCCCCTGCCAGAACTACCTAATGCCAGCTTTCTACCTAATGCCAGTTGATAAACTTTAAATAAATGATGACTACTACAATTTTTAGGGTATAAACAATCTCAAAATTCATGTACAAATCTTAAATTCTTCAAATCAAACAATTTTAAGATTTTGTGCTATTACTGAGTGACAGGTGGGTTATACAGGTGTGAGGGTACACATACATGTGTAGGTCAGAGGACAACTTTGTGGAGTTAGTTCTCTCCTTCCACTTGTGTATGGGCTCCAGGGACTGACCTGACACCACCAGCCTTATGGCAAGAGCTTTTAGCCACTGAGCCATCCCACCATTCCCAGAGTAGACAAGTTTTGTCTACCCCTGCCCCGCTGGCCTTTCTTCCTCCCTTTTTGTATGAATAATAGCATTACCAAAAAACAAAAAGCCAGTTTACCTGTCTAAACCACCAACCATCAGAAGCTGCTTAAATTGCTGAGGACTTTGAGTGAGAGAGTAAAACTTTCCAGGTTCCCTGGATGGTACTAAAAACTCTTTGGCACCCTTTAGGAGAGAGAGGTAGAAGAGGGAGAGAAGAGAGACATTATTGAAAAAATACACAAACAAAACACCTAAGCCAGGTATGGCAAATGCCTGCAATTCCAACACTCAGGAGGCTGCGGTAGAGGAATAGTAAGTTCAAGGGCACCCTGACCCACAAGAAGATTCTGTCTTCATAAAACAAAGAAAAAGAAAAATCCTGAAAAAAAAATTAACAATAAAACAAATTCAAAGTATAAGTGACTAGTGCCAGTAAATACGTAAATACACCAAGGAAATTAAAGAGCAAAGTTCCCAAAGACAGATGATTTCTTGTTCATCTTATAGTCCATTAAACAATTTGCATACAGCAATATTTATTTATTTATTTATTTATTTATTTATTTATTTATTTTGTAGACAGAGCCACCATGTAGCTCTTGCTGGACTGGAACTCACAGAGATCCACCTGTCCTTGCCTCTTGAGTACTAGAATTGAGACATGTGCCATGCCCAGATACAATAAACTTTTTAAAATACATTTTATTGTATTTTTTTATGTCTTTGTGTGTGTTTGTTGTGTGCAAACATGCATGTGGGTACACACACAGGCTAGAATTGGGCATCAGAACCTCTGAAGCTGGAGATATAGGCTGTTAAGAACCACTTGACTTGGGTGCTGGAAACTGAATAGGGTCCTCTGGAAGAGCAGTAAGTGCTCTCAGCTGCTGGGCCATCTCTCCAGCCCCTAAAATAAGCTTTAAGTACTGTTCCTATATAGTAATTATTAAGTTTATGTGTGTAAACAAATTCTCTATTTTATTATTAGCAGAACAAATTTTGTGCATCATTTCCTAAGCAAGTAATTTTTTTTAATTATGAATTTTTTATAATAATTTTATTATATATACAACATTCTGCTTCCATGCATATCTGCACACCAGAAGAGGGCACAAGATCTTATAATGGATGGTTGTGAGCCACCATGTGGTTGCTGGGAATTGAACTCATGACCTCTGGAAGAGCAGTCAGCGTTTTTAACCTCTGAGCCATCTCTCCAGCCCCAATTATGAATTTTTTTCAAATGTGCATTAGTGTTTTGCCTCTATGTTTGTCTGTATGAGGGTAGGTATCCTGGATCTAGAGTTACAGAGAGTTGTGAGCTGCCATGTGGGAGTTGAACCTGGGTCCTCTGGAAGAATAGCCAGTACTCTTAACCGCTGAGCCATCTTTCTAGCCCCAGCAAGTAACTCTTAAATGTTTTCCTTAAATGTTTTGTTTTGCTTTTGGGCTTAGGACCTTGAACATGCTGCACAAACATTGTACCACTGAACTAGATACCTAATTCATAAACTGTTTTTTAAAAAAGATTCATTTATTTAATTTATGTATTATGATTATTCCATCTACATGTACTCCTGAATACCAGAAGAAGGCATCAGATCCCACTAGAGATGACTGTCAGCCACCATGTGGGTGCTGGGAATTGAACTCAGGACCTCCAGGAGAACAGCTAGTGCTCTTAACTGCTAAGCCATCTCTCCAGCCCCGAAATTTTTTTTAAGTGTACAGATTGAATAAAGAGTTATTAAATATCAGTGTTTTTTTAAAATCTCAGTTCTTTTTTTAACAGGACCTATGTAGACACAGCTGCTGGTCTCAAAGCTGTGATCCTCCTGCCTTAGCTTCCCAAATGCTGGGCCTACAGGCATGCATCACCTTGTCTGTTTCTTTTTTTCCTTATTAATATAGCATTTATTTTCCTTGTGTCAAATCCCAAGCCAACCACTTTCTGCTCACTTCCTTAAAAAGTACAGGAAAAAGAATATATAGGGAAAAAGAGCTACATGGGAAAGATGGAGACAGATCCTTCACTGATGGAGAGAATGAGACAGACCATCAAAAGGACCTATGGCTTCTAGGGGACCAAGCCAGACTTACACAACCAAAGAGTTGTTGCTCTAGAGTGGTTCCTGTCCTAAGCAATGATAAGGCTTCCATAGTTCCCTACAGTGGTTCCTGTCCTAAGCAATGATGAGTTTCCCATAGTTCCAATCCCACCACCTGGACCAGCCCCCAACCATGGCAGTCCTAGCCTCAGTGAACTTAGCTGCAGCGACAATATTCCTGGAACAAGTGCTGGCTTGAAAGTTGCGGTTAAGGACAAATGAGGCTAGGGAGTATGGAACCACGTTAAGCTAAAGTGCTTCTTTGTCACTAGTGTCCCTGGTCATTTTAGCACCTTTGTAGGCAGTGGGCAGCTTGGCAGCGCAGAGGTAAGGTAGAAGCAAACTTGGAGCAGTTATAGGTTTTTAGAATGAAGGGATTATAATGGATAGTTGCTCTTAGTAGACAGGGGCACCTCCATCTCTTTAAAATTTTTTTAGTTGGCACAGTTTTAAGATTTTATTTTCATGTTTTTGGTTTTCTAGCCTTTGGGTATGTGTGCATGAATGCAGTGTTTACAAGCCAGAAAAGGGTTTCTGTTCTCCTGGAGCTGGAGTTTCACTATGTTCTTTTAACCACTGAGTCATCTCTGCAGCTCAGTTCACACAGTTCTTAATGAACAAGGTTTTAGTGAAACACTCATTAATGATTTGTATCTATAAAATTCAAGGGATAGAGAAGTCATGCAGAATAAAGGCATTCTGATCCAAAATGCTGATATACACATAATTTTCTCAAATCTTAAAATAACCAAGTTAATGTGAAAATCCTGGGATAACAATAAAAGTAAATAAAGTGAGCCAAGTGATCTAAAAAAGCAAAGCAATCATTTTTATAATGAAGAGGATACTACTAGAAAGATGTTAAATAACAGACATACCCCTGGGGTCCTCTTAAACAATGTTGGGGTTTCTACATCCACAAACCCTAAGAACAGAGAAAAAGCAGTTAATACATAGCAATTTGCCAAGTACAATGTCAATAGGGAAGTACAAGTCAGAGGCTCCCTTTAATTAGGAAGATATCTGAAGTAAGAAATACTCAGATTGGTTTCCACAAATCAAAGAAAGCTGAGACTTGTAATTCTGCTCACAGAGCTGATGTTTATGATAGGGAATGACCCTAAGCATCTGATAGGGAATGATCCTAAACGTCTGATGGATTTGTGTCTACCAAAATGCTCTGCTAGTACAGCAGTGATGAAACAATAAAAAGTATCCAGGAGTGCTCTAGTTTACCCATGGGAAACCTCAGACTTCCCAAAATTGGTGTATACCCATGGGCATCGTGGTCTACACCTGCAACCCCAGAACTCAAGAGGCTGAAGTGCTTGTGGATTCAAGGTCAGACTGAATGTACCTCCAACAAACAAACAAACAATGAAAATAAGCTGAGTGTAGCTGGTCATACTGTAATTCTAAAATTGATGAGGAAACGGCCAAAGACTGTCCTCAGTAGTGGTGGGAAATACTAGTTACTATAATAGACATTATTACCTTTATTTTTATTTTTTTGATTTTTTGAGACAGGGTTACTCTACATAGCTTTGGAGCCTGTCCTAGAACTCATTTTGTAGACCGGGCTGGCCTCAAACTCAGAGATCTCTGCCTGCCTCACCTTCTGAGTGCTGGGATCAAAGGTGTGCACCACCACTGCCTGGTGACATTATTACTTTTAAGGATATATTTGTGACCCAGTAAGCAACCAGTCTACACCCTGATCTTATTAGACTTCTGGGAAGAGGTAACCCAACAATGAAGAGCATATACAATAAACCAGAACAGACTTCAGGCTTACCGTGTAGATTACAAAGATATTCCCGCATTTTCATGACCATGTGGGACCTCAGCCGCAGGTTATACTGCATTTGGAAGCTTCGAAGATCTAAATACCGATACTGCAAACGAAGAGCCTCTGTTTTCTACACAAGTGAAAGATTTTTATGCTTAAATATTTTTGAACATTAAAAAGGTAGTTAACTTTAATTTTTTAAACTTACATTTATTTATTGGTGGGGGTATGTGTAGGTGTGTGTCTGTTGTAAGTCTGTGCACATGAGTGCAATTAACCTTGGAGCCAGGGGCTTTCCCCAGAGCTGGAGTTATGGCACATTGGAGCCACCTGATGCACTCTCATGTCCTTTGTTAGAGTAGTACGTGTTCTTAGCCACTGAGCAATCTTTCCAGTTCAGGGTTGTTTATTTTCAAGTCTGTTAATCATTATACTCATCTTTATACTGAGAACTTAAAAAAAAAAAATTCGTTTAATGTGGTTAATAGCTCAGTTCTTTCATACCAGGAATAGAAATAGTAAGAAATGCCTATACTAACTTGTTTTTCTGAACATTTACCTTAGGAAATTTATTTTCTTTCTTTTCCATAAAAAAGGTCAACTTTATAATTATATTTTTTTCAATGAACTTGAATATAAGACTTAGTGGTCACATAATTAAAAATCTCTCTCTCTCTCTCTCTCTCTCTCTCTCTCTCTCTCTCTCTCTCTCTCTCTCTCTCTTAGACAGGGTTTCTCTGTGTAGCTTTGGAGTATGTCCTGGAATTGGCTCTGTAGACCAGGCTGGCCTCAAATTTACAGAGATCTGTCTGCCTCTGCCTCCCAAGTGCTGGGATTAAATGTGTGTGCCGCTACAGCCCAGCCTTAAAAATCTCTTAATAGGGCTGGGGAAATCAGCTTAGTGGTGTAAAGTTTCACAAAAGCCACTTAAGAGAGAAAAATTTACTTTGACTCTCAATTCTGGTTACAGCCCATCACTGCAGGAAAGTCAAGGCAGCAGGGACTAAGGCAGCTGGTCACATTACATCCACAGCAAGAGCAGAGAGCAAGGAATCAATGCATACAGGCCAGTGCTCAGCTTGCTCCTTTTCATCCAGCCCAAGGCCCAGGACATGAAATGATGCCACCTACATTGCAGGGTTCATTTTCCCACATCAGTTAATCCAATTAAGAAAATTTCCTGAAGACATGCTCACAGGCCAACCTTGTTTGGACTACCCTCACCCAGACTGCTTTCTCACACGATTCTAGGTTGTGCTAAGCTGATTTAAAATCAGCCAGCACTGCTGGAAAAGGACCTGTCCTGTGAGCACAAACACCTAAGTTCAACCCTGAGCAGGACCTAAGGAGCTGGGTGTGAAAGGGCACACTTGTGATTCTAGCACAAGGCAGGTGCAGACAGGCAGATCTCTGGAGCTTGCTGGCCACTCAGCCTACTCTATTTGGTGAGTTCCAGGCCAGTGAGACCCTGTCTAAAGGCAGACAGTGCCTGAGGACCGACACTCAAGGTTTTCCTCTGGCATCCACATACACACATATGTGTATGTACATATACACAAACACCTTAGTAGATTGGCTTAAAAAGTAGGTATATAAACTGGGCATTGGTGGTGCACACCTTTAACCCCAGCACTTGAGAGGCAGAGGCAGGCGGATCTCTGTGAATTTGAGTTCAGCCTGCTCTACAGAGCAAGTTCCAGACATAGCAAGGCCCTGTCTCAAAAAACCAAAACCAATCAACCAACCAACCAAAAACAGGTATATACAAGTTTATAATTGTGACAAAGTTAAAATTTATCTGGGTATACATTTTTTCTTTTCTTTTTAATTTGGGTATAACCTGGCTGCCTCTATCAAACTTTGAAACTTTTGGCTAAGATCATCCTAAATCCAGAGCTGGAAAGATGGCTCAGTGGTTAAGTGCACTGTATGTTCTTCCAGAGGACCTGGATTCAATTCCCAGCACCCACATAGGAGCTTAAAACTATCTGTAACTCCAGTTCCAGAGGACCTGATACCCTCACACAATACACATAAAATAAAGTTAAAAATTATCCTAAATCTGTAATTCTGTGGTTGTTCCAGAATTGCTGAATTGTCAAAACTGCTTTAAGCATACATTTTATTACAGTTAGAAGTTTCAACTTAATAGGAAAAAGATTCCCCTAGGAAACTTTGCCATTTCCAAGCTAGATATAAATTTTCTTTCGACATTTTAAACAATAGCAATAAAAAACTTGAACAATAGAATACTTCAAGTCTTAAAGACAGAATTCATTTCAACCTGTCTGGACTCCAAGAACATAATAAGCTGTCAGCTTGTAGAATAATTCATTAGGATAATTGATAATAAGATACTCATTTTATAGAAGGTAAACTTCTTTAAAAATTCTGCTACTTTTTGATCACTTTCTAGATACTTGATTTTATAATGAGAGGCCCTCACCTTCACAAAGTCTTTAATTTCAAAGGGTAGCTTCTTGCAGGTATTCAGGAGCTCGGCTGTTTTAACTTTGATTTCAATCTCACCTGTTGGCATTTTCTTAGGAAAAAAAAAGACCTATTTTAGAAAATCATTTTTCAGGACATGTATGCAATATAAATTTGTAAAATATATGCATTTATATACATATATAAGATGTTGTCAAGCTACAGGCTAGGTTACAAATAATAAACATCTATATGATTTTTATATTCTTATTTACATCTGTGGCTCCTAAGATCAGCAAATATCATTACATATTTGTCAAGATCGACATGTCTCTTTGCGCACACTTATATGGCTGTTGACATCTGTGAGTTCATATGTGGAACTTAGGAACTTTAGTGCTAAGTGTCCACAAGGACTCAATCTGTGTTGTTAATGTTCACGCAGACATTGTAAATGCACAAAGACAAACTTCCTATTTCCTAAACTACTGACTGGATTCTCTTGTCCTGGAGGCCGGGAGATAACTGTCCCAGATACTTTCACCACAGATTCCACAGGGGCTTCACATAATATCTTCTTCACAGATGCAGCTGACTGCAAAGTAAGGGGAAGGAGAATCAGTTCTGAGAATAAATGAACTTATAGAACTCTTCAGTGAACCTAGAGTTTAGAAAAATGATATTCATGGCTTACTTGCTGTAATATTACAGCTGTCTCAATGTTATTACAAGGTTTCGTAAATTCCATTGCCACTTTGGCTCCATATAACACAGTCAGTGAGACCACTGGGAGTCCTCCCTCCTGCCTTTCCTTTGACAGGGTCTCACTATATAGTCCACATTGGACTTGAATTCTCTGCCTTCTTGCCCAGCTTTCCAAGTGCTGAGATTGTAGGTATGCACTATCATGTCCCCTGGCTACTCACCATGCAAATGAGTCAGTATGGCCTCAAACTCACAAAGATCTCCCTGCTTCTGCCTCCCAAATGCTGGGATTAAAGGCATGCACCACTATGTCCAGCTTTCCAGCTACCTTTTATTTTAAGACAGAGTCTAAGTTGCCCAGGCTGGCTTTATTTAGTGAGTGTGTGTGCTTGTATGTCTGTGTACACATGTGCCATGCCTAATGTAGAGGTCAGAAGACAGCTTGTAGGAGTTGGTTCTCTCCTTCCATCACATGGGTCCCAGAGATCAACCTCAGTCTGTCAGGTTGGTGGCAAGAATCTTTATCCACTGGGCCACCTCCACAATCCTAAATCACATCTCTGTCTTTGGTATACTTTCATGTATATGTGTGTGTACATATAATTTATATATAATTATATATAATTTAGATAGGGTCTCATGTAGGTCAGGTTGGCCTTGATTGACTATACTGCTGAAGCTGGCCTTAAATTCTTTTCTTTCCTTTTCTTTCTTTTTTTTTAATTTAAATTTAAATTTAAATTAGAAACAAGATTGTTTTACATGTCAATCCCAGTTCTCTCTGCCTCCCCTCCCCTCCTTCCCTGCCTCCCCCACCCTACCTATCCCTTTCTGCTCCCTGGGAGGGTGAGGCCTTCCATGGGGGAATCTTCAGAGTCTGTCATATTCTTTGGGATAGGGCCTAGACCCTCCCCTGTGTCTTGGCTCAGGGAGTATCCCCCCATGTGGGATGGGCTCCCAAAGTCCATTCCTATGCTAGGGATAATTACTGATTCACTACAAGAGGCCCCATAGATTTCTGACTGGCCTTGAATTCTTGAGCTCTTGCATCTGCTTCCCAATGATGAGATTTTAAGTGTATGCTATTATGTCTGACTTATATTTTCTTTGAAAATTATTTTTAGGTTATTTTTTTTTTCTATAAATTTCATCTTCACATTCTGGGTCCTTTATTGATTTTTTGATAGCTAATTTATTTATTACATTTAGTGTGTGTGTTTGTGTGTCTGTGTGTGTGTGTGTGTGTGTGTGTGTGTGTGTGTGTGTGTATGTGTGTATGCAAGCACTCACATGAGGCAGTATGGCACTAATAGAAGTCAGAGGATAACTTGTGGGAGTTGGTTTCTCCTTCTACCATGTGGGCTTTGAGCTCACACTGTCAGGATTGGTGGCAGGCACCTTTATACCCTCTGAGCCATCCTGCCACCTGGCACTCCCACCTCCCCCTTTTGCATAGCTTTTTATATATTAGAGAAACTGGCTTTTGTCTATGGTATTAGGTTTGCCTGAATGTATGTGAGTGTAACGTACACATGCTTGGTGCTCTTGGAAGCCAGTGAGAACATTGGATCCCCTGGAACTGGAGTTAGGGATGGCTGTGAGCTGCCATGTAAGTGTTGGGACTTGAACCCTGGTGCTTAACAAAAACAGCAAGTGCTCTTAGTAGATTAGCCATCTCTTTATTCCTTCAGTTCATCATATCTTAATGCTGTATATGGTTTTCGTTTTTATTAACAAAATTAACTCCTGAAATTAAAACTTAAAAATGCTGATCAAACTATTTAGCTTACACTATATCCTACCAAAGAAGCCTTTAGATAATGGAAGGAAACCTTTTATTACCTCATCCTGGGGAATGATAATTTGAACAAGACCATGGCAATCTCTTAGGACTAAGAAGGTGTTTTGCCTGAATAATGGAAAAAGAAAGAATATTTTAGGATAAAGTCTCTCAACTCAAAATTTAAAGACAAAACCAGTAATAAAAGTTCCATGTAATTTCCCCATTTTTATAATTGTGCACTTTTTAAAAAAGATTTTATTTATTTATTATGTATACAACATTCTGCTTTCATGTATATCTGCACACCAGAAGAGGATAACAGTTGGTTGTGAGCAACCATGTGGTTGCTGGGAATTGAACTCAGGACCTCTGGAAGGGCAGCCGGTGCTCTTAACTTCTGAACCATCTCTGCAGCCCCTAATTATGGTGGCCTGGGAGAGTAAATGGGAAGGAAGCTTTTAACAGTTTCCCCTTCAATGAGAGGTGCTGGATTAAGATGTGAAAGCCTCAAGAACACTGAATACCAGTTAGCTCATGCTGCTATTCAGGAGTACGTGGACTACCTGTGGAGGAAGTGTTTAAAGTCCAAGGAGTTTATAGTGCCAGCTTTCAACTCAAGTTAGTAAGCTAGATTAACCAGAATATCATAAAAAGGGCAAAACACTGTATTGGGCTGAATGGGAATAAGCACTCACTTTATTTTTGTTTGCCTATTCCTCTCTATAATGTCTGTAATCATGAAAATGGAATAAATTCTAAGAGTAAGTTTTTATTATTCAAGAAAATGACGCTTAAAATTTTCTTCCTTTATGTAGTTTACTAATAAAGGGAAGTGGGCTGGAGACATGGCACAGAGGTTAAGAGCACTTCTTGCTCTTCCAAAGGACCCAGGTTTGATTCCCAGCACCCAGATGGCAGCTCACAACTGTAACTTTAGTTTCATGGAATTAAACACCCTTTTCTGGCTTCTGTGGGCACCAGGCATGCACATGGTACCCAGACATCATACATGCAAAATATCCATACACATAAGGGGGTGGGAGGTGATGGAACAGCCATTTTCCAGTAATTCATTAAAAAGCAAACTCAAAAGGAAAGAGACAGCTAATGTATACTCTCTAGGCCTTTTGGAAAGCACAGAGGTATTCCTTTGTCTACATACATGTGACTTTACAAGGGTGACATTGCAGATATCCAGGGGACGAATATAATTAAAAAGAAATGCTTGCCGGGTGGTGGTGGTACACACATTTAATCCCAGCACTCAGGTGGATCTCTGTGAGTTCAAGGCCAGCCTGGTCTACAAAGTGAGTTCCAGGACACTCCGAAGCTACAGAGAAACACTATGGGGAGGAAGGGGGAGAAAAAAGAAAAAGAAATGCTCCAAGAATGTTACTACGGCAAAACTATAAAAGTCTGCACTGTCACTCAGCATAGTGTTGACACAGTTATAAATAATCAAGTTAAGGACAAGATTCTTGCCAAGACAATTAATGCTTGTATTGAGCATGCTGAGCACTCTAAGAGCCTGGGTAAACTTTTTGAAGTGACAAACAGCTACCCACATTTTGGACTTCTTCAATATAAATTAATGTGCTAACATGCTTTGAAACATAGAGGTGAACAACAAAAGCAACAAATGGGTTTTGGACCTAAGGAATCACTGCTCATGTTTTTAAGCCTTTTCTCCACTTAAAAGTTTTACTAAAGCAAGCTTTCTCCCACGACATCACTGCTTCTCCGCTGACTTACATAATTCTAGTCTATTCTCAGTTGCTGGTTGTAAGAACTTTTCAGCGTTAGCTCAAGATTATTTCGGTCCACTGGTGACCAGGTTTTGTCACTACACCCTTTAACAGATGAGAGTGACACTATTAGAATTTCCCAAAGCAAAACAGAATGGAAAATGTAGTGAATTCTGAGAGAACTAAAAAAGTAGCAAAATGTAGTTCTTTGACTGGATAAACATAAATAAAGGTTGGAATTGTTTGGGAATACAACCTTCATGTATTCCTAAACCATTTGCCTTAGTTTACCTTCGGTATTGAATCCATCCACACAGAGTGACTTCTTGGCCTAAGTGGGAAGAACGCAATTCTCCACATGTGTTGGTCCGAGCAACAAAGCTACTAAATTCTTCAAAAAAAGAAAAGAAAAAAACATTTAAAAGGCAACAGTAAAAATATTTGAAGTTTGTTTAAAATGTTCTCCATTCATGGTATAATAGCTGTTTCAGATCAATGGGTGAAGTTAATAAAAAATGTACCATACATGTGGGAGCTCACATGCCATGTGGAGGTCAGAGGGCAAGTTGTTGGATTCTGTTCTCTTCCTCTATTCCCATTGTGGGTCCTGGAAATGAACTCTAGTCCTCCACTTGGCAGTAACTGCCTCAACTCACTGACCCATCTTGATATACCGATGAGGTTTATAATTAGGCTAGATCATACAATTTCTCTATTGTGTTTACCTGCAAATGTGTCAAAACCCAAATGAGGTACTGCCCCTAAGTAAAATGTTGCATTCTGTTTAGAAATCTGAACTTTTTTCATGACCTGGCACTTGCATGGGCCTAAAATCCTAATTGTCTAATTTTAAATATTACATGTTTCTTTGCCAAGTGAAATATGACCTTAGAAAGTATCTAAGTTTGGCTGGGCGGTGGTGGGCGCATGCCTTTAATCACAGCACTCAGGAGGATCTCTGTGAGTTCCAGGCCAGCCTGGTCTACAAAGCTACACAGAGAAACCCTGTCTCACAAAAACAAAACAAAACAGAAATTATCTAAGTTTGACAGTGCAGTTACTATTTAGCTTTAGCACAAATCTAGTTTATAACAATCATTTGTACAATATTAAAACTGTGAAAAAGATTTATTTATTTAGTTTTTCTATTAGTAGTATCAACTAAACAGTCTGTTCTACGTGCGGTTATTACTTTTTAATCAAGGAAAAAAAAAACCCTTGGTTATAAGTAGTGAAAAGAATGACCTGTTTGCTATAAAAATGCAGTTAAGACTGGGGAAACAAGCTATCAAAAACAGGCGGACGCTCGTCCCTGCTTTCACCTGGAATTCTTTGTGAACTTAGACTTCTGGAGAGGGAACCCCAGATCGGATGGGGAGTCTTTCCGATGGGTCTGGATAAACCCCTGCATAGACGACTTAACCAAGAACCAAGATACATGTTGAAGCTCAGGGTCGCGAGAGACAATCACGAAGCCCAAGCTGCGGGTGTGGTGGGTGCTCAAAACTCGGTTTCCGGAATACGAGGGAACCCTTAAAATTCCAGTTGCCACTCAAATGCATGCAGACCCTCCTCCGCAGAACGTTCAAGTGTCTACAAAGTAGACTAGTCTGCAAGGTCTCTAGGGCCCCTTGGGTGCGCGGATAGGGCAAAACCTTTGCTTCCTTCAGTGCATCAGTTCCCACTTCAATTAAACAAGGCTGCGGCCGGAAGACACCAAAAGATCCCAAACCGCTGCGCCAGCGCGACCCCAGCCCAGTCCAGACGTGGGGAGGCCGGTCATCAGGGGCGCGTCCTTCCTTTATCTCCACGTTTTCTCGAAGGCGACCAGGGCATAAGCAGGTGTTTCAAATCTCCCGAACGTGGCGGCCTCTTGAATTTTGCAAGGCGAGCAAACCCAAACTGCTTGGAGGTTCGAACCCTGACACGAGACTCGTTCGGAAACCAGTCCCTCTAAATGCCCGGCGAGCGCCGAACTCACGTTAAGTGATTCGGCCAATCAGAGCGAGGGCGCCTCCGCCATGTTTATTGTGGGCGGAAATTCGAGAGAAAGCTTCGCGCCGGTTGTAAAACAGAAGAGTGAGGCGGCGCAATCGGGAATTTGACGGTTCTGATTCAAGTCCACAAGCCCGGCCCTCAGTTAAAATGGCGACTTCAGTTACTAATTTACGTGAAATCGGCGGGCCACCGGAGAGGCTTTCTGCATCGGCCGCAGAGCAAGTCGGGAAACAATTTTAAACGGGAGGGCGTGGAGTGCGCGGAGTTGCGCCTTCGGGAAGGGAGTTTCGGGTCACTGGAGAGCTTCCGAGAGCCGGCTTTGGAGACGGCTTGTCTTTCGTGGGCAGACGCTGGCTTCCGAGGAGTGAGTGCCGCTAGGACTGTCTGTCCCAAGGTGAAGTCTCTTTCAGGTGTCGCCGCGTCTGAGCGAGCCGAGGTTCCCTCGCTGGCCTTGATGTCGCTTTCTGAACTCACCAGGGACTGCTTCGCTTCTCTCTGAGCAGTTATTGTGACTGCTTTCTTCTTCTTCTTCTTCTTTTTTTTTTATAAAACCAAAAAAGTTTTCCTCACGACGTAGTCTTGGAGCCAGACTTGAAGAATGATTCGTGAATCCGGAATGGATGACAGCGTCACTACCACATATTTTTGGTAAGATGTTTTGGGTGGGTCCTCGATTGACTGTTGAGCTCTGTTGTGCGGCCACTGTCTTTGCGATGCTTTTGGGTATTTAGAGGGGGTACACGCTGGAGTTAACGTTCAGGTGAGCGTTGGTGTTGGAGCAGTCGGTTGACTGTAGTGATTAACTAGCCACAAGCGGAGTAACTGAGTTTTACTTGTGTGTTATGAACTGAGTACAAGAGGATTTGGCGAGAGATGTTCTGTGGATACTAAAAAGCTGCTGAAAGGGTAAGACCTGGGGAATATTTCGGACCCTTCCCGTCTGTCAGCTGGCAACATAGCTTACACAGTGGGTCATTTGAGGAGTAAGTGAAACCGTAGTACCAGATGTGTCCCCAGCACAGGGGAGGATGAGGCAAGAGAATTGCTGTTGAGTTCTAGGCCAACCTGAGCTACACAGTCACTATAAACAGAACAAACCCAAACAAAAGGAGAATGTATATTAAAGGCTTAATATTTGTTACGTGACTGCAAACAAACTCGGAAAATAATGAATGCTTAGCAGTTATTGTACCCAATAACATACTTCAGAGAAAAATTCTGTAATCTAAACCCACTGAAGTGTACACGGTGTGTGTGTGTGTGTGTGGGGGGGTGAGTTCCTTTACTTGCTGAGCCATCACACCAGCCCTGAAATTTTGAGAATTCAGATAAAGCTAAGGTGCCAAAGCTGTCAGAGGAGGAATTGATGGCACAAGGTTACTGTCACCCTAATATAGACAACTGGCTCTTCCAGGTGATTTACCCTCTCTACAGAATACTGCCACCCCTCCTCCTCTGTGGTACACCACTCCTGTGGAGGAGGAAATGGCCATGCCCCCTGAGGTACTGTGTGAGTCTGCTTTCCAGACCATCATTGTCACAGGACGCCATTCTAGTCCCAGCAACAAATCTGTTGACAATTGCACTTCTTTACTCTCTGTCTTGTCTGGCTCAGCATTGTCACTTTTCTGGCTGAAGGAGGGTTGGTAGGAAAGGAAATCCCTTCCACAGGCAGGTTTGGAAGGTAGCAGTTGAGGCATTTCCTCTGCAGGTCAAGTTTTGGCTACAGGGTGTTGCTGGTGTGGGGTTGTGTCTGTAAAGATGTCCTCTGTCTTTTTGACTAGAAAGTTCACCTCTTCTGGCGCTGAGGGTCGTAAGTGGCAAAGCTGGCAGCCTTGAACAGTGCTTCAGTTTGGGAACACGGTTTTCATTTTCATTGGTGATCTGGGGCCATTCTAGTGCCTGGGTATAGTGTTGCTGTTGCTTTGCAACCTCCTTCAGGAAAGGAGGGGCAGACTGTGAGGTAGCTGACCTCTTAAAACTGACCTTTGCTCCCTTGATAGAATGTTCCAACCTCCAAGGATCCTGGAAGAGAGCCATCACCCACGGTGCCAGTTGTCACAAATGTTCTGTCTTTCTATGTGCTCACACAAACTCACCTCATGTCTTCCCTCACTTTTTGAAATTGGCAAGCCAGATTAGAGGCAGCTCTTTAGGGTTATCATGAAGCACCTGGTGTGCCCATCATCCATCGTGGTCTTACAGGTTTCCTTGGTAACATGTATGTCACATTATTTGGCTTATTCTTGAATTCATACTATAAAGTTCTTGTTTTGGTATTTTTCTTCACAGCACTAGAACAAGTCACTTAGACAGGAAATAAGTGTAAGCTGTGGCAAAGGTAGGGAGTGGGAAGGAAAGGGAGTAATAAAGAAGTAAAGTACCTGGCCAGGCGGTGGTAGGCTGTGAGTTCGAGACCAGCCTGATCTACAAGAGCTAGTTCCAGGATAGCCTCCAAAGCCACAGAAAAACTCTGTGTCAAAAAACCAAAAAAAAAAAAAAAAAAAAAAGGTACCTGTAATATGCATGAGTTAACTTTAGTGCTTAGAATTCTAGTTACTTTTTTTCTTATTGCAGACCATGGATCCTTATGATTCACAAGGATCAACTTCTAGACGAAGAACCTCAAATCTTAAAGATTACTTTGTAGGTGCTACCCCTCTGCAGAAACGACTGGAATCCATCAGGAGACAGAGTTCATTTTTTCCCAGTCCACCTCGAAGGAAAATTCCCCAAGGTACAGAGTTGCAGGTATGATTTGTTCACCTTTGGGATAGTCAGTGATTAAAAATATATGAATAGGAATATACCAATTTATATAATGATTTATAGTACTTTTAGTATCTTTTTAAAAGATTTACTTATTTATTATGTATACAGTGTTCTGGCATGTAGGCACCAAATCTCATTATAGATGGTTGTGAGCCACCATGTCCCTTTTGTGAGCCACGGTCCCTTTTCTGCTTCCATGACTACTAGTACTACTACTGCTACTTCTGCTACTACTACTACTACTACTACTACTACTACACACACACACACACACACACACACACACACACACACACACACACATCTAAATTCTGAGTATTAGAGAAAACATGAGGTACTTGTCTTTCTGAGTCTGGTTTACTTTGCTTAACATAACAGTCTAATTCTGTCCATTTTCATGAAGATGTCATGATTTCATCTTTCTTTACAGCTTAAAAATATTCCATTGTGTATGTATGCCACATTTCTTTTTCGTGTGTGTGTGTGTGTGTGTGTGTGTGTGTGTGTGTGTGTGTGTGTGTGTGTGTGTGTGTGTGTTAAGACAGGGTCTCTCTATAGAGCCTGGGCTGTCCTGGAACTCATTGTGTAGACCAGACTGGCTTCAAACTAGCAGAAATCTACCAGTCTCTGCCTCCTGAGTGCTAGAACTAAAGGCATACCTAGTCTAACACATTTACTTTATTTAATATGCACATGAATTGAACATGTATCTTTATGGTGTGTTACTCAGAGTCTCAAGAGTGTCTAGCTGGGTCATATTTTTAATGTTTTTAAGAACCTCCACACTGACTTTGTAGTGTGCACTGGTTTACATTTCTACCAAAGTGTTTTGTTTTTGATGGCTCTTGTTCTAATAGAGGATAGACAAACATATATCCAAGTGTTGTTTTATTTGTTACACTGAATTAGGCTTTGTTACAAAAAGTAGACTTGCTGTCAAATAATTCTTTAAATGACTTAAGGCTAATCAAACTAGATCCTTTAAAAATACTTTTGTGTGTATGGTAGAAGCTCAGGGCTGTGATTGTGCTAGGCAAGCACTATGCCATTAAGTGACAGCACCACTATTTTCAATATACATACAAAGTAGAACATAAATGTCTATCTATGAAATACTTTTGTTTGTTTGTTTTTGAGACAGGGTTTCTCTGTGTAGCTTTGGAGCCTATCCTGGCACTTGCTCTGTAGACCAGGCTGGCCTCAAACTCACAGAGATCTGCCTGCCTCTTCCTCCCAAGTGCTGAGATTAAAGGTGTGCACCACCAACACCTGGCGAAATATTTTTTGAAATCCTGTGAAATGTCATTCATTTATATTCCAGCAGATAGAGTCAATGAAGTAGACAAAATCCTGTCCCCAGCAAGCTTATACTCTGATTGGAAAGGTAGACAAGAAAAATAGCTCTCTCGCATGTGTGTGCGTGTGCGTTCACACAGACCACACACACACAGGTCAAATGCCAGATCATAGTAAGTGTTATGAAGAAAGATAAAAGGGCTCGGAGATAGTGACAGCCTTGAAGTGATACATTTACTTTAGAGTGACCTCTTAGATAAGAACTAAGATCTGAATGAAATGGAGAGCTGTCTTGTATAAACATCCAGGAGAAGAATTTTCCATGCAGGAAGGGAACAAAGGCAAGGACCTTTTAATGGCTTATAAAATCTGTAAGCTGCATTTGAGTTTAATCTTAGGAACACAGAATCATGTACCACATAGTAAATTTATGTTAAATATATAAACTGCTATGATTAAATTTTTATCCATGTTTTTACTTTTTAAAATGTTTTTGTGTGATTTTTTTTGTTGTTGTTGTTTTAGGAAGAAATTGATCCTCAGAAGGTTGGATTTCTCCTCCACAAACAATGGACCGTATATAGTTTAACTCCCCTGTATAAATTCTCTTATACTAATTTCAAAGAATATTCTAGACTTCTAAGTGCATTTATTGCTGCTGAAAAGCAAAAAGGACTTGCTGTGCAAGTGGGAGAAGACTTTAACATCAAAGTGATTTTCTCTAATCTAGTTGGAGTGAGAGGAACACAAAGGGACCCTGAGGCATTTCTTGTGCAGGTACAGTAGTATGTGTGTAGCGTTTGCTTCGTAGAGGAAAAAAAATTGTGTTTTGTTGGTTTGGAATGGAAATTATAGTTTTTCCTTATTGCTTGTCTGTTTTGGTTATTGTTGTTTTTTAACTCCTTGTGATTTAAAAAGGGTTTTGGTTATATCTCTGTATTTGTTTATTTAATTTTATGTGTATATGTATTGTGATTGTGTGCTACAGTGTACTTGTGGAATTTGGAGAACTTACTGGAATTGGTTTTCTCTAACATATAGGATCCTGGGGGTTAAACTGAGGTTGTTTGGTGTGGCACCAACTGTCTTAATTTGCTAAGCCATCTTGTTAGCCCAAAGCTTATGATTTTTAAATCTTATATTATAATGATTAGATATGACTAACTTAATTTGTTTCCTACATGTGTAGGAATTTTTTTTTTTTTTGTGGGTTGAATATGATGTTGACTTTAGAAAACGTGCAGAGGTATAAAGGAAGTTTAGGAAACTTGTACTGACAAGATAGCTCAGCAAGTTAAGGCTGGAGGTCAGAATTCCATATCTGGAACTTAAAGGTAGAAGGAGAGAACTGATCCCACAAGGTGTACTCTGACCTTATACTCCACTCTGGCACACTTGCCCTTGAATTATGCACTCTCATACACACCATAATAATTTTAAAAAAAAATCACAGTTTAACATTTTGGTATACATCTATTTTTTTATCTGAATCAATATAGTCTTAAAATTGGGATTTCACTGTCCATAATTTGTGTTTTGACTAATCAGCGTTGTAGATATTACTCATAATTAGGAATTCTACATTTTCGTAGATACAGATGGATGTTCTAGTTTTTTTTTCTTTCTTTCCCCTTTTTCTTTTCTTTTTTTCTTTTTGAGACAAGTTTCTCTGTGTAGTCCTGTCTGTCCTGAAACTTGCTCTGTAGACCAGGCTGGCTTCAAATTCACAGAGATCCACCTGCCTCTGCATCTGAAGTGCTTCGATTAAATGCATGCGTCACCACTGCCCAGCGTCTAGTTATTCTCTCTTGTGATAAAACACTGATGAAAAGCAACTTGGGGAGGAAAGAGTTTATAAATTAGCTTCATGTAACTTCCATGTTACAGTTCATGAGGAAAGCCAAGGCAGGAACTCAAGCAGAGACCAGAAGGAGTGCTGCTTACTGGTATTCTCCCCATGGCCTTTTCAATTTACTTTCTTATACAATCTAGGCCCCCTGCCCAGAGTGGCACTGCCCACAGTGAGCTGGGCCTTCCTGTATCAATCATTAATCAAGAAGATGCCCCGGAGACTTGTCTACAAGGCCAGTCTGATTAGAGATGCCTCAATTGATGTTCCCTCTTCCCAGATGACTATAGCTGTGTCAAGCTGACTAAAAACTAACCAGCATACTATAATTCATTGGCTCTTTCTTTTTTAGGTTTTTAGCTCCTAGAAGCAAAATTTTAGTAAAATGGTGTGTATTATATCATCCCATATGGTACGTGATGCCATGTGACTCTTATATCTCAGCCTGTAAGTTGTTCATAAAAAGAACAAGCCTGTCCTTCAGTTAGTTAAGAGATTAGCTTTGTTTTTTAGATAGCATCTTTCTATGTAGCCCTGGATGGCTGAGCAGGAACTTGTTATGTTGACCAGAAGGTCCTTGAACTCACAGAGATCTTCCAGCTTCTGCCTCTTGAGTTCAGAATTAAAAATGTATGCTGCCACACTCTGCCATATTTACTAATATCCACATCTTCCTCCCACCCCTACCTTTTTTTTCCTCCTTTTTCTTGACATAGGGTCTTCCTGTGTAGCACTGGCTGGCCTAGAACTCACAGAGATCTGACTGCCTCTTTCTGGGATTAAAAGTTTGTGTGACTGTGCCCAGCTCGGATGAACTAATCTTAACCTTTGAAAAAGGAAATTAATTCTCAAGCTGTAGAAAAAGACTAAATTCATTTGTACAAATTAGAGGTCAGCAAAGTCATGTGTAGGCTGGCGCTCTCTCTGTCTTTCCCAAAAGACAGTCTTACTTTTATCCCTGGCTGACCTGACACTCAGACTTGGGGGCAGTCCTGCCTTAGCCACCATGCCCAACTTTTTTTCTTGTTTCTGTTAATTAATTTTTTTTTCTTGGAACATAGCCCATTTCATTTGCTTCTGTATTGTCTATGGCCACCTTTGGGCTGTAGCTAGAGACTTCAAGTAGTTCCATAAGTAAAATATTTAATATCTGGCCTTCCTCACCTGTTCTTTGTTTTTTATTTTTCTTGAGATAGGATCTCATGTGGCCTAGGGTGGCCTTGGACTCACAGTGGTTTTAAGTTATGCTGAGTTGCCTTGAAGTCCTTCTGCCTTCACCTCTCAGATGCTGGGATTACAATGTACACAACCATGCCTGGTACTGTTTGGCTCTTTAAGAAAAAGTCCATTTCCTACAGGATAGGGTTGTAGAGGGATGGCCAGTTTGGTGGATATTGCTGCTTCCCTATTCTCTCCAGTGATGGTAATGCCATATAGCACAAAGATTCTTCCAGTTATCAGGCAAATTCCAAATGATTCTGACCTCAAATACCTGAAAGACTGCCAAGAGAAGAATTAAAAAAAAAAAAAAAAAAAGGCAAAAGTGCAATGCAGATGTTACAAACTAGGGATGATTACCCAAGGAAGTATACAGCTCAAGGAGTTAGAAGAAAAATGCAATTAAACACAAATTAAAACAAAATTTTAAACGGCATCATTCTAAGGATTTTCAAATCTCCTTTTGCTGAATTTAGCTTACAATAGGGATAGCACAAGGCCATCTTCACAAACTGCCAGTGAGTTGAAAAGATCATTTTTCCCATTAGTACAAACCAAAGCCTTTCATTAGTATGATCACTACTACAGACTATAAATAAAAAACAAAATAATAAGCCAGGCATGGTGGTACATGCCTTTAGTCCCAGCATTTGAGAGGCAGAGGCAAGCAGATAGGTCTCAGAGTATGAGGACAGCCTGGTCTATGTAGTGACTTCCAGGAGAACCAGTCTCAAAAACAAAACAAAGCAAAACAGAACACAATAATAATAATAATAATAATAATAATAATAATAATAATAATAAATGTGGTTGGCTGGACAATGGTGGTGCACGCCTTTAATCCCAGCACTTGGGAGGCAGAAGCAGGTAGATCTCTGAGTTTGAGACCAGCCTGGTCTACAAGAACTACCAGGACAGCTTCCAAAGCCACAGAGAAACCCTGCCTCACCCCCCCTCCCCAATATAATAATAATAAATGTGGTTGAAGGTATGGAGAACTTGGAACCCTCATGCATTACAAAAAAGTTTTACACCCACTTTGAAAAACAGTGGGCTTCAAAATCTCATTTCTTGATAAGCTGCCCGGATTCTTAGGTCATGAGAGTGTGATACATATAGTCTGCTTGGTCTTGGAGATGTTTAAATCCTCCATGATCTCTTGAGTAAGGAGATATGATAAAAGAAAGTAAATGATCATTTAGTAAGAAATACGATGGGGTCAGGTGGTGGTGCCATATACCTTTAATCCCAACACTCAGGAGACAGGCAGGCAGACCTCTTATTTTGGGGGCCTGCCAAAGATTAAATAATACCCCAAATAAATACACGGAGACCTATTCTTACTTATGAATGCCTGGCCTTAGCTTGGCTTGTTCCTAGCCAGCTTTTTTTAACTTAAATTATCCCATCTATCTTTGCCTCTGGGCTTTTACCTTTCCCTTTCTATATACCTCTATATACCTTTCTATGTACCTCTCTTTCTTTCTTACTCCATGGTTGTGTGGCTGGGTGGCTGGCCCCTGGCATCCTCTTCTCCTCCTTTTCTCATTTTCCCCTCTTCTCTCTTTCCTTTTATTTATTCTTTCTGCCTGCCAGCCCTGCCTATTTCTCTCTCCTACATAACTATTGGCTGTTAAGCTCTTTATTAGACCAATCAGGTATTTTAGACAGGCAAAGTAACACAGCTTTACAGAGTTAAACAAATGCAACATAAAAGAATGCAACACATCTTGCATCACTAAACAAATATTCCATAACAAAGCTCTGTCTCAAAAAACAAAAACTATGATGGGGCAATGATTTAAATGTTGCCCTGGTCAGTACTTTAACAAAAACTATTATGAGGTATTTTGAAGGTATGTTTGCTATGTAATTCACACTGGGAAATTTGAGGGGTTAGTCATGTGAAAATAATTAAGGACCCCCCCCCCCACCCAGGGTTTCTTTGTGTAATAGCCCTAGCTGTCCTGGAACTAGCTTTCTAGAACACACTGGCTTCGAACTCACAGAGATCAGCCTGCCTCTGCCTCCCAAATGTTGGGATTAAAGGCATGCACCTCCACCACCCAGCAATTTTAAACTGTCTTGAACAGTGGACCAAATTGAAAGAACTTTAAATTTTGGTAGAAGTAATTGTACTGCCTTAATATAGGTTGAGGGGAGATTGACATTTTACATATAATAGCAAAGATGAATGTATTGGGCCTTTAAATTTTTTAAAACTAGATTTATTAGTTTTATTTCATGTGTGTTTTGCTTGTTTGTATGTCTGACCACATGTGTGCTTGCTGCCCTTGGAGGTCAGAAGAGGGCATCAGATCACCTGGAATGGGAATTATGGATGGTTGTGAACCATCACGTGGGTACTGGGAATTGAACCTGGTCCTCTTCAAGAGCAACAAGTGCTCTTCACTGCTGAGCCATTTCTTCAGTCCTGGGTATTTTTTTTTATATAAAGCTATCAACTAAAAACTAGAGGTCTATAATCTTAGATTATATCAATAGTACAATCTAGGTCAAAGATGATGATCTAATCAGATTTTTTTTTTCTAACCTAGAGCCTTGTATATACTCTGTACTTTGCCAGTGAGTTAGATTCTTAGGGCCTTGTAATTAAACTTTTCTGAAGTAAATATGTTCATTTTTGGATGGCTCCTATGCATAAGAAGTTCAGAGAAGGGAACTTGTAAGTGTATGCCCTAGGAAGAATGGGTTGAAGACACTGGAGACCTTGAACTTAGTGTATGTGGTGTGGACCAGCGGGTGTCTGAGGGCTTTTCCTGTAGAAGATAGATTAGATTTTATTTGTCTTACATGCCCACAGTGAAGAAGGTGATGCAGTCGATGGGAACTTTATGCAACATGGAAGAACATTTTAAGTTGATGGAAAGAGTTGCTGTGG
The DNA here is from genome assembly GCF_003668045.3 of Cricetulus griseus. Taxonomy (NCBI): domain Eukaryota; kingdom Metazoa; phylum Chordata; class Mammalia; order Rodentia; family Cricetidae; genus Cricetulus; species Cricetulus griseus. The sequence goes on along the minus strand of NC_048598.1, from coordinate 30,986,751 downwards.
GAAATGTTCCTCTTCAATGGCAAAACATAAGCTGTTGGACTTGAATATCTTCTGTAGAACCTTCTAAAGTTGGGAATGTTTTCCCCCCAAGATACTGTACCTGAGTGGACCATAGAAGGATTTCCTAATTTGTTTTTTGGCAAGATCTTGCCATATGCTGTATCTGTAGTATAGAAAAATATTGTCCAAAAGTCAATATTTTGATTAATGATTAGAGAAGCTCCTTTTTGTGGTTTTGTATCAGCTATTTTTATTGCTTTAATTTTATTTTTTTAATGAAGCAAGGTTGGAGTTTATTGAAAATCACTTTTAGTACATATTTAATTATAGATATTAGGGGAGAGAGAGTATTTTTAAAAAGGCCAGTATTTTCAAAAAAAAGGAGCTGAATATAGTGGCTCACACATATGTTTGGGTTCTTTTTTTAAAGTGTGTTTTATTAGCATATGTAAACTACATATAATGATGGGTCTCACACATGCATGTGATGTATTTTGATCATTATCCCTTGAGTTTCTCCCACTCCTGCTGATCTCCTCTTCTCAACTGGTTCCCCTTCCACTTTCCTGTCATGGGTTTTGGTGACCCGGGAGTTTAATTAGGGCTATTTCTAGGACCATGGGTGAGGGGTTATTTACAGGCACATAGGCAACTTGCTGGTGGCTTTTCCACTAAAGAAAAATCATTGTGGGACTTTGTGAGTTTCTCCCTCTTTCAAGTCAGAATGTTGAGGAACCCAGTCTTCTGCAGGTAATCATAGCTGCTGAGAATTCAAGAGAGCAATTGCCAGGTTATATTCGGAAGACAGCATTCCATATCACTTCCACCTCTTTCTCTGTCTCTACTCTCCCATGCATGCTATTCCCTAAGTGTCAGGAGTGATCTAGAGCTGTTCAACCTCCACTTACTCTCAGCACTGGCCAGTTGTAAGCTTCTGTGGTTTACTGTGGCCCACAGCAAAAAGAAAATTCTGGCCAAAGATAACAGCAGTATTTATTCATCTGTGAGCACAACATAAATATTTTTAGAAGGCGATTTGATAGGGACTTGTCCACTAAGCAATAAAACAGCAGTACTTTGCCCACCAGAGCTAATGTTTATAGTCCTGGACATGAATTCCTTCCTGTGGAGCAGACCTCAAATCTAATCAGAAAGTAGTTACTCATACAACAGTTCTGTTTCTATTGCACTATTCTCTCTGTTTCTCAATATATACGTATAACATATAATATATATATTAATTATTTGAGACAGTATTCCATAGACTAGGCTTGCCTCAAACTTGTTTTGTAGCCAAGGCTGTCCTCAAACTCCTTGTCTTCCTGATTCAGCCTTGAATTACGAGCATGTGCTACCATGCTTGTTCTTGTTTTTAATATACTCATTAATTTTGAGAAAATAAATTTTAGGAGTAAATGGTATTTTGAATTTAATGAACTTGTTTTGGCTTTTCCTTGTAGATTCTTTCAAAATCTCAGTCATCCAGAGAGCACAGAGAAGGTAGAGTGTTGTGGACTGGTTGGTTCTGCTGTGTCTTTGGAGAGAGTCTTCTGGAGACTGTTTCAGAAGACTTCACCTGTCTACCCCTATTCCTTGCAAATGGAGCAGAGTCCAATACATCTTTAATCGGAGGCTGGTTTCAGAAAACCTTTGACTGTTGCTTCAGTCCTTTAGCAATCAGTGCGTTTCATCTTTCCTGGATGGCTGCTATGTGGACTGCATGCGAAATGGACCATTACATGGCTACTACTGAATTTTTTTGGTCTGTGCCCTGTAGCCCTCAAAGCTTGGATATTTCTTATGCAATTCATCCAGAGGATGCAAAAGCTTTATGGGACAGTGTCCACAAAACACCTGGGGAAGTTACCCAAGAGGAAGTTGACTTATTTATGGACTGCCTTTATTCACATTTCCATAGGCATTTCAGAATTCACTTATCAGCCACAAGATTGGTTCGTGTCTCGACATCTGTAGCTTCAGCACACACTGATGGGAAAATAAAGGTTAGTTTGAACACATCTAATTAAATTTCTTCTTGTCATGTTTTCCAAATGTGTGGTGACTATATTTTTACAAGGAGAAACACACTTGAATGCATAGCAGTTCAAGACATTAGAGAAATTTATTATATGCTTTGTTAATGACCCACCAATGTCTCTAGGCACCTCAAGCCAACCCTAAGGGCACTATGTATTGTGTACTATACAGCTGAGTAATATGAACTACTCTCAAGCAACTGAAATTTTCAAAATTGACAAACTTTGAAATAATTATTAAAATAACAGCTTTTTTTTTGGGGGGGGGGGGGGCTGGTTTTTTAAGACAGGGTTTCTCTGTGTAGCTTTGGAGCCTGTCCTGAAACTCGCTTTGTAGACCAAGTTGGCCTCGAACTCACAGAGATCCACCTGCCTCTGTCTCCCTAGCACTGGGATTAAAGGTGTGCGCCACCAGCATTTGTATGTGTGGGATAAATTATAGCCAGTGACAGGATGTCATCTTTGCCTTCTAGGCTTTCCTATTGACATTAGAAAGGAAGTCACAGAGACATGGTTTTTATGTTCTATAGAGAAACATAGTTTCTTAAAAAAAAAAAATATATATATATATATATATATTTAAGAAATGTATGTGTATATATATATATATATCTTTTTAAAATTTTTTTTATTTATGTATATGGGTGTTTTTCATGTATATCTATCTGTACACCATGTGTGTTCCATGTCCAGTGCCCATGGATGCTAGAAGAGGAAACCTTTGGATTCACTAAAACTGGAGTTTGTTTGTAAACTGTCACAAGGATGCTGGGGATTGAATCTGGGTCCTCTGGAAGAGCAGCCAGTGCTCTTAGTCACTAAGCCTTCTCTCCAGTCCCCTTAAGATATATTTAAGTACACATCCCTATATACATCCAGTGACTGTTTTGTATTATTTTGTCATTGTTAACACTCTTAACAGATTGATTCTACTTTTTCTTTCTACTTTAAAACTTTTCTGTGTATTTGTCCTTTTATTGTTTATGGTAGGAATTCAACTTGCCTTGTACATGCTAGGCAAGTTCTCAGCTACTGAGCTACATACATTCTTTCTGTCCTATTTGTATATACTTACAGGTGCAGTATGACACAAAAGGAGTTGAGTTACAGTACTTAACATTTCCATCTCTATCTTTTCTTTGTATTATCCTAGTTACTTTGAAATAGTTAATAAATTGTAGACTAGAGTCACTCAACTGTGCTATAACAACATTAGAAGTAATTCCTCCTAACTGGTTGTATTTTGCTACCCATTATATAACCCCTCTCTATCTCTTAGCTGTTGGTGACCACTATTTTCTTCTATGAGATTTGTTTTGAGGAAGGGTTTCATGTAGCCCAGGCTAGCCTTGAATTCATTATATAGCAGAAGATGATGTTGAATTTCCAATCCTCCCGCCTCCCCTCCAAAATACTGGGATCATAGCTGTCTGTGTACCATTACTCATCAAGATCAACGTTTTTAGCTTTTGCTATGAATGACACCATGCCATTTTTGTCTTTCTGTGCCTAGTAGATATTAAACTAATTTTTAGAACAATATTGTATATTTAATCCATGTCTTATTTTAAAACAAGGAAATCAAGGCCATCATAAGTTTAGAGGACACATTCAAGATAGACTAGGAAGAAGAGGATGTATGGTGCTGGCATAGTGGGCATCGTATTGCTAAGTGGGTAAGGGCGCTTACTGCCAAGCAGAATAATCTAAATTTGATCCTGGATCCCACATGTTGGAGGAGAGACTTGACTCCTGAAAGTTAGCCTCTGACTTCCACACATGTGCTATGGCATGCACATACATCCATAAAGACACACAAAAAATTAATTTTTTTTATAAAAAGAAGGAAGCTGGGCGGTAGTTCGACACACCTTTAATCCCAGCACTTGGGAGACAGAGGCAGGCAGATCTCTGTGAGTTCAAGGCCAGCCTGATCTACAGAGCAAGTTCCAGGACAGACTCCAAAAGCTACACAGAGAAACCCTGTCTCGAAAAACCAAAAATAAATTAATAAGTAAATAAAGAGAACATGAGTCACTATTTGAACTAAATTTTATGTCTTATGTTCCATGAATACTATATTACTCACATTTTCAAACTGGAGGTCAAAATGAAATATAATAGGCTGGAAAGTCATTTTGATGAGAAGAGCTAAGCATTAAAAACAAAAGGAACTTAATATAGTGGCACATGCTTCTAATTCTAGCACTTGGGAGGTAAAGGCAGGAGGATCGGTGGTTCAAGGTTATCCTTGGCAACATAGGGTTTCAAAGCCGGCTTGGGCTACTTCAAACCCTGTCTCAAAAAAACTAAAACAAGGACTGGAGAGATGGTTCAGTGATTGAGAGCATGTACTGTTCTTGCAGAGGACGAGAGCCTAGTTCCTAGTACTCATATTGGGTAGGTCACAATCATCTGTGTCTTCAGTTCCAGAGGATCCAACACCACCTTCTGGCTTTTTAAAAATTAGCTTTAACTAGGCTCAGCTGCTTGAGAACTGCATCATTCTTGCAGAGGATCTAAGTTGGGTTCCCAGCACCATCACCAGGCCATTCACAGCTACCTGTAACTCTAGCTCCAAGAGATCAGATGCCTCTGGTCTCTTCTGGCACTTGGATTCGTGTGCATATACCTACACACATAACAATGTAATTAAAAATAAATAAGGAGGGTGGGAGGGGAGTAGGAGGGAACTGTGATTGGTATATAAAATCAATAAAAAAATTAAGTAAATTAAATATGGAGGTAATATAAAAATCAATAAGTAGAATCAACAAAAACAAAACAAAACCCTAATATCAAATTGTTTTGTCATCATAATACTATCTTAATTTTAAAATCTTCTCTTCTTTTTCTTTTACAGATTCTGTGTCATAAATACCTTATTGGTGTGTTGGCATATATGACAGAACTGGCAATTTTTAAAACTGAGTGAATTCTCGTATGGACTACAAATGATGCATTATAAATCCTCTCAGTTCTTTCCTGAGTTGCTATTCCAAGTGGGGCAGTGGAAGACATGTAGCACCTGGTTTTTGGTGGTGCCTTTGGCGTTTCCTCGGTGGATCTAGAACAAAGCAGTGATAGTGGGTGAGCCATGTTCACGTGCTTCTGGACCCTTCATATCACTGTGGTCACGTTGTAATGTGTAATGCTGTAGAAGATGCTGAGTTGTTAATATAAAAGTGTCCAACTTAATCAAATAAACATCTAAAATCTGGTGTTTCTGATTTAGGTCATTTATTCTTTTGGTGAGGCTTGCCTCTGAAGTTCCTGTTTTCATTTCCAGATTTCCCTCAGTTATTATTATTGATTCTATTTCCACTTTTAAACCTTGAACTGTTTCATTAATTTCCCTCCACTATTTGTGTTTTCATAGATTTCTTTAAGGGATTTATTCATAAAGGCTATTTTAAGAGCTTTGTCTTGCAGTTCAGCTATGGTGCAATTCTCAGGACCTACTGTGGTAGAGTTGCTAGCTGTACTGGAGACATATTGTCCTGGCTGTTACTGATTATGTTTTTATGATGATACTAGGCATCTGGGTTTGGGAAGATTATAATTTGAGGCACTGATATCTTGTCCTGTCTTGGTTGGGTAGTTGTTTTGTTCCTTAGTATCTATTACCCTCTGCTTCTTAGGAGAGAGTGGTGTCTGTGTATTGCATGCTAGGAAAGTCTTCTGGGATCTTGATGGGTATGGCCATTGGAAGTTCCAGATAATGAATACACACCAATACCCAACTTATGGGACACAATGAAGGTGGTTCTAAGAGGTAAGTTAAAAAGCACTAAGTGCCTACATAAAAAAATTGGAGAGATGGTATACTAGCAACTTAACAACATACCTGAAAGCTCTAGAACAAAACTAAGAAATCATACCCAAGAGTAGACAGGAAGAAACAAACTCAGGGATTAAATCAACAAAGTAGAGATAAAATAATATACAACCAACAAAAGAGTTGGTTCTTTGAGAAAATAAGATTGGCAAACCCCTATTCAAATTAGCTAAAAGGCAGAGAGAGAAAATCCAAGTTAACAAAGTTAGAAAAGGGGGGCATAGCAGCACCAAGGAAATCCAGAGTTATAAGAACATACTTTTAAAAACCTTTCCTCCACCAAATTGGAAAATCTAAAAATTAATTTTCTTGATATATATACCACTTAACAAAGTTAAGTCAAGATCAGGTAAGCAATTTAAACAGACCTGTAACAATGAGATAAAAGCAGCCATTCTGGGGGGCTGGAGAGATGGCTCAGAGGTTAAGAGCACTGGTTGCTCTTCCAGAGGTCCTGAGTTCAATTCCCAGCAACCACATGGTGACTCACAACCATTTGTTATGAAATCTGGTGTGCAGATATACATGGAAGCAGAATGTTGTATACATAATAAATAAATAAATAAAATCTTTAAAAAAAAAAAAAAGCAGCCATTCTGGGAGGAAGAGGGGAGGTGTGGGGAGGGGACTGGGAGGAGTAGAGCGAGAGGAAGCTTCCATTGGGATGTATTGTATGAGAGAAAAAAAGTCTTCCAGCCAAAAAATGCCCAGGGCCAGATGGTTTTAGTATAGAATTCTACAGTCAGTTACCCTGATACCCAAACCACATAAAGACCCAACAAAGCACCACACACTGTGGTGCTTTGAATAGGAATGGCCTCCATAGCTCATATATTTGAACACTTGGTCACCAGGGAGTGACACTATTAGGAGGTGTGGCCTTGTTGGAGTAGGTATGACATTATAGAGCTTTGAGGTTTCAGAAACTCAAATCAGTTCCAGTGTCTGTCTTCCAATTGCCTGTGGATCTCCATGTAAAACTCTTAGCTACTACTCCAGCACTATGTCTGCCTGCATGCTGCCATGCTTCCATGATGACAATGAACTAAACCTTTGAACTCTAAGTCAGTCCTAATTAAATGTTTTCCTTTATAAGAGTTATCATGGTCATGGTCTTTTTCACAGCAATAGAACATCGACTAAGGCACAGACCATTAAGGGATATTGAACAGTATTTATTGTAGGTTATGTTTCAGATAACTCTAGTGGTTTAAAAAGAGGCAGAATGGGGCTTTGGGAAAATATGTAATACCAGTTCCATCATTAAATATACAGGCAGACTTCCTTGGTATTCAGACTTAGGTGAGTGTATTAAATGGGTTTGGACTAAAGAATTACTCCTTTCGGTCCAGAATTGTACTCGTATACACCAGAAAATATGTTTACAGATTGGGTAATATAAAATATATAAGGAGAAGTCTTCATTATATCACTTTCAGGATGAAATACTTCTAACTTTATATAAAAGTAATTAAGATACAAAAAATAAAAAAATCCAAATAAACGGTAAAGTTAGAAGTGCCAAATAGGAGTAATTAGGACTGGAGAGATGGCTCAGCAGGTAAAGACACTTGCTGCCAAGCCTGATGAACTGAGTTTGATTCCTGGAACCCACACAATGGAAGAAGTCTCCTACAAATTGTTCTCTGGTGCCAGGGCATGCTCTACCCCACCCCTTACATACTCACACACTCAAGACACACACACACACACACAATGTAAGAAAGTTAAAAACAAAAAATTAAAACATTTTATGGTAAATACTACCTTTATTTTAAAAAGTTATACATGCTAGAAAAAAGCATAAATGATACATGTAAACAATTGTTTACCAAATACTTATTTTTTTCCTTGAAAAAGGTGCAAATGATGTTTAAATGTAAACACAAAAGTTGCCAAACGTTTTGTTGTAGGGGAGAGGAAGAAGGTCAAGGTTATTCCTTTTGGTTGTGGCTAAAGTCTCATTCAAAGGTTTTCCTGCAAAATACACTGAAAGAAAAATCAGTCTATGACTATAGTGGGGAGAGGACCTTAGGCACTACAATTTTCATTTATTTCCTTAAAAATTTTAACCTTTCATCAGAAAGTGCAACTTAAGAGACATAGTAACAGTGGCCTTATGGGATGAAAGCTAGTGAAATATAATTAGCATAAAGACCCAGCTCTGACTGGATCCTCTAGCTGGCTTGGCAACCCTTCACATGTACTGCTAACATGAACTGAAGACATCATTCCTTTGCAGCGTGTTATTGAAGGTCAGCTCAGATTCACCAGGCTGGAACATCCACTGTAAACTGAAAAACAGAATCCACTGCTGGAGAGAAGTCATTTCTCCTTGGTGGCCCCTGGTGGCAATGAGGAGATAGCAAAGAAAGTTGCAGATGGTTCCATCTGTGAACAGAAACTCTTATAGAGTTGCACTTGATTTTACTGGAGTTCTCAAGACAACCAATGAGACTCACACTGTTTTTATAAGAGGCACTGAGCAGAGACCTAGGTACATGTGGCAGAAACGCTATGAAAATATTACAGGAAAAAAAGGGACACGGAGTAGAAAGCAATTCAATTAGACAGATGTAAATGCCTACTGGTGATGAAAGCTGTAGCTTGTCCTGCTTTTATGGATTTGATATTCCTTCTCAATTGTCCTATTTAGTGAGATGTTTTCTTATTTTTTTCTTTTACATTAAAAAAAATTTATTTTGAATTACTCATACTTGTGGGGATTGTTTGTGTTTGTGAATGTACAGGAGGGCAGGTACCTGTAGAGGCCAGAAGAGAGTCCTGAAGCCGCCAGCTCAGGGGTTCTCAACCTGTGGGTCATTACTGGGGGTGGGAGTGGGGGGATGGGGGTAGTTGAAGACCTTTTCACAGGGTTTGCATATCAGATATCCTGCATATAAGATATTTACATTATAATTCATAACAGTAGCAAAAATTAGTTATGAAGTAGCAAATGAAAATAATTTTATGGTCGTGGGTCACCACAACACAAGGAACTGTATTAAAGGGTTGCAGCATTAGGGAGGTTGAGAACCACTGACCTAGCTGGAGTTACACACAGTTGTGAGCTTTCAGATGTGGTGCTGGGAACTGAACTTGGGTCCTCTGCAAAAGCAGCATATGCTCTTAATGGACCATTTCCCGTCCCCTTTACATTTTGGAGTATTCTAATATTTAGTGCAAGAATGGTAAGTAGCGAATATATTTTGCATATCTATTATTATCACTGGCAATCTTTGTAGATGTATAGTGTCTAATAGGAGTAACAACCAGGTCATACATAGCCCTTCTGCCTTTATCAGTATTTTCAAAATCAAACCAAAACATAGAAAGCAAAGTACATTTTGCAGCTTAGAATTTTTCTCTCTCTCTTTTTTTTCCCATGGTAGGAAAGATAAAAACAAACAAACAAACAAACAAACAAAAAAACCCCAAATGACCCAAGCCAACAAAACAAAAATCCCCATCACAACTCCATGATAAATTAAAGCCAAAAATATACACTCTTCTGCAGAGAGTGGAAAGGTATTGTGCAAAGGTGGCATCTGCAGGTGAGTTCCATCGTTAGACTTGTAGTTCTGTAGGTTGAGGCACCGGCAAAGAATAAAATTTGTTCTAATGTTTTCTCAAGCTGTACAAAGTTTCAAAGTCAAGGCTCTTCCAAATATAAAGAGCATATGCAAGACTTTTTTCTGTGTTCACCATATATGGGATTCACAATGTGTCATTTTAATAACTCCGACACCACCTCCTAGCCGACGGTAATTCATTCCTCCATATAACCTGCAAAGATAAAAACAAAAGCATATTTCTGACTGGAAAAAGCACTGCTCTTTCTAAATGAAGACCCCACTCACAGCCTTTTCAGCTTTACGTAACTCTCTGGAGATTAGAAACAAATTGAACACAGTCAAGCAGCAGAATTAATTCAGACCATGGCTGACAGGCTCTCCGGGGAATGAAGCTGTCTGCTCACCTTTTTGCACTAGAGTTCTACACACAGACTGATTTCTAATACATATAACCTTATGTTCTACGTTTTTGTGTCTAATTTATGCCTGGCTAGTTATTTTCCCAGACACATTTTCTCTTTGCCTAAACTTTTCTCAATTATTAATTCATGTTTTATTTTGTGACATAGGTTCTTGCTAGGATCTTCTTAGGCCTATAGCTGTGGAGATGTTGGTATTATAGGTATGTATCACTATACTAGCCTCATTTATTTTTTTTTATTTTATTCTTTTGTTAGTTCAAATTAGGAACAAGCTTGCTTCACATGTCAATCCCTTCTCCCTCTCCCTCCCCTCCCCCCACCATCCCACCTGCCCCTACCCATCCCCCCTCTACTCCCCAGGCAGGGTAAGGCCCTCAAAAGTGGCTCCCCAAAATCTACCACATCATCCTGGGTCAGGCCTAGGCCCTTCCCCATGTGTCCAGCCTCAATCATTTTTATTATTTTTTTTGAGCTGTCCTTACTCTAGCCTAATTGTTTCAAATCCATGGTAATCCTCCTGCCTCAGCTTCCAAAGGTACAAGTTACCAAGCCAAGCTGCTCAATTTCTTCCTTCCTTTTCCCCTCCCTTCCTTCCATTTCTTTTTCTATATCTGTATATACTGTACATAGGTGCACATATGTCTGGAGACCAGAGGTAACTTAGATGTCATTCTTCAGACATCCATCTTGTTTGTTTTTTGAGACCGTCTCCTGGTGGCCTGGAACTCATCAAGTAGGCTTGGCTGATTGGTCAGGGAGCCCAGGGATCCACCTTGTCTCTACTTCCCCAGCTCATCTGGCTTTTTATGTGGATCTGTGGATTAAATCAGGTCCTCATGCTTGCACAGTAAGCACTTCACCAGTGTTCTCTCTCTCTCTCTCTCTCTCTCTCTCTCTCTCTCTCTCTCTCTCTCTCTCTCTCTCTCTCTCTTCTCCAGTCCATCAGTTCTTTGTTTTTAATTCCTTGTCTATATGGTATCATATCAGCAGTTTGTGATTTGTGAACAAGATTATCTTCAAAGTTGAAGACTTTCAGGGTTAAAAAAAACAAAAAAAACAAAAACCTAGCTCCTCATTCAGCAATGAGATAAAATTGCTTTAGGATATGTACCAGGTATGGTAACACGGACCTGTAATCACTGAACCATGGAAGGATGGTTTTCTGAGCTTAAAGCTAACCTTGGCCTACATAGTTCTAGGCAGGCCTGGGCTACAGAAGGATGCTTTCTTAAAAAGCAAAATAACCAAGCACGGTGATCCATGCCTATAATCCTTGCACTCAGGAGGCTGGGATAGGAGGATTGCTGTGAGTTCGAGGACAGCTTGGGCTGCAGAGTAAGTTCCAGGTTAGCTTGGGCTATATAGTGAAACCCTGTTTCAAAAAGCCCAAAAGAAAAACAAAATAAAAAAGTTTGGGCTGGGCATGGTAACACACAGCTTTAAGCCCAGCACTCAGGAGGCAGAAGTGTGTGGATCTCCGAGTTTGAGGCCAGCTTGGTCCCTATAGTAAGTTCCAGGACAGCCAGGGCTACAGAGAGAAACACTGTCTCAAAAAACGAAGCAAAACAATCAAAAAACCCAAACCAACAAAAAAGTTTGAGATACTTTTTGAAACCATAGAAATTTAGGTCTGACTTCTCTGTAGATCATTTTTAAAAATTTTATGATTATTCACCATACATCACTAACTCTAGTGATAGTTACTGATAAAAGTGTATATGTAATTTATATCAACTATGAGATAGAAGTAAATGTAGCTATTTCTTAAATTATGCTTACTCTAAATCCCTATTTAAAAAAAAAAACTGTATAAAGAAGAAACCATTCCACAAGTGGCAGGCTTTTCTTTGTACAAGCCTTACCATTTCAGTGCAGCTTCCCCAGCTGCCCTTTACAGACAGACATTCCTCCCGCCATCTTAGTCCCCTTCTTTGCTAGCTAATCATCCAGTGCTTCCACTGTCTTCTTCACGTTTGTTTCTTCAGGGATCAGAATACTCAGTAAATCTAATGAACATGGTCATGAAAAATGTAATGTTTGAGCAAAAAGTCCTATTTTGTTATTAATCTGACCTTAGCATTGTGACTGCTCAGCCATAGAGAATCCCAACAAAGTTATTTTGCTCTCTGTAAGAGGAACTGGAGGGAGAGCTTGCTTAGCATTTGCCTCTGGACTTTGAGACAGGGAGTGCTAGAGGTTGAGGCCAGGCTCTCATTCAGCTAGGCATATACTCTACCACTGTGCCCAACGCTGGCCCTGAGGATTTAAAAGAAATAAAATCTAAAAAATGAAGTTTAACATAGTAACTCTCAGAAATAAGACATAGTTTCCTATCTAAAAGTGGATGTTAAAACAGGCTGGATTTCAAAACAGAAGATTATATCCATACACTTTGGTTTGTTTGTTTTGTTTTTCAAGACAGGGTTTCTCTGTGTAGCTTTGGAGCCTATCCTAGCACTTGCTCAGTAGACCAGGCTGGCCTGGAACTCACAGAGATCCGCCTGCCTCTGCCTCTGGAGTGCTGGGATTAAAGTTGTGTGTCACCAATGCCGGCATACCATTACACTTTTAAAAGCCAAAGAGGGAATAGGTTTTAAAATATTTTTGAAAGCAACTACATTTTTATCCCTTAAAAATAAGGCATCTCAAAAAAAGAACGTGTACAGACAAACTGAGGACTGAAGGCCAGGCTCTGAGTCTAATAATGTCACTCGCTTATTTAAGCGCACCTTTCATTTCCTTGGCTTCTTTGGTTTTGCTGACAGGATGTGATGAGAATAGAAACGATATTCTTCATTGTTTTCCTCATCTCTACTTATGTAAAATGAGTCGGTTATTAGAAAAATTTTGGGACTTTCTATCTATACTTTAGAGCAACAACATATCTGGGTTACCTCAGCCTCCTTCAGGTAACCACAGGAGGACTTCAGTGTACTGGCTATCCCAGTTTTGGTGGTCATGATCTTTCTTAAGCTCGTGATGTCAAGTCAGTAATGAAAAGACTTGCAACAGTCTAAAGGTTACCTCCATGTATTGGCATCTGGGTCAAAAACTTCAATGGTTTTCAAGTATGTTGTGCCATCAAAGCCTCCTACTGCCATGAGCTGTCCATTGACCACCGCCAGACCAACCTGTAAGGGCAAAGCACAGTGGCTGTTGAGACGACCACTGGAAATGTTAGACTGTCTCAAGATAGACTACTCAAATCTCTTACAGTTTCATTTTATGGTTTACATGAATTCAGAAAGAAAAAGTAGCAGTAATTTATGAAATTATGGGAACCATTAAATTATGGATCTAATTTCTACATGTACATGAGAATCAGAACACTAGGTATGAACAAGAACCTCCAAACTGCTCCCACTTCTGGTTTTCTTACTGTAATCCACTTTCTAAATTACTACTAAGATACTCTTAAAAATACAAATATAAACATGTCACTCCTATTCAAAAACTTCTTAGCCTCCCTTTTGCCCAATGGCAAGTTTAAGTGTTACTTAGGCCTTTCAGAAATCTGTTCTAGGCCACCATGTTTGGCCTCACCTCTTACATTTCCCTCTTTCCTAATGTACTCTATGCTCAAGTAATACTGGGTTAACTGTTGGTCTCTGAAGCAATATACAGGTTTTAATAACTCATGGGAAATAAGCCTGTTCTCCCCTATCCTTCTATCACACACACTGTTACCACTGCGCATCTTACTGTAGTTACTATCAACATTTCAGTTTCCTTCACCAGACTGAGAGCTCCATAAAGAGAATTTTGTAGACATTTCTGCCTTCTAAATGAATGAAAATATAATCAAGATGAGACAATGAGAATAATAGGAACATAACTAAAAATCTGTTAAGTTTCCAGTAATAAATAGCCACAGATAAGTGAGTCTTTCACTTGCTGGTGCTTTTCAGCAAGGCCCCTTGACTTCTGCAAACCAGAATTTGCTCCTTTTTATTCTCAGATTATGGAGTCCTCAGGGACTGTTCCCTTTCCTGTTGAGTAACAATGTGTCCTACATTGATGGACTCCTGCCATGATTAGTAGCTAACAGGTCATGTTTCACTGAGATGAACATTCCCAGAAGAATGGATTTTATGTTCCACCCTGGACATCTTTTAGTGACAGGTCATTCATTCATGGCTGAGAGCATGACAACACTCAGCCAGATCTGGCCTCCATTGTAACTGGGACAGACTCAAAGACATGTAGAAGGGCAGAGATGTTTTACCTAAATATTTGTATTAGTATGCAAAGTCTACTTGGAAAAAATAGCTGGAAATATTACACAGGAATAGTTAGTGCTAATATACAGAAGTTAAATAGGGGAGTAGGTGATATAGGGAAGATAACCTTCCAGAGAAGTAGCTGACAGAAGACAAATAATAATAATAATAATAATAATAATAATAATAATAATAAACTACACAATTAAATATATAAATGGATAGAAAATAATTAGCTACTAGAGATAGAAGCAATCAAAGTAAATACAAGCTTTTTTTTCCCCCTCTTGTTTTGTCTAAAAGCATCTTGACAGCTGAGACAATTGAAAACAAAGCACAAGGAGATCAGCATTTCACCTCAGTGAGCTTGCTAGTGTGTAGCTCACAGTTCCTTCTGCACACCCCCCTCCCAGTGTTTGTTTTCAAAGCTCAAAGCACTCAGTAGCTGGCACTTACTCCACTCCTACGGGATGTCATGGCCACCACGGGAGACCACTGGTTAGTTCTAGGGTTGTATCTCTCAGCACTGCTAAGCTCTGTGGTGTCATCTCTCCCTCCTACAGCATAGATCATGTCCTGGTACACTGCACAACCTAGGTGTTTCCTTCGGGTCCCCATAGGGGCTATGGTGTGCCATCTGTTTTCCTGAGGATTGTAGCGCTCCACTGCAGTGAACAGAAAAGACCAGTAAATGATCACTCATCCGATCTCTTCAAAGCCACTAAAATTTCGAAAGGACATTTATTTTTAGTAAATAATCTGATAGGGAACCAGTTTCTTGCAGTCATCTTCTGAGGAAAGGACATGTGTTAAGTTCTAGTTTTGACTACATAACTAATTATATGTGATCTTTATCTTCCAATGGGGTGGAAGATGATTTATATGAACAGCTTAGCACTAAAATTTTATTGTTATAATTGTACTCTTGCACTCCTCATAGTATTTATGAGGAGTCACTGAATAAATAGTCACTCTATTTATTCATGTTTTGCTTTTTTAGATGGGGTCTTACTCTGTGGTGCAGGTCTAGAACTTATTATATAGGCCAGGCTGGCATCAAGCTCATGATTCTCCTGTTTCTGCCTCCGAAGTGCTGGGATTACAGGCATGCTCTCTCATGCTAGTGTCTTTTAAGCCACTGAATATACATAACAATGAATTTCATGGGTGTGCACACTGACATATCCTTAGATGAAAATACTCATTATGTCTAGACAGAAAAGGCAAAGAAGCTTGTAGCTCTAATGTTTTATTCTTTCTTTTCTTTCTTTCTTTCTTTCTTTCTTTCTTTCTTTCTTTCTTTCTTTTTTTTTTTTTTTTGAGATAGGGTCTCTCTATATAGCTCTGGCTGTCCTGGAACTGGATCTGCAGACCAAGCTGGCTTTGAACTCATGGAGATCTGCCTACCTCTGCTTCCTGAGTGCTGGGATTAAAGGTATGTGCCACCACCACCCAGCAGTTTAACTTATTCTTACATTAAAAGAATTATTTTTTATTGAGGGCAGGTTGTGATTATGGGAGGAAGGGAAGTCACTCTATTTAGAAAGATTTTTTCTTTTGATCGTATCCTACATTTTATTTATCTATTTATTTCTTTATTTAATGTGTAAGTGTTTTGCCTTTATGTATGTATGCATGCATATCATGTGTGTCCCTGGTGTCTTCAATAAATCCCTTGGAACTGGTGTTACAGATGGTCTTTAATCCACCTTGTGGGTACTGGGAATTGAACCTGGGTCCTCTGCAAGAACAAGTGCTGTTAATCCCTGAGCTATCTCTGTAGCCCCAGACTTTTTTTTTTTTTTTAATTCAATGTAAGTTTCTAGCTTAAAAAGTATGCAGAGAAGGAAAACTAGGCAACATACTAGAAGTTATGAGTTGCATTTTCCTATAGAGAAAAAGAAAACATTTTCTTAAAAAATACATAAAACACTCATGAATATAACAAATTAGACTTTGTGTTATTAAAAAAAGAAAAAAGATAAATGAAGTTGAGAGGGGGTGGGGAGGTGGGGGTGGATCTGGGAGGAGTAGGAAGGTGAACATAATAAAAATATACTGTATGAAATTTTCAAAGAATTAATAAAGATGTTATATTGAAAGTTATAAAAATAATCTGAGCTTTTTATATTTTGTATAGAGGGTATCTCAGTTAGGGTTTCTATTGCTGCAATGAAACACCATGACCAAAGAACAAGTTGGGGAGGAAAGGGTTTATTTGGCTTACACTTCCAGATCATAGTCTATTATTAGAGGAAGTCAGAACAGGAACTCAAACAGAGCTGGAACCTGGAGGCAGGAGCTGATGCAGAGGCCATGGAGTGCTGCTTACTGGCTTGATTCCCCTGGCTTGCTCAGCCAGCTTTCTTATAGAATCCAGGACCACCAGCCCAGGATGACATCACCCACAATAGACTGGGCCCTCCCCATTGATCACTAATTGAGAAAATGCCTTACAGCTGAATCTCATGGAAGCATTTCCTTATCTGATGTTCCTTTCTCTCTGATGACTCCAGCTTGTGTCAACATACAAAACCAACAAGTATAGAGAGACTCTCCCCAGGGAAATATGCTGCTTCTGGGACTCAGGCTGCCTTAGGAAGGGACTAACCTGTGTTGAGTGGAGATGTTCCATCAGAGCCACCTACAGCATATAAGAAGCCTCCCAGCACAGCCACAGCAACTCCTAGTCTTCTAGTGCTCATAGAAGCCACCCGAGTCCACTTGTTCTCCTTTGGATCATACCTGAAGGGAAGAAAAACATATTTTTATTAGCCCAAGCAGTTTCTACAGGTCTGAAATCACAAGAGACATAATGGATACAGAGATTTGCCATAGCTTAAAAAATATATGTATACTCAGGCACATACTTGTGTGTGAGGGCTCGCGTGCGCGCGCGCACACACACACACACACACACACACACACCCCTACTGCTCAGCTTTTTGAAAAACCAGATTTTGTCATTTGTGACAATAGGAAGAACATGGGGGACATTTTGTTAAGTGAAATAAATCAGACACATGAAGAAAAATACTTCGTGATCCTGAAGACAGAATCTAAAATTAGTCTAATATAGAAGCAAAGAATAGAATGAACTCCTCTCGAAATGAAGGGTTGGCAGGATCAGAGAGATGCTAGTCAAAGAATAAGTTAAAGAAATCTAAGTATAATACCATGAGTAGTTACAGTTGAAATTGTTGAGTGTAGATTTTAACTGTTTTCACCAAAACCCCCAGAGTATGTAGGGTAATAATACATCAGTTAATTAATTTGACTTAGCCATTCTACATAGTTTAAATATTTCATGTTTACCACAACTATATTTTTATCAATTAAAGAATACATGGTGGGGGGGCTATAAAATGGTAGAAGGAGACAACTAATCCCACAAAGTCATCTTCTGACCACACCCACACCCACACCCACACTCGCGCATGTATTGTCCCTCTCATAGTAAGTTCTAGGCCATTTACAGCTACATAAAAGTGCAAAAAGAACTATATGTCTATTAAAAATAATTGAAAATTATTTTGATTAAAAATAAATCACCTCTCAACAATATTGAGACAAGAGACACCATCCTGTCCACCCACAGCATAGAGAAACCCTCCAAGTACTGCCACACCAACGCTTGTCCTGCAGGTGCTTGTAGGGGCCACATCACTGCTCCATTGGTTAGTTTTGGGGTCATATCTGCAAAGGACACATGGAGAGTTTGTATTACACGCCACTGCTTGGCTGTGTTTGTGGTATTTTGCTGTGAACTAATTTTTCTGTACACTGTGAAGATATGTCTCTACCAAAGCACCTTCTGATTGGTTTAATAGAGAGCTGAATGTCCAATAGCTAGGCAGGAAGAGGTTAGGTGTGACTTCCGGGCAGAGAGAGAGAAGATCATCCAAGGACACAAAGAACAAACAAGAGGTGCAAGATGAAAGAGAGGTTAAAAAAAAAGCCAGGAGGCAAAACATAGATTAATATAAATGGATTAATTTTTTTGTTTGTTTTTTGAGACAGGGTTTCTCTGTTAGCTTTGGAGCCTGTCTTAGAACTTGCTCTACAGCCCAGGCTGGCCTTGAACTCAGAGATCTGCCTGCCTCTGCCTCCCGAGTGCTGGGATTAAAGTTGTGTGTTACCACCGCCGAGCTTCTTTATAACTTCTTGATTTAAAAGCACAATTTTCTTTTCTTTTCTTTTTTCTCTTTGACTCAGGGTCTCATTATGTAGCTCAGAGTGGCCTCAAATTTGTGATCCTCTCCTGTTTGCCTCTCAAGCACATATGCATTGCCTATGCTATGTAAATGGATTACATATGCATGTCACCTGTTACTTTCAAAGGCATATAACATATGTACTATGTACTACTCTATGTACTACTTTGGTTACATTTAATACATTTTACATATATTAATTGTTAATCTATACATTTGTACTTTGATTTACTTAGCCCACTGATTCATGTCTAAGAGTCACTCTCCCAGTCATCTTGTCCCTACAATCTACACAGCCAAACCTTCTGTTTTCATTTGTTTTTGTTTTATAGTTATGCCATATCTAGAATCAATATCCAGAACTGGATATACCAGTTTTTACAGGTATGTTATGAGACAATGACAAATCATTGTAGGTCAACACAGCTTAATGAAAGAGAATGTGTGGCAATAAGAAACTTAAAAAAATATCACACTCACTGTAGAGTTCCAATGTGCCAGATACCTCAACAATTGAACAGTACAATATGTACAAACATGCTTAAAATATTTGTGAAAGAGCAGAAGAATGAGTAACTCATTTGTAGTCAGAGGTTTTATGCAGGAAGTAACATTTTACATCTTGTAAGCCTTACAGGGTCAAAGATATTTCAGGGGAGAAGAACAGAATGCATATATGGAAGGATAGAAGAAGGCAAGGAGACTGTATGTTCAAAGAGCTGTAATAATTTGCTGTATCTGAAGTAGCATACTTAGAGAATGGTGTCCAATGGAGAAGAGACCAGAAGGATTGGTAGAGAACAGATCACAAAGGTCTTGTGTGTCATTCTAAGGAGGCTAGACTGTTACCTGGTCTCACAGATGTAATACTAAAATAGTATGTCACATCTGTTTCCTAATTAACATCTCAAACAAAATCATAGGCACATTAGGGACTCTTTTCAAATTAACCTTACCTTTCAACACTATTGAGATACGAGGATCCATCATGGCCGCCTACTGCATATAATAGGTCATCAAGAACACTGACTCCAACTCCACATCGCCTTTTACTCATTGAAGCTACCATTCGCCACTCATTGGTCTGTGGATCATACCGTTCAACACTGGAAATGGCATCTCCACTACACCAACCACCAACTAGGAAGGGATAGAAGTGATTAAGAGAACACCTGTCCTAAGAAAGACTGCTAACCTCCCTGTGACCTAATGCTCTGACTCACCAAGCACACGTAGAAGCAGGTCAAGAACAAGTTATAGTCACCAAAAGTCATCAACAGTCACTGGGCTGTAACCTTGATCTTGGATTCCAGTCTCTAGAACTGTGAGAAAATGCCTTTCTTTTGTCTGAACTACTGAGTCTATGATATTTTGCTATGGCTGCCTGGGTAGACTAATACAGTGAGTAAGATTTAAAATAACTGCCAAGCTAAGTTCCATTATCCTTTTCTAAATGACCATGGGGTGGCAGGGCTGTGGTAATGACAGATATGTTAAATTTATTTTTCTTTCAAATCATTCCCATTTCAATATAATATAAGAGTGATTCTGGGGGCTGGAGAGATGGCTCAGAGGTTAAGAGCACTGACTGCTCTTCCAGAGGTCCTCAGTTCAATTCCCAGCACCCACATGGTGGCTCACAAACATCCATAATGAGATCTGGTGCCTTCTTCTGGCCTGGAGGCATACATGCAGACCGAATACTGTATACATAATAATAAATAAATAAATCTTTAAAAAAAAAAGAGTGATTCTGAAGTTTAAAATAATACCAGGTTATTTTATGCTTAAAACACTTTGGAACTACTAGTTTTTACTTGGTGTCAAATAAATTCCTGAGCTACATTAAAAGCAGAATAATATTAACCATCTTCTAGACTGACCTAAAAGTTAGCTTTCTTTATTTCAAATCTAAATGTGATATAATTTTACTTTACTGTTGTTCCATTTAAATCAGAAGAGTCACCTAGTACTGAACTTCAGCAAGTTTTGTATACAGTAATTTGCTTAAATGTGAATTGTGTAATTGGGCATATACAATTTCAATATCAGAGAAAACATCTTAAACTCTAAAATGACCCTAGGCTGGAAATGTGAGGGTTGATAATCTTTGAGATCAATCAAATTGCTTAATCATTAAAAAATATATCACAAAGAATAAGCAGCTTTAATCTGAAATTTGAAATATTCCAAATCACAAAACTTTTGGAGTACTGACATGATTTTGAAGTATTGATGACTTCAGAATTTTCAGATCAGAAACATCCAGAAGACATAGGCTATACCCTTAAACTGTAAGCCCAAATAATCCTTTCTTCCCATAAGTTTCTTCTCATCAGACACTTTTTTACAGCAACATGTACAGTGACTGATTTCATGGATACAATAAAGTGTCTCCAAAAGGAAGGGTTCAAACATTTAGAGGCAACAGTAGCAGTAAAATAATATATCAAATTGTCTTGAGTACAACCAATTTCAAAAGTCAGGAAAGTCTTTAATGTAAAATAATGTTTTTGAAAACTACATCTAATTATGAAGTAACCTGAACTTTGGTATATAGTTTAATGCACATAACAAACATACATTTTATGATATTTTTAGATGGATTTCAAGAATACTCTTTTGAAGAATAGCACCATTGACTTACTATGATAGCAGATATCACAACTATCTAAATGATTATTCAAACATATATGAAAATATTTGGTTTGAGCACAGTAAATTAAAATTCAAGCCTGTACTAGGCATGGCTGCATATAGACAGAAGTTACAATTCTAGCACTGGGAGGCTGAAGCGGGAGCACCATGGGTTTGAGGCTAGCCTGCTCTACATAGAAAGTTCCAAGACAGCTTGGGCTACACAGTGAGATTTTATCTTAAAGAAAAGAAACAAACTAAACAAACAAATAAAAAAGATTGACACCTGCAAAGAGCACTTCTCCACATCGAATAGGTTTCCGAGGTCTTGTCCTTGGTCCTTGCATTAGTGGTCGTTCTTGAGGCAACAGGAGGTAGTTTTTAGCCTCATCTACCAAGTCTCTGTAGAAAAGAAACTTTGCATTTATTCCAAATGGTTAAATAACATTTCAAGTTAACTCTCTATATGGTGTAAGAAAACATGTTGACAAAAGATAACAAGCACAAGTTAAACCAAATCCTTGTTGCCAGTCAATACAAAAATTGGCACAAACATGAAACCATGATGCAAGTCACATTAGGAATTCTGAGTTGATTGGCATTTCTACCATAACTTTATACCTGAGGCAAATTCTAACTTAAACCTCAACAATCATAGAGCAGACAATATCTTACCCGCCCCCCCCCCATAAAAAAACTAACTTGACACTATTTTCTAATGAGTTTTATTAGGTTCCACAAGCTATCGGGGAAGGACCACATCAGTAAGAGCAGTGGGTATCTGCTGAATTGAAACAGTAATAAAGCTGGATCAAAAAGTACTTTAGGACACTAACACTAAAGTACTAGCTAGTAGCATATGAATGGTTTAATAGAACTAGTCCATTGACATGAACAAAAAATTTTCCAATGTTCCTTTTAGAGAATAGACTAGAGATTATACATACATGTACAATATTCTGCATATGATTTTTTAAAGTGATTCAGTGCCTGATTTATGTGAACTCTACTATACTGTTATACTTCAACTCCAAATATGCCCTTAACTACTCTATGCTTTAATTTCTCACTATTTTACACTACACTGAGTAATTCATACATGACTGGTGCTTGTATAACCAAAAAATGCATTTTTCTCTTCTTAATTTATTTATCCTAGTAACAAAACAAAAATTAAAAGGAAGTCAAACCAAAGATTAAGAATTTTTTCTAGTTCCCCAAACTTGAAAGACTGATTCAGTCAGTTTCTACTCCAGTCAAAGGTTCTAGATAGACTACAGCACAGATAACACTGAGCATCTAACACAGAATTAACAGCAACAATATGGTGGCCTTCTAGTTTCTGTTTTAAGCTGTTAATAAATGCACTCATGTAATTAATAGCCTTATGGAAGGAAAGGGACTGATTCTTTCGCTCTATACAGATGAAGGAGCTATAGCCCAGAGTAAGTGCTGCAGTGCTGAGGGTAGGGTACCAGCAGCCAACTTTCAAAAGTGACTACACAAGTACTTTACTTTCCATATCCAGGATCAATATAATCTGATTTATGCTTAATTGAGGGAGGGAGAGCCCTGTATTGTTTCTTCATATTTCATCCTGTGTAATTTATGTATTTCCTTTCTGTTATTCCCATAATTAGGGAAGCTGACTGTTAGTGAGCTATTCTGTTCTGTTTTTACAAACTTAAAAGTTTTCTTTTTACCCTGTCTGGAACCCCCCTCCCCAAGTTTTCTTTTTAACATTTATTTATATGTATGGGACCCGAGTGTCATAGCATGGGTGTGCAGGGTTAGTTCTGTTCTTCTACCATATGGGTTTTGGGATTGAACACAGGTTGTCAGGCATGGTGGTAAGCTACTTTACCCCTGAGCCATATCTCATCAGCACTACCCACCCCAAACATGCACTTTTTCAAATTTAAAAGACAAACATCTAATCTCAAATGTTGCATTTCTCATTAATGGCAAGCCTGAGGTCACAGAAGAAATGCAATGGATTATATGCCCTACTTATGTACTAGAATCTGGGATAATTCCAACTTTCTTTATTGGCAAGGGAAGGCACAATAGACAGTGTAATCTGAGTAGTTCTAAGTACTGACTGGTTCTCTTACTTATATTTGGAATATACAAGAAAGGGGGCATTGTTAAAATGCCAAAAGGTTTCGATGTGAAAACAAAACCAGTAAGGTCTTCCTCCTCCTCCTCCTCCTCCTCCTCCTCCTCCTCCTCCTCCTCCTCCTTCTTCTTAAAGATTTATTTATTTTGAGTACAACACCCTGCTTCCATGTATGTCTGTACGCCAGAACAGGGCACCAGATCTCATTATGGATGGTTGTGAGCCATCATGTGGTTGCTGGGAACTGAACTCAGGACTGCTGGAGGAGCAGCCAGTGCTCTTAACCTCTGAGCCACCCCTCCAGCCCAGGTCTTCATTCTTAAGACTATTTGGAAATGACTTCATTGAGCTCTACTAATGACCTCCCCAAAGCTACCTTGGGACAGACAGGGCTTTTAACTCTCTATAATCTTCAAAGTAAGTCTATCCTGTGTCTCAGTTAGACACTGTGTGATCAATGAGAAAGTACTCATGGATAGGCTCATGGCATTATTTATTTCACAGAAAAACAATAGTAGAGAATTGACTTTTCAAAGTCAAACTTGCATCAAAATTTAGAAATCTACTTCTTTATTGCCACTTCTACTCCAATAAGCACCACACAGTAAAAAACAGAACAACAGGGGCTCAGCGGTTAAGAGCACTGGTTGCTCTTCCAGAGGATTCAGGTTCAATACCCAGCACCCATATGGCAGTTCACAACTGTCTGCAACTCCAGTTCCAGGGACCCCAATACCCTCACACAGACATATATGCAGACAAAACACCAATGCACAGAAAATAAAAATAAATAATTATTTTAAAAAGCCCAACAAAAACTCCTAAGGGAACAGAATACTGAAATTCAGTCCTCTCTTCCTTCTCCCCTTAACCCTAGCCCAGAAGAAAAACTTGTTAAATACTGCCCTGGTTTTGGCATAAGAAATACAGTATTTCAGAAGCAATACCAATAAGGAGAATAACAGAAATTAGGACTGCACAGTTGTTAGAATTTCTCACCCACTCATACCTGCATTCTTCATCACTTTTAATGAGGGGATCAGAGCCTACAGTGCCCACCAGGAACTTGGGACTAAGCAAAGGCAGGCGAACATGTTGCAGCACCTATGAGATAATAAACACAATTAAGGCATGAGCACCCATTACAATTTGTTAGGAGAGTAATGACTCATGCTTACTGACTGTGTAGCTAAGAGTTTTTGGATCTAATTGGACATAATAAGTACAGAATGGTGGAAGGGATAAAAAGTACATCTAAAGTTTATTCTATCAACTCAGTAATGGAGACTAGTTACAAAACTAAAAACATGCTAGTATCACTTTAAAATGCTACTTTTAGCTTTCAACAATAAGCTATAAACTTTTAGAATATAATTTCCAGGGCTGGAGAGATGGCTCAGCAGTTAAAAAGTTCTTGCTCTTACAGAGGACCTGGTTATAATGCCCAGCACCCACACAGCAGCTCACAACTGTCAGTAATTCCAACCTCAAGGAATCTAAAGCCCTATCCTGACCTTTGTGGGCATCAGGCACACACATGGTGTACATACATACATGTAGGCAAAAATGCATATATATTAAGTAATAAATAAATGCACTTTCCCCTTATCTTCAATTTTGCTTTTTGCATTTTCAGTTATTGTTTGTCAACTTTGATCAGATAATAATAAATGAAAAATTCCAAAAATAAAAATGTGTATGTTACTTTTATTATGGTATACTACTATATTCTGTTTATAATTAGCTATTATTAATCCTTATTGAACCTAATTTATAAGTAAAACTATCACAGACTCACAGACTATGTGTCCGTGCGCGCGCGCGTGTGTGTGTGTGTGTGTGTGTGTGTGTGTATGTGTATGGTTTGAAGGTTTTAGGCATCCTTTAAATATCTTGGAATGTATTTCCTCTGAATAAGGAAGAAACTATTTATAGTCATGACAAGAATGAACCTTAAACATGTGACCACTTAGTTCCAATTCAATCACTTACTGTTCAAAGTGTGGCAGGACTTCCAAGCTATGGAGCAGATACATTCTTCCCTTCTTTTGTAATTTTACATAATTTCTGAATTGTGTAACAGTTCAAACAGAATGAATTCTAAACAGACAGGAGTCAAAGGAGCAATAAGTTCAGAACAATAAGCAATCAAATGCTTCTAAAGGCTCACTGCCTAGACTATTTGGAAACAAGGATTGTTTTGTCTTATTTTGACTGCTTTGTTTCTGCAAGACAAGTGCATAATTTTCATCTAGTACAAAGCAATTTCTCAGAGAAGCATTTTGATTCTTACCTGGGGTAACTGAGGACGTCTTTCCTGAATACTGTATTTGACCCAGGCCATCACTGCATTGAACACTTGTTCTTCACTCCGAACATTGAGCTCATCACTAGATATTATATCAATCAGTTGGTTGGCTGGAAGTAACATAAATTCTTCACTCTCCATTACCTGATCAGATTTAGGTAGGAAAAAAGGAACCTATAAGCACGATTATTGCCTTTATCTGTTTTGTTTTGTTTTTGTTAGAAGGCAAAATTATATTCCATAATGGAGTTAGTGTTTAAAACAAGGAGGAAAATAAAAGCTTCAAAGGAGAATAGAAAACACACATGAAGTTACAAAAGCTAATTATTGTTTAGTTTAAAAGTTTGGGGTCAGTGGGGCAGGGGAGGAGGGGAGGAGAGGGACCTGGGATTGACATGTAAAACAAGCTTGTTTCTAATTGAAATAAAAAAAGGAAAAATGTTTTCCTTTTAAAATAATGAATAAAATAAAAATTCATATTCAAAATAAACTACATAATAATACTAAATTAAAGCTTCATAATGATAGGAGGCATATAAAATGCCAGGAAAAGCTTTCAGAGCAAGATTAGCTGCTAAAAGGGCAGGAAAATCACGGACTCGGTTTACAGGATATCATCAGTTCTGCAAGCAAGAACATAATGAAGAAAGAACTAGACCGAGGGAAACTTCTGAGGACCAAATCACTATGAGATAGTATTCTAGTGAGAAGTACATACACACCCAGGCTTACTTTTACTCAAGTCTAGAGAACTGTCAGAATGGAAATAATATGACAATAAGGACATTCCTTTGTACAGGACAGCCATGAATTTTACGATCTTGTGAGTCTATTCATCATGATGTAACAGACAGGGTGAAATGCAGGGAAGGGAAACAGCTATTGCTGCCCTCTGGGTGGTTTCTCTATTACACTACATGTGATGTCTGGTAGCACTGGCAAGGTATTGTTTAAGGTTCACACTCTGTGTTGTCTTTAATGAGCACAATGGATTATTATTTTTTTTCTAAGAAACAGTTTTGTTTTTTTTTTAGATTTTATTTATTTATTATGCATACAACATTCTGCTTCCATGTATATCTGCACACCAGAAGAGGGCACCAGATCTCATAATGGATGGTTGTGAGCCACCATGTGGTTGCTGGGAATTGAACTCAGGACCTCTGGAAGAGCAGTCGGTGCTCTTAACCTCTGAGCCATCTCTCCAGCCCCACAATGGATTATTATTTTGTGGACAGGTCTATTTTCTTTTTCATCAAAAAGTTAGAATATTTAGCAGGATATGATAGGGCTTAACAATATTTTAAACATTTGATCAAGCATGTTTCTTTCAAAAACAAAGAAAATACAAATCATAAAATTAAGCAGTTAGGAACCGTAGCTATTTATTTCCTTTTATGGCACAAGGATTCAAATTATATTTGACAGTTAACCTTTACACTTCACCTGAGTAACTATTAGCCAGATAAATAATACTGACTATGGTTGCCCTTCACTTTCTGTGGAGAGTTGCTAGATTTAGGGGAACACCCCCCTAAACCAAGACCTATCTATATTACAAATAATGTGCTACTTTTCTGGAATTTATATTTAACTGGAGCACTGTATTTTACAGGCAACTCTAATTTGGGTGCTGTTGGTTCTTTAATGTCCAGAAGTAACATTTAGACCTAGTTCTAATAAGAGTTCTGGCCTTTGTGTCCTGCAAAACTTCAGCTGTGGCCAACTTTGACTGTCTACTTACGTATTTCCCAGTTTATTTATTTAAGTACAAGTTTGGTATTGCATATCTTTAAAACATTCTTTTAAAATTTCATCAGAAGATAATTTTCTTCTATTATATGGACTAAAAACCAAGTGTTAGCAGGCTGGGGAATGTGGTAAAGGTCTTGCTTAGTATGTGCAAGGGCCTGGGTTCTATCCCCAGCACTACAAACCACCACAAGGTCTGCACTGAGATTTTCTCTTGCCATAGTCAGAATGGCTGTAATGAAGAAAACAAGCAAAATTAAATGCTGAAAAAAAATGAGGGTAGGAAAGACCTCTTATGCATGGTTACTAAGAACATACTTTAATTTAGCTGCTATGGAAACTGGTCTGTAGATTCTCAGAAACTAAAGGGAGAATGATCCTGTGGTATGACTTAGATACATTAATCAAAGGAGTCAAAGTTAGCATACAGTAGATACCTACACTCTCATCTTCACTGTTGCATTGCTCATAACATCCAAGTTAGGGAGTCAGTTTAGGGGTCCATCAATGGACAGTGAAGAAAATGTGGCATACACAGTGGAAGATTTTTCCATTATAGAGTACAAAATTAGCTGACCATAGTGGCTCACACCAGTAATCTCAGCACTTGGGAGGCTGAAGAGGAAGGATTTCTGTCAGTTCAAGGCCAACTTGGGCTCCTAAACACTACTAATCTGATTGTTTTCTAGTAACAAAATGCTTGTACCCACTTAAGGCCAATGTCCTTAATACTATTTTTTAGAAACTTCCTGATCATACAATATACATATAGGTAGAAGTATATTCAATATATATAAGACTTCTTTTGAAAAAAATTATTCATTTTATTATTTTTATGTGTATGAGTGTTTTGCCTGCATGTATGTGTGTACTCCTTCATGCCTAGTCCCCATGGAGGTCAGAGGACGTCAGATCCCTGGGACTGGTATTATAGACTGCTGTGATCCACCATGTCGGTGCTGGAAATTGTTCCCAGGTCTTCTATCAGAGCAATAAGTGCTCTTAAGTGCTGAGCCAATGCTCCAACTCATAGAAAGTCCTCTTAAAAGAAACTCTTTGCACTTCTGATCCTATACTTCTGGTTTTCTTTTCTCCTTTTCTATTACCCCATGTCCTTTGCCAATCGCTCCTTTGCTAACCACCCTTCAATACTGGGAAGGCTGCAAGGTGCTCCTTTATCTCCACAGGGGCTCTCACTGGCATTATGTGACCACATTTATGGAGCTGTTTTAAAAACAGAAAAGTTTCACATATTTAGGCAGCTGAATCTACCAATTTCTTCCTTTATGGCTTCTAGGTTATATCTCACTTACAGGGGATTTAAATCAAGATTTAACCTCAGCCCAGCCTCTCAAGGAATAGATTCACTATCAATCAGAACCTCAATCCACCTCTTCAACTCTTCTGCTCTCTAGTGGCCAAGTTTCCTTTCAAGAGGGTTGTGCCAAAGCCTATTCACACCAGCTATGCACCTATGTCCTCACAGCCTCACCAAGAAGGTATATTACACTTAAGGAAATTTGTAACCCAAAAGATGATGCTAGCATGTAAAAGGCTGAGGATGCATGATGTTGAGCTCAAGGCCTGAGATGAAAAGTAAGACACTGTCTCAAAAAACAAAGCTGGAGAGAAAAAGCACTTTGGTGAGTTTATTTAAGGACACTCTGAATTTCTATCTCTGTGTATATTGTCTATTTTTCTGCAAGCTCACTGGTGTGAATTATTGGTGCTCTTGATGCATTAAGTAAAGTAGATTAGCCTTTTGATAGTGAATACAGATTGCAAATGTTTCCCTCAATTTGTGTTTGGCTTTTGTTTTAGGATCACAAAAAGAAAAAATTCTATATGTGATAAAATTGATAGATTTTAACTTTTAGTCATTCTAGTCTAGTACCTTAGAAATGCTTCTTCACAGTCATAAAGGGATTGTTTCATATTATTGTCACATTGAATAAGTGGAAAATAGTGCGTTTAATGAAAATTCTTTTGGTACCATCTAAATTTGTCATTTAAAAACATTATTATTATTATTTTAAAGATTTACTTATTTATTATGTATACAGTGTTCTGTCTGCATGTATGCTTGCTGGCCAGAAGAGGGCACAAGATCTCATCTCAGCTGATGGTTATGAACTACCCATGCTGGGAATTGAACTCAGGACCCCTGGAAGAGCAGTCAGTGTTCTTAACCTCTGAGCCATCTCTCCAGCCCCCTAAAAACATTAATTTACCAAGGAATCAGTGTATAACTTATCGTGTTGAATAAACCATCTAATTGGGAGGGAAATACTATAGGAAATCACTTCTCTGATACACAGGTCCTCTCATGCATAAATAAACCATGTTTTGGCTTATTAATCAACCCCTTATTAAGATGATTAGAGAGAAACAACTTTTGCTGGCAGAATATAAAATTGGCCTTTAAAAATCACTAACAGGCTGGGTGGCGGTGGCTCATACCTTTAATCCCAGCACTTGGGAGGCAGAGGCAGGCAGATCTCTGTGAGTTTGAGACCAGCCTGGTCTACAAGAACTAGTTCTAGGACAGGCTTCAAAGCTACACAGGGAAACCCTGTCTCAAAAAAAAAAATCACTATAGAATTTATAGCACCAATTTATTTGATATTGTAAGCTAGAACCAGAATACAAGGCAGGTGTTAGTTAGGAGAACATAAATCCATATTGTTCTCTTAAATTAAAAAGCACCTATTATTATTATAATTGTGTGTGTGTGTGTGTGTGTGTCTATGTTCATGTAGAAGCCAAAGGTCAATGTTGGGTCTCTTCCTCTATCATTCTTCACCTTATTTATTTATTTATTTTACTTGAGACAGATGGGGTTTATCATTGAACCTGGAGCTGTTTCAGGTAGATTGTCTGGTCAGCAGACTCCAGGATCTTTCTGTTTTTGTACCGCCAAAGGAGGTTACAGATGCTTACAAACAAGTCAGGCTCCTATATTGGTTGTCAGGAGCTCAACTCAGGTCTCTGTGTTTGCAAGACAAGCACTTCACCCAGGGAGCTATCTCACCAGCCCACAACTCACCTCTTGAAAGTTATGTTGAGTGAACTTGTCTGCAATCCTTAGTAATTCACGGCAAGAATGTGTGTCAGCAAAAGCCCGAATGCCCAGGCAATTTGAAGGATCTAATTGTCTCTTTAAGAATTCACAGCAGGCTTCCTGTATTTCTGCTAGCTGGAGGAGGCAAGC
Source organism: Cricetulus griseus (assembly GCF_003668045.3). NCBI lineage: Eukaryota > Metazoa > Chordata > Mammalia > Rodentia > Cricetidae > Cricetulus > Cricetulus griseus. The sequence goes on along the minus strand of NC_048598.1, from coordinate 30,956,419 downwards.
AGCAGGCAAGAGAGTCTGAACATTGCCTTCTTCCACAGTTATCTGGGAGGTATATGCGAAGTCAATCAGTAGTTCCATAGCCCTCTCATCAATGTCTCGGATCACTACTTCTGTCTGGCGGCTTTCTGCCAATTCTCCTGTAAACATTGCTCGGAAGTAGGGACTGCAGGCTGACAAGATGACTCGATGGGCATATATCTTCTTAGCGCCCACAACTAGCACCACATCACATAGCTCTCGATGCTTTCTCAGAAGGTTGATCACTTCCAAGGTCTGCCGAGGGTGCTTGTCTGAGATATAGGGCATACGAGCAGGCTGGGGAACCCCTTCTGGCAGTTTGTTGGGGTCTCCAAGGGTGCAGCGGCTTGTGACATCCATTCCAGTCTCTCCTGGTCGAATGTTGGTACACCTACAGGAATGAGGGAATGGAGAGAGATGGAAATAGTATTAGTTCTCTTCTTGCTCTAAAGTATTCGTAAGTGGTAAGAAAACTTGAAATTACCTAAAGAACTTTTTCTAACTCTAGAACTCATACATTTCTTCACAGGTTATTAATTTCATGTCAGACTACTTTTATTACATAATTTCATGAAAAAGATATTTTTCCAGAAGTACCAGACTGTCTTTGGCAATATTTCTTACATTAATAAAATTTATGAAAAACTGACAGGGGAGGGGGAGAATCAGCCAAAACTAGGTATATCTGAGAGTGCCCTAGGAAAATCTGCTATTTTGTCTATTAATTAAGAACTAAAATTTTTGTAGTCTGTTTTCTGTTTCCCTCTACTTTGGGATCTGTGGACATGAAGGACTCTGTGCTGGAGGCTATTGGTGCCTTGTGAGCTGATACACAGAGATGAAAATTTCTATATAGAATGCTAGGAATTTTGGCTCTATGTCCAAGTTAGAGGAATACCTTATGTGGATGAGATGCTGCCTAGTTTCGAGTTGTGTCTAGCCAGCCATCTGTAAGCAGAGTTCTGCCTGACTTTGAGTTCATTGACCCTCTTTCCTCTTTCGGCACCTGGACACAATTTCTTCCATGGGGCACTCTCATTGAAAGTTCACTTTCATTGGAACCCATGGTTTTAAATATCAGAGCTTATTTCCCAATATCATGTTCTGTTTGAAGAAACCGTAGATTTAATTTTACAGTGAATGGTACAAGTTCATATGGAGAAACAACCCAAGGACCACTGGTAATGCAAAACTCAACATCAAATCAAGTGCTAAATTTTGGGGCCCAACCAGAATGTTATCTGAGAACATTGTTCCTTTGTTGGATTCTCTAAATTTTCTTCTTCGGTTCTAAGTGGAGGAATGCAGCTATAAATTTGGATGCTTAAGGCTGCTTTAACAACCTTGTACCAATGACATGAAGATGACACCATTGTCTTTTCCAGGTTTTTGTTGTTGTTTATTGTGTTTTGAGATAGGGTTTCTCTGTGTAACAGCTCTGGCTGTCCTGGAACTTGCTTTGTAGACCAAGTTGGCCTCAAACTCACAGAGATCTGCCTGCCTCTGCCTCCCAAGTGCTAGAATTAATGGCCTATGCCATCACTGCCTGGCATTCTTTTTAGTTTTTTAGTGTGTGTGTGTGTGTGTGTGTGTGTGTGTGTGTGTTTTCAAGACGCTTTCTCTGTGTAGTCTTGGCTGTCCTGTAGACCAGGCTGGCCTCAAACTCTCTGCCTGCACTGCCTCCTGAGTGCTGGGATTAAAGGTGTGCGCCATCGCCAGCTTATTTCTCATGTTTTAAAATGCATTTGCTCTTCTGCATTTGTTTACTAACTCTGTATGTTTAAAAAGGAGTCCTCTCAAACTTTTAAAAGTGTAACAGGCAATATTAAAAAAACAAAGGTTTGAATATAAAAAACAGAAATTTAAAAATTCATGAAAAGCATTTAAAATTAGTCTCTGGGAAAAAAAAAAAACATCCCTCCCAACAAGACAAATCAGACCTATAAAACTGTTTAAAGACTTTAATTACATTTATTTTCTTTTACAATTTTTACACTTATTTTTTCTGTGTGTGTGTGCACATGTGTGTGTGCTATGGCCCATGTGTGAAGGAAATGGTTCTCTCTTTTACCATGTGGGTTCTGGGGATCAAATGCAGATCTCCAGTCTTGGCAGCAAGAGCCTTTATGCACTGAGCCATTTTGCTGGACCCAAATTTTAATTCTTTTTAAGAAATATTAATTAAATATTTTTTTTGAGAGAGTCTCTGTACATAGACCTGGTTGGCCTCTAATTCAGAGATCCCCCTGCCTCTTCCTCTGAGTACTTCATTTAAAGGTGTTTGTCACTTGCCTGGCCCTAAGTTTTCATTGTTAAACTTGGTTTGATTCAAATCTTGCTATTTGTTACTTTCCTAATGTAGCTGGTATTTACTTCTCCTTTTCATTTGGGTGCTATTTTTTTTTTCCACCAAGCCTGAGACTGCTGCCTTTCCTCAGTGTGGCTGGAGACTAAATCAATCTCAGAATGTAGCCTGAGATACTGAGCTCCTGTCTTTTTTTTTCCCCCTCTTTTTATTTAAATTAGAAGCAAGATTATTTTACATGTCAATCTCAGTTCCCTCTCCCTCCCCTCCTCCCCTATCCCCCACTAACACCCTACCTATCCCATACCCTTTCTGCTCCCCAGGGAGGGTGAGGCCTTCCATGGGAGAATCTTCAGAGTCTGTCAGATCCTTTGGGATAGGGCCTAGGCCCTCCCCCATATGTCTAGGCTGAGGGATTATCCTTCTATGTAGAATGGGCTCCCAAAGTCCACTCCTATGCTAGGGATAAGTACTGATCTACAAGAGGCTCCATAGATTTCGGAGGCCTCCTCACTGACACCCACATTCATGGGGTCTGGATCAGTTCCATGCTGGTTTCCCAGCAATCAGTCTGGGGACCAAGAGCTCCCCCTTGTTCAGGTCAGCTGTTTCTGTGGGTTTCACCAGCCTGGTCTTGACCCCTTTGCTCATCACTCCTCACTCTCTGCAACTGGATTCCAGTTCAGCTCAGTGTTTAGCTGTGGGTGTCTGCTTCTACTTCCATCAGCTGCTGGATGAAGGCTCTAGGATGGCATATAAGTTAGTCATCAATCTCATTATCAGGGGAGGGCATTTAAGGTAGCCTCTCCACTGTTGCTTAGATTGTTAGTTGGTGTCATCCTTGTAGATCTCTGGACATTTCCCTAGTGCCTGATTTTCTTTAAACCTATAATGGCTCCCTCTCTGATGGTATCTCTTATTTTGCTCTCCTCTATTCTTCCCCCTACACAACCTTCCTGCGCCCTCATGTCCTCTTCACATTCTCCTAGCTCTCTCTCCCCATGCTCCCAATTTGCTCAGGAGATTTTCCCTTTCCCTTTCTCTGGGGGACCATCCATGTCTCTCTTAGGGTCCTCCTTGTTTCCTAGCTTCTCTGGCGGTGTGGATTGTAGGCTGGTAATCCTTTGCTCTATGTGTAAAATCCATATATGAGTGAGTGCATACCATGTTTGTCTTTTTGTGACTGGTTTACCTCGCTCATAATGGTTTCTTCTATTTCCATCCATTTGCCTGCGAATTTCAAGATTCCATTGTTTTTTTCATTTGGTGCTACTTTACTATTTCTAGTTACAGTTTAGCACTGAGTCTGCAACACAGAGTTTAGGCTGCATGAAGTCAGGAAGAAAACAGCCACAAACTCCCCCTACCCCCATTAAACATATTTAATACTCTATTTCTTTGATTCTAACTTTCAAGGTATGAACTATTACTCCAAATGACATGTAATTCATCTTAAGAAGTCTTATCAGTCAGGCATGACGATGCATGCCTGTAATCCTAGTACTTAAGAGGCCGAGTTAAGCCGATCAAGGACAGTCTTGGCTACATAGCAAATTCTTGTCTCAAAACAAGTCTTATTTAATCTAATAAGGTATGTGTCCAAAAATATAGGTCAATTATAATGGTTCTAAAGGATTTTCAAAAAGTCAGCACATACCCACCTACATATACACCCAAAATCACAAAATCAAAAGCATAGTTATATAAAGAATGGTATGCCAGCTGATGCTGGGCAACTGCTGAGAGCTCAACACAGTCAGACAATTCTGTGATCTATCGTAAGAGGAAAGCTTCAGATCCACCTGTGACTAACAATGAAGAATTAGATAAGTGCTAGGTTTCCACCAGTGAGAAAAGCTCTGTGTCACGTTAGTATAGTATTTACATTTCCAAAGTTATTAAATCAACATGACTTATGAACAGGGCAGCTGATAAATAAACTGTTGTAGACTGTTCATCAACAGTAAAAGAATAAGATGAAGTATTTGCTGACACATTTACAGGTGGAAACGAACAGTGTGAAGTAATACAACTCCTTTGCCTGCATAAATCTGGGTTATTTTCTCTCAATCATCAAATCTAATACTAGAATACTAACACTATTTTGGTATAAATTTCATATTTATCCAAACTTTTTAGCTATAATTAATTATTTTAATTATTTTGTTCTGTTCTGATTTATTGAAACTTGGATTTTGTGTCCTCGACAGGTCTGAACTCACTCTATAGCTCAGGCTGGCCTAGAACTCGCAAAATAGTTCAAGCTGACCTTGAATTCATGGTATTCCTCCTGCTCCAACCTTCCAAGTACAGGGATTACAGACATGAGGCATCGTACTTGGCTTCTAGGTTCTTTAACCCTAAACTGGGTATCCACTGCACAAAGACAGGTAAGCTGATGCACAGAAAAGCTTTCCATCTAGTGCTTGTTACACACTTGCAGTTTAAAGTCAGAAATATTGTAATAAAACTATCTAAATTTCTCTTAAATAAGTTGGTTATTCTTATCCATATTAAAATTAAATTTCTCACTGGGTGTGGTGACGCCTTTAATCCCAGAACTCTCGAGGCAAAGACAGGCAGATCTCCGTGAGTTCTTGAGCAGTTGAGGCAGGATTTTTATGGGTAGATTACAGAGTGAAATCCTGTCTCAACAAACAAAGATAGCTCAGCAGGTTTTTGAGGTTGCTGCCAAGCCTGATGACCTCAGTTCAATCCTGGGCACCTATGTGGTGGAAGGAGAGAACCATCTCCTGCAAGTTGTCTTTCACTTGTGTTCTATGACAAGTACATCAAGTACATTTGTACATATACAGATAGAAAAAATTAAAAGTAGTATGCTTAATATTTGAAGTTATTCTGAATTAAGAATTCGGCAGGTCCTTGACTATTTTAACAGTGTAAGATATGGGTTCCATCTCATGGAGTGGGTCTTATATCCAATAAGAAGTAGTTACCCCAGAACATTTGTGGTACTCTTGTACTAGTGTATCTTGAAGGCAGGTCATTGTAGGTCACAGGGCTTGTAGCTGATAATACTGATGATTACTTTTCTTCTCTGGTAGCATAAAAAGTACCTTCCAGAATCATGCGCTCTAGTCAGTAGCTCAATTTCTCCATGTTGAATGACATAAGTAACCAATCTCCAACAATAGGAGGGCTTGACCAGGTGACGGAGAGTAACAACTCAACAAGATGTAATCCATTCCTGGCACTGGAGGTTTTACTTGGTGGCAAAAGATGGGGCATTGTCTCCTGAATTATATGGTAATTCCATTTCAATTCCTTTCATATGTGTATATATTTTAGAAAGCTTCTACAGTAGTAGGCTTCCACATGTCTTTTCAAAAGGCCTTTAATATTAGCTGTCCCTCCTCATATCCCTATTTTACCCTGCTCTCCCACCCCACCCCACCTCCATTTAATCTTCCTGTTCTACTTTCCCTTTGGACTAAACAGATCACTGGCTCTAGGGAAAAACCTACTACTATTATTCTGCTAAAGGAACAAAGCAATAAAATGACTCCTAATGACATACTGCTAAACTGATAGCTCAACCTTCATTAGAGAAGCTGCTCTTTGTTGTAGACAGTAATTAACACAAAGACCCACAACTAGACAGAGAATACAGACAGTGAGACTTGGGAGCATTTGGCCTTAAATGGGATCTTTTTCAAACCTCTCCCCTAAAGGTTCGGGGATCTATGTGGAAGAGGAGGTGGAAAGATTCTAAGAAGCAGAGGTAGTAGATGGTCAAGCAGTGCCTCCAAATACAATGGGACTGGTGCACATATGAACTCACAGACTGTGACAGAACACTGAGAAGGGGAAGTGGACACACAGTCCCACCTCTAACCAAGAAGCTATGAGAGACTGATACGGGCTGGGAAAGGGAAAATCAGTTTTCTCCAATGATGAAGTGTCACTGGGTGTATCAACCACAGTCCAGGGCAGGCCCCATGCCCAGAAGTAGTTGGCCAACACAAACAGACTCCATGGGTTTGTGTGTGTGTGTGTGTGTGTGTGTGCTTTTAATTGTGTGTTATAATTTTTAAAATATTTATTTTATTTTATGAGCATTGGTGTTTTGCCTGCATTCATGTCTGTGTGAGGCTGTTGGATTCCCTGGAACTGGAGTTACAGACAGTTGTGAGCTGCCATGTGGGTGCTGGGAACTGAAGCCAGGTCCTCTGAAAGAACAGCCAGTGCTCTTAACCGCTGAGCCATCTCTCCAGCCTCCTTGTTTTCATTCTTATTGTTTATTTTTTCAGAGAGAAAGAAAATGAACATGAAGTTGGATGGATAGGGAGGTGGGAGGATCTGGAAAGGGTTGGGGGAAGAGAAAGAATATAATTAAAATATTCTGTATGATTTTTTTTTTTTTTTGAGACAGAGTTTCTGTGTAGCCCTGGCTGTCCTTATTCTGTAGACCAGGCTGGCCACAAACTCAAAGAGATTTTCCTGCCTCTGCCTCCTGAGTGCTGGGATTAAAGGAGTGTGCCATCACTGCCTGGCAAAAAATGTTTTTAAACAAAAAATATTCATTAAAAAAATTCTGTTAACGCCAGGCGGTGGTGGCGCACGCCTTTAATCCCAGCATGCGGCTGGCAGAGGCAGGGGATCTTTGTGAGTTTGAGACCAGCCTGGTCTACAAGAGCTAGTTCCAGGACAGCCTCCAAAGCCACAGAGAAACCCTGTTTCGAACCCCAAAAAAATTCTGTTAAAGAAGCAAAGTAGAAAACTTGAGATCACAAAGATAAGGAGTCTAAACTGATTGGTGCACGCCTTTAATCCCAGCACTTGGGAGGCAGAGGCAGGCAAATCTCTGTGAGTTCAAGGCCAGCTTGGTCTCCAGAGTGAGTGCCAGGATAGGCTCCAAAGCTACACAGAGAAACCCTGTCTCGAAAAACAAAACAAGGAGAGAGAGAGAGAGAGAGAGAGAGAGAGAGAGAGAGAGAGAGAGAGAGAGAATTTCAGGTTCAGTGAAGACATACACTGAACAGAATTTCAGGTGAAATGTTTTTAGTTACCTATCCACTTATGGCAGGGGAAGCCAGGATTGAAGAACCAATGGTAATCTCCTCGAAACCTCAGCTAGTTAAAAAAAAAACAAAAAAACTAACAAATATCCTTTATAATTAGGTGATAGATGCTGATTTAATATTCAACTTTTAATTTTCAAATCCCTCTAACCACTCAGTCTTCCTACTTGCATTACTTATTTGTATGCAAAGGTTTTGTTCACAAATGAAGGGGAAGAGGGATAGCCCTTCTTTTGATTAAAGTATCAAGTATTCTACCTTAGTGGCATTCATGTGGTGTGATGCATTTACTCAATTGCGCACAGTAACAGCTGGAAACCAAGAGCTGGGCTGTTCTTTCCATTTCTGATCAAAGCATGCTGGAAAAGACTTTCTATTATGGTAATATTTGTGATGGACTACAAAAATATAAAGTTAACCAGATCTCATTTGGGTAAAATAAATTCTGCCACACTGTTTTTTCTCACTGACAGTGAAGAAAACCCATACATATTTAATGACTAGAAGCTGGAATCACATTTCTCCCTGGTTTTGGTCCATTATTCTTTCCCGTAAACGAGTAAATCACAAATATAGGGGAATTGATTTTCACTCTGTAGATAATATACAGGCCACTAGAGTCATCTCTCTATGTCTGAAGTAACATTCTGCTTGTATTTACCTCTACTCAGTCACCATTAAAAGTTTTGTCAAGTGAATCCTCAAGGGGTGATATACTGAGGTGGTTCTTAGGCTCCCTATCTTTGAGACCTAAAGTTTTCTACTTTGCTTCTGTCAAGAGTCCTGTCTTAGGGAATCATCATCAAAGAGACCAGAGAGACTACATCCAGCAACTGATGGGAGCAGACACAGAGTCCCACAGCCAAACATTAGGCAGAGCTCTGGAAGTCCTACAGAGGACGGGAAAGATGGATCAGAGGAACTGGGGGATCAGGAACACCATGAGAACACAGTCCACAGAATCAATTGGCAGGGAATCAGGGAGGCTTGCAGAGATCAGGAAGCCTGGTCTGACCTAGGTCCTCTGCATATGTGGCTGAATAGTTTGGTGTTCTTGTGGGATTCTTAACAGAGGCTGTCACTGACTCCTTTGCCTACTTGTGTAAGCCATTTTCTCCTACTGGGTTGCCTTGATCAGCCTTGATGTGATGGTAGTGCTTGGCTTATCGTGGCTTGTTATGCCATGTTTGGTTGATGTCCTTGGGGGGCTTGCTCTTTTCTGAGGGGAGACAGGATCTGGAGGAAAGGGGAAGTGTAGAGAGAAGGGGGGGAGGGGGAGGAGGAGAAATGCAGTTGGGACATAATGTATGAGAGAAGAATAAAAAAATTCTGCTCATACCACCGGGGCTAGCTCACCCTCATGCACACCACCAGGACAACGTGGGACCACGGTCACCAACACAGACCTTGGCTGCAGTAGAGCCACAGACTCAGACATCATCATGGCCCCAGGTGCCAGCACAGGACACAGATCAGCTTATCCCCCACCCCCATGTCAGCATGGCCCTTTGGATGTCTGAATGGCCTTAGGCAGTCGCCCAGGCCACAGACATCCCAGTGGCCCACAGTGGCAACACAGGCCAAGGACATCACCAAGGAACCAGACATGGCCCTTGGCAGTAGCTGAGACCCTGATGTCACCATGGCCTCAGGTGGTGGGACAGGCCACTTCAAATCAGTAGCAACATTGCTTCAGGTGGCAGCACGGGCTCTGCTACAGGCCTGTTCCTCACCACCATCTCATCTCCAGTTCCACCTCTCTCCACAGCACACCAACTGTTTCTCTCCCATCTTTCCACCAGGAACTAGCTTCCCCATATCTCCATTATATATTTATTTATCACAGTGACACCTGCTGCCCTGGCCCATGGGGGCCAGAACAGGTGCTTGGTGTCCCTGAACCACTCTGAAAAGTTTCTAGACCCACATTAGATTAGATTACTTTGGGTGCAGGAATACTAAGTATAATGAACCTTATTTAAAAGCACCACGTGTGTCAGATCAGTTTGAATCAGCCAGGCTTTACTATGATTATAGAAAAAATATGTAAGTCCACAGGCATTCTTTATACATAGTCTTCTGAAAGTTTAATATTACATCAGCTGTTTGGAGGTCTGGATTTTTCAAAATGAGAGTGTTATAAATAGGATTAGGTTTAGTTGTAAAATGCAGAGTGCCTCACAAGCAACTAAAAAATGAAACAACGGGCAAGAAAACAGTTACACACATCCGATTTAGTCAAGAATGTGGGTACAAAGAGAAGGGAAAGGACACCACTTTAAAAAGTTATTCTAAAACTTGTTGCTATTGGTTTTGGATTTCAAGTAAATATGTTAGGGTGGGGTGACAGCTGGGGCCTGGAGAATATTTGTATATAAATAACCACTGTTGAAGCCTGTAAGCTGGGTATTTCCTGTGTATTAAGTATGTGTGGTCCAAGCTGTAACTCCAGTTCCAGGGCATGACATGCTCACAAACTCTTCTGCATGTGAGTTCCTATATGAGGACACTATACACACAGTGTATAGACATACATTCTGGGAAAATACCCACACATAAAATAAATCTTTAAAAAAGGACATGTTCTAGAGGCTACAAAAATTATTTTTCTTTAAGATCCGCAAACAAACAACAAAACCCAAAATCCCACAACCTAAGTGGAGTGGGAGAGAGCCTATAAATCACTTCAATCTGATGATCACTGCATTACAGAACTAAGGTGTACTGTCTATGTATGTATTTACAGTCTTTGCATATTAATAGTCTCCAAGTTTCCAAACATGGAAAGCATCCTTCCTTGTTCAACATATGAGCTGTTATCCAGCTCAAATCAGGTACATGTAGATGTAGAATAAAGAAGCTACTGTGATTATCTGTGACTTTCTTAAAACCCCGACCCTTTGAGCAGAGAGGTCTCCTGCAGCTTTGGGATAAACCACAGTTTCCTCCTGGAGCCGATTCATGTGAATGCTACAAGGAGGGCAGTTTGTAGGGTTATTCTGCAATAAAATAAAGGTTATTATTATTATTAGTTATGCAGCTTTCTGTATTAATCTTAATTATTTAAAACTCCAGGGACTGCACCAAATATAGATTCTTTTGATTCAGTCATCAAGAAGACCTTCACTTGTAAAATATGGGAAGACTCAAGTACTTGGAGAAAGAGGTCTACAAGATGAATTTCAGATTTAGCATAACAAAACTGAATTTAAGTCCCCTTTTCCCAGCTAAAAGTAAGTAAAATGATGTAAGGAGATATTTATTGTTAGTGTCTCTCTCTCCCTCCCTCCCCCCCCTCTCTCTCTCTCTCTCTTTCTCTCTCTGTGTGTGTGTGTGTGTGTGTGTGTGTGTGTGTGTGAATGTACATTTGTGTTTGGAGATCAAGGGACACCTTTCCAAAGCTGGTTCTCTCCTTCCACTATGGGTTCTGGGCAATGAACCCAGATCATCAGGCTTGATGTCAACTGTGGACCTGCTAAGCCATCTTGCCAGCCCCCAAATTTCAATATTATCTCTTAGTTTCTAAAATATGGTTAAGGTTTATTATCTTTAAAAAAGGTTATTTCAGGCTGGGCTTTGATGGCGCACACCTTTAATCCCAGCACTCGAGAGGCAAAGACAGGCAGATCTCTGTGAGTTCCAGGACAGCCTCCAAAACAATACTGAGAAGCCCTGTCTCGAAAAACCAAAAAAAAAAAAAAAAAAAAAAAGGTTATTTCAGTTAATATACAAGAAGCAATTTATAATTTATGAACCAAAAATGGAGGCAGGAACCTTATAAAGAATAGTTTAAATAACTGGCAAATAATAGAATTAAGAAATTTGGATTTTCATAATCATTATATTGTGAACACACAGAGAAAGACAACCTATGTCTATCAGTTACATAATATAAAGAGCTGTTTACTCAGGACTGAAGAAAATTCAAATATGCATCAAGAAGCAACTGGAGAACTTAATTATTTAGAGTGGAAATGCACAGATAATCAGAAAGAGGGCAAACAAGCTGGGGTTGGTAGATTGATGCTGTAATTCCAGTATGTGGAAGGCTGAGTTAGCCAACTGTGAGACAGAAGCCAACTCAGTGACACAACAGATCTTATTTAAAAAACAAATAACCAAAACCAAGCAAATAAAAACTCCAAACCAAAAACATTCAACAGCTATCAACAAAACAAATATAACCCCAAACAAAAAAGAAAAGGGGAAGGAAGGAATAAATCCAAATAAAAAATAAACTATTATTAAGGGCAGGGTGGGCTGGGGATAAGGCAAACACTCTACCATGAGTTACGCCCAAATCAGACAATGTAATTTTGGAGGCGATGGATATATGCAATGCTGTGATGATGGTGACACCGATGTGATTGTTAAAATCTTCAGTCACATAGGAGACACACCTTCAGGCTCATCTGTGAGGGACTGTTTAGAATAGGTTAACAGGTCCACACTCTGCCCTCTGTCCTGCAGCAGGTGCCCGAACCTCAGAGCCCTCATCCAGTGGCTGATGGAAGCAGAGGCAGACATCCACAGATATACACTGATCTGAACTCTGGAACTTAATTGTAGAGAGGGAGGAATGAAGATCGAAGGGGTCGGTACCAGGCTGGTGAAACCCACAGAAACAGCTGGCCTGAACAAGGGGGTGCACATCGACCCCAGACTGCTGTCTGGGAGGCTTGTACAGGACTGATCCAGACCCCTGAACATGGATGTCAATGAGGAGGCGTCTGCACTCTAGGGGACCCCTGGTAGTGGATTAGTATTTTTCCCTGGTGTAAGAAGGGACTTTGAGAGCCCATCCCACGTGACAGGATGCACTCTTGGCCAGGACACATGGGGAAGGGCCAAGGCCCGGCCTAGGATGATGTGGTGGACTTTGGGGAGTCCCATGGAGGGCCCTACCCTGCCTGGGGATTGGAAGGAGGATGGGGTGGGGGTAGGTCGGGGGTGGGGGAGGAGAGATGGGGGTGAGGGGAGGGAGAGGGAGAAGAGAGTGATATGTGAAACAAGCTTGTTCCTAATTTGAAAAAAAAAAAAAAAAAAAGACTTAAATGTTCTGAGAATAAATTTAGACCATGAATCCTATTGAATTATCTATTGATGTTTAAAATGTATACTGGAAAAAAATCATATATATTTTCCATTTGAAAAAAAAAAAAAGAATGGGTTAACAGAGGTGAACACATCCCCTCAAATGCAGGCAATGGCAGTCCCTGGGCTGGGGTCCCAGACTGCATTAAAAGGAGAAAGCGAGCTGAGCAGCAGTGTTCTCCACTCTATTCCTGATGAATGCAGTGTCACCAGCTTTCTCAAGTTCCTTCCAGGACTTCCCTGCCATGATAAGCTGTACCTCTCTTAAATTGCTTCGGCAGGTATTTTGTCATACCAACAAGGAAAGTAACTAATACAACAGGTGTGTTCATAGATCCAAACTCATCAAATGTATACATTAAATATGGGTAATGTTTGTATATTATATATCAAAAAGGCTTAAAAATAGTTTTTAGCCAGGTGGTGGTGGCACACACCTTTAATCTCAGCACTCGGGAGTCAGAGGCAGCTAGATCTCTGTGAGTTCAAGGCCAGCCTGGCTTACAAAGTGAGTTCCAGGACAGCCAGGGCTGTTACACAGAGAGACCCTGTCTCAAAAGACAGACAGTCAGATAGACAGACACACTCACACACACACACACACACACACACTGCAAAGGACACATGCACACACATACACACACACACACACATACACACACACTGCAAAGGACACACACACACACACACACACACACACACACACACACACACACACTGCAAAGGTAAAATATTGAAGTATTTGTTTCACATCATCGAGACAGGTTTGGATATGACAGACAAAAACTAATTAGTACAAATGATTTGCTTTGCTGTATGACAGGGACATCGCACGGGGCTTTTCCAGTGCATTTCTTTTCTGACACTATAAGCACTAAGAAGTTCTATAGTATTCCAAAGGCACTGTGCTACTTACAAAGGGGACAGGGAACACAGAGACGGCTCAGCAGTTAAGAGTATGGTTCCCAGTACCCACACTAGGCAGCCCACAACTGCCAGGAACTCTAGCTCCATGATGCCTCCAATATCGCAGAACATCCTCCCCACAATAGATAATTCTAAAAAGGTGGAGATAGGTAACTCAAGCATTCTGGCCACTGGATCAGCCCCATTTAAGTCTCTTTCAGACACCAAATATCTAAGACTATACTGGTCTGAAAAAGACAGTGTCTCGCTCACTTTGCTTCCCTCAAAGCTGTAATAGTTTAATACAGTTTGTTTAATAAAGCACAGGGGTGTTTCAAGAGTCTCCTAAAAGGAGAGGAAACTAACAACATTCTAGGAAGAAACTGTACTTACAAGACAAAGGCATGATATTGAAAGCATAGAACACAGTTCTTTTTTTCCCCAATAGCAACTTATTTTCCAAAATTATGTAACTTTGGTTGGCTTTAGTACATAGGTGATTAATATTCTAGAGTACAAACTGTTCATAATTTCCAACATCTGGTAGAAGCAACATTGCTTATGCTTGACAATTTAAAATCTGATACTTAAAGCTGAGTGTTAAAGGCTAATCTTACAACCCACACAAACAATCAGGGAAGCATTTAAAAATACATGTTTGCCGGGGCCGGAGAGATGGCTCAGCGGTTAAGAGCACTGACTGTCCTTCCAGAGGTCCTGAGTTCAATTCCCGGCAACCACATGGTGTCTCACAACCACCTTGAATGAGACATGGTACCCTCTGCTGGCATGCAGGCAGAATACTGTATACATAATAAATAAGTACAATCTTTAAAAAAAATACATGTTTGCTTATTTTATGTACATGGGTATTTGGCCTACATGTGTGTCTGTGCATCACATGTGTGCCTAGTACCTGCAGAGGCCAGAAGAAAGAATCAGATCCCTTGCAACTGGAGAAAAGGAAAGTTCTGAGCTGCCATGTGGTTACTGAGAATCAAACCCAGGACCTAAAGAAGAGCAGCTAGTGCTCTTAACCATTCAGATATCTCTAATAGTGCCTAACTGCCTTGTATGTAGTAGATGATGGGAGAATAAATGACATGGTTGATGTTGGTACAAATCAAGCTTCTGAAAGAAAAAACAAAATCACCATTAAAGAGGGAAGACTAATTAGAAAATTCCCATAGCACTGATATTAAATGTTGAAACCAAAGTGTTAGTGTTCTGACTTTAATTATTAAGTTAATTAAATAAGATAGTATTGTTGAACTCTTATCTGAATACATCTTCATTTCATTTAGGTATAATGTGGATAAGCTAATTTTTGCATAACTACTTTGTTCTTTTAAAAGTATAACATTAAGTGAGGTGTGGTGTAATGCCAGCACTTGAAAGGCTAAGGTTGGAGCATGAGGTACATACCAAAGTCCTATCAACAAAATACAACACTCCCCCAAGTCTGTCTTAGCATTACACATACATATATCAACACATACACTTTGTGTTCTGATTACTGCATTAATATATATTCTGACTTTTTCCTATAGACTCATTAACTATCTACTTTTCAAATTTAGAAAAGTAATTCTATTTCTGTCTTATTTTTTGAAACAGGGTTTTGCTATGTAGCCCAGGCTGGCCTACACCTTATGATCCTCTTGCCTTAGCCTCCTCCTACTGAGATCGAAGGCATGTACCACCATATCTGAGTGAAAGTAACTCTTGAATTGAGTCATTCTCCAAAGCACTGTCCCTTAATTCTCTACTCTGGACAAACATTTTGGAGGAATTAATCTACTCTAATAGTGCCCATCACCCACACACAAATGGCTAAAGGATTCCTATTTCTTACTTGGGTAATACTGAATTGGGATCCATGTTAATGTCCCACTATCATCAAAACTGATTTCTTGGTTCTCTCCCTTAAACTTTCCCAGATTAACAGAGAAAAATCTTAATTCTTTCAGTTGCTCAATCCAAAACTCCTTAGAGTCCCTTCCCATCACACCCTCAAACCCAACCACCAGCAAACCCTGCTACCTTCAAATAGGATCCAGCTGTTTCCCTACATCCATACTGGCTTGGCTTTCATGTTAATTTTGGCTATTCCCATCCTTTTCTCACCCAGACTATTACAACAACCTTATGAATTATAGTCTTAATCTTCTTTTTGCCAGTTTATATTCCTTCACTAAACAACATCAGAGTTCCTCTGGTAAAGTAAATCATATCTTTAGAGCTACTCCTGTGCTTGAAACCTTTTGAAAATGCCCAGAGGGGAGACAAAGCTTAGTTAAGGCTCGAAAGCGCTGGGACCTTCTCCACGCTGAGTCTTTGAGCATCTCTTTGCTCTCTGCTCCCCAGCTACAGACTTTCTTGCTGGCCTGGGGACAAAGTCAAGCTTCTTTTGCTTTAGTTCTTTATTCCTTCTTCCTGAAAGGTCTTCTCCCACATATTTGCAGAGTTCACTCCTTCATTCCTTTCACACATTTGCTAGACTACCAATTTATCATACCATTCTCTATGAAATAATTCATATTTCTACTACTCAGAATCGTTCACCTTGTTTAATGTTTCTTCATAAATACATAATATATTGGCTCTTTCCTTCAATTAAAATAAAAGCTCTTTGAGAACAAATGCTTCTGTTCTTTCTTACATGCTGCTATACCCCAACACTTGGATCAAGAACCCACTAAGGAGCTGCTTATGAATTAACTTTTCTTCTTGTTAAAAATGCATATCCTCCAAATGTTCTCGTCTAGTTCTCATGCAAGAACACCAAGTTTGTAATTAGGCCAACACTGGTCAAACTTAGGCTCCTTACTTACTAGGCTAGGAAAATTACCCAACCTGGCTTGTCTTAGTAATCATTTCTACTGCTGTGATGTTGGGATGAAACATCATGACCAAAGAGTGCTGGCGAGGGTATGGGGAAGGGGAAGGATCTCTCTGGCTTCTACTTCCACATCATAGTCCATTAATAAAGGAAGCCAACACAGGAAATCAAACAGGACAGGCACCTGAATGCAGGAGCTGATGCAGAGGCCATAGAGGAATGCTGCTTACTGGCTTGCTCCCTGTGGCTTGCTCAGCCTGCTTTCTTACAGAACCCAGGATCACCAGCCCAGGGGTGGACCCGCCCTCAACGGACTGGGCCCTTCCACATTGATCACTAATTTAGAAAATGATCTACAAGCTTGCCTAAAGCCTGATCTTATGGGGGCATTTCTCAATCGAGGCTCCCTTCTCTCAGATGACTCCAGCTTGTGTCAGGTTGACATAAAGTAGCTAGTACATGTCTCATCTCTATGTTCATCATGTGTATGTGAGGATAACTGTACTTACTTCATAAAGACTGACAATGTTAAGCTTTCTCTAAATTAGGTCCTCTGACTCCATATGCAGATCTTTTTCATCACAAACTGTCTTGGTAAACTGGACCAAGTATTTAAAATGGAAATGATTTTGGAAATCTGCTCTATGTGCCTGCCTATTATTCTTAGGAGAAAAAGAAAACATGCAGGCACATGGCTGTATTATGCTGCTCTTCTAAAATAAGCAGGCATAAGAACAGGGATACTGCTAAGCTGAGATAATAATTTTAAATATTCTGGGAAGCTGTATTTAACTCTAGAAGTGTTTAAGTCTAGACATTGTACTTAGTTCTATTGAGTTTGTTCTGTTCCTCCTTTTTTCTGCTATTTATCTTTGTAAATTCATTTAAGAATCCAATCTCCTTCCCTAGTGTCATCTTCTCCAAAGAGTTTTATGGAAGGAAGCATCTTTCTCTGTATATTTTGTTTTCTTAGATACCAGTAATGAGAAATCATAAGCAATCTGGAAATAGGTCATGTTTATACCTTGCTCATTTATGCTCACAGCTTCTTTGCCTGGTAGAATAAATGCTCTGAAGAGGTAAGTGGCTCACTGAAGAGTAATAAGGCATAGAATTAAAATACAGAAGAAATGTGTCTTAGGCAGAAGGAAGTATTTCCCCTGGAGATTAATTTGCAGATCATTTTCTGGCAGTCAGGAGGAGAGGTACGAGATCATGGGAGGAATGGATAAGAATGTGAAATGTTTGCTGTGTAGAATATGAAGCAATGACTAAGGAGCCACAGAACTATTGATGGATAACACTGTCGGCTAAATGACATTATATACCATGAACATTGTAGCATAGATCTCTGTGGCTGGTTTTATTTGACAATACTCACTACTGTGGATCAGAGAATATAAATTCCTGAATTAATCTAGAGTTGGAAAAAACAACAGTCAAATATTCCCAAGACCCATTACTATACTAACAGCGATCTCAATTAAGGAACCATTTTCTGCAAATGGCTAATTTTAAAAACCACTACAATAGCAATTTTAGAAAACAACCCTTTTCACTCTAAAGCATTTATAATCAAAGATCCGTGGAGTGGAATGTTTCCTTAGACTTGTACATCCCTCCTTTTATACCCTTGCCTAGCAGTGTAAGTTTCTAGGTTTTTATCCCCAATACTTCATTTTTTAAATTTAGAAATTAACAGCTGGTACTTTAAGATTTGTTTGAGCTGACTCTCATTTATAGTTATAAATACACTTGAAAACACACTTGAATAGAGATTTGAACAAATTCTCAGAGCATAAATATCTCACTGAACTGGTTCTGCATACCAGAAAGACACCCACTAGACACTAGATTTCATTTCTAATTCCAGACAAAAAGCCTGGCTGCCTGTTTTAAAAAATATATATTTTTATTATGCTTAATTATGCATACTTGTATATGTGTGGGTGGGTGTGCAGAGCCGACAGGTGTCAGATTAACTTGGAGCTGGAGTTACAGGTGCTTGTGAGCTGCCTGATATGGGTGCTGGGAACCACGCCTGAGTCCTCTATAAGAACAGTATGTACTTGTAACTGCTGAGCCATCTCTCCATTCCCTGTCCATTTTTTAAAACTAGAAACAGGTTGTGGATATTTTAACTTTAAGACATCTCATCACTTGTTTACTGGATAAAAGTATAAGTTCCACCCCAGCGATCAAGGCAAAAAACCAAACAAAAACAAAAAAAAGGAAGGGCAAGTAGCCAGTAGCCATGTAAGCAAACTGCCCTCCATAGGTCAGGAAGTAGAAAACGGTTCCAGAGTACTTCTCAACACCTTGTCCCAATACTTTATTAGTAGAAAGCTGGGTAACAGAGCAATTCCAAATGAAAATATGACTAAGCAATGAAGCAGAGTATTCAATATTCTTGTGTCCCAGAAAGGAAAAAGAGGTGTTTTTGAGTAAGATAGCATACATAGTACATGCATGCCACACTGGAGAACAGTCAAATCAAGCAGATCTATCTGCTACTATTTTTAAGCATGCATTTCAGACTAGCTAGAATAAACAGGAAGTTGCGGCGAAAGCCTTTACTTGTTTTAGAATGTTTACTTGTCTTCCATTTAAATCCCATTTAAACACTCCTGGTACCCCTAGAATTCTGTCCTGGTTGTTATTCTAGTCCCTCATTCTAGTCCCTCATTCATACCCATAGCTTGAAAAACCTTCTGCATATTGGTTGGCTTATGATTTATTAAGTTCCAGCATAAATCTCTTTTCTCTCCATTTATACTTGGTTCCTTAGACACAAACTCCTAAAACATATGAGAGCCTGCTGGATGCTTATGACACTTGCTCATGTTTTAAAATGTATTTTATCCCATCAGGGCAGCACTCAATTTTCCAATTTGAAATCTGTGGAGAGTTATATTCTCTTCAACATAGATCTACCCCAGGTAATCTTTCAGTTAAGCTATTAGAACTCTTTCATGTTCATTTCTTTACTATTATTTTCTCCTTTTTCTTGCCAATCTATCACGTGGCTAAAATTCAGCCTAAACAAATTTTATCATTTTATCCGGATAAAATGATAAAGGACAAACTATTTCATGATTATGGCCTTGACTTATACAATTTTCCTTTGTTTTTCTTCATTCATATACTATATACTAAATTTAAGATATACTTATCATGTATATAACTCAGACACTTAAGTCTTACTGTCTCCCTCCCCACAAGCTTTTCCTTCTATATTTCTCCTTCACTACAATGTCCTTAATTACTCCCTGCTTGCTTCCATGCCCATCTCTTGCACCCCTACCTGAACCAAGGGCCTCACACATGCAAGGCAAGTGCTGTGTCACTGAGCTGAGTTACATCTCCAGTTCTAAGACTCTTTTTTTTTAATTTTAAAAGTGTGTGTGTGTGTGTGTGTGTGTGTGTGTGTGTGTGTGGTGCCGTAGTGCATGAGTGGAGGTCAGAGGACAACTTTTGAGAGTGGGTTTTCACCTTCCACCTTGAGGAAGGGTTTCTCATTTCTGCCTTCTAAGCTTTCAGAGGATTCTCCTGTCTGCCTCCCATCTCACAGTAGGTGTGCTGGAATTACAGATATGTGTCACAGCATCTATCTTTTTTATGTGGGTTCTAAGGACTAAACTCTGGTTGTCATGTTATACAAGGTAAGCACTTTTACCCACTGACCCATCTTGCTTGTCCTTAATCCCTTCTTTAGAGTTCTTGGGGTGGCCAGATGGTTCAATGGATAAAAGTTCTTGCTACATAGATCCAAAAACTGAGTCTGATCCTGGGAACCCATGTAAAAGTAGAAGGAACACATATTATGCTTATACATTTGAGCAAAAATCACCTACAATGATGTTCACTATAGAACATTGTTTAAGTATGGTGTGTACAAATGTCAGAATACTATTAACTATAAAAAAGAATAAGAGAGGTTTATATGTATTGGTCATTTAAAAATAAAAACAGCATCTTGCTATATAGCCCAGGTTAGCCTCAAACTCAGACTCTTCTTGCCTCAGTCCTGAGTGTAGGGACTACAGGAACATGCCATCAAACTGGCTCACATTTAATTTGTGAACTGGAATGATATGCTGACATTAATGTTTTGCTTTTCTAAATCTCTCCTTTCAGAACTATTCGGAATCCAACTTCAGCTCTAGCAAGTGCTGGACAGCAACCTCTGACAGTCTGATCTCTACAGCAATGCACATTGGCTCCTAAAGGGATAAAATAATAAAGGCCCAAATTACTTCATGGTTACAGTCTTGATTTCCACAACTTTTGTTTTGCTTGTTTGTCCTTTTGCAGCTAAGGAGGAAAGAAGGCCAAGGGTCTTCTTTTTTTCTTTTTCTTTTTTTTGGTTGTTGGATTTTTGAGGCAGCAGCTCATATAGCCAGGCTGGCTCCAAATTCGCTACATAGTTGAGTCACTTTATAATTATGTGCCACTCAACCCAGTTTATTCAGTGCTTGGAACCAAACAGGGCTTCAAGCATGACAGGCAAGAATTCTACCAACTGAGCCCATATCCCAGCCCTAATTTTTTTAAAGAGAAGATATTTTATACATGCTTGTACATGCATTACAAGGTCTTAAGAATAATGCAGATGAAATTGTTTATGCCTTTGAAGAACAGTGGGACCTGGGATCTGTCCTGGGAGACTCATTGTCACCATTTTTGTTGTTTTAAGAAAAAATCTTGTATAGCCTGTGCTGACCTCGAACTTGTTATGTAGTTGAGGATGACTTTTGATTTCTGATCCTCCTGTCTCCACGTCCCACATGTTGAGATTACAGGCATGCACTACTATGCCCCATTTTGAATATGCTGTTGAATCTTTCAAATGTAATGCCATATACATACCATCAAATAAATGAAACTTTTGCTAATAAAATGCCAGTTGATTTTATAAAACTGTATAGTTATGAATTATAATACCTTAAGTAGTTATACTCTTCATTTCTTTGTGCTGGGAGCCTTTAAATTCCTCTTCTGACTTTTATAAAGTATATGACAAATTGTTATAAACCTTAACTTACTGTGCTGTAAAACATGAAGTTACCTTTCTTATTTGGGAGCCTATTATTCAGCCTCCTTACATCCCCTGTCCTCTTGCTTTTCTAGCCTGTATTCTATTTTCTATTTATCTGAAATCATTTTACTCTAGTTTCTATTTCAGAGAACATGCAGCTTTGACTTTTTATATCTGGTTTATTTCATTTAACATAACAATAACAAACTTCTACCTAGGTGGGTGTCAATGATAGGATTTTTTTTTTTAATGTTTAAATAATGGTGTGTGTGTGTGTGTGTGTCTGTGTGTATGTTTACTCTTCTACTTTCTCTACTCAACGGAAACTTCAGATGATTATATATCATGTCTGTGTGCTACAATAAACATGGCAGGACAGGACTCTCTCTGATACAGTGATGTCATTTCCTTTGGATATATACATATACACACACATACAGTAATAGGATAGCTAGTCAAGTGATAGTTATAGTGTTAGTTTTTGCATTTTTAAATTGTTTTTGGAATTTTCATAGCGTTTTCCATAATAGGTGGAAAAACATATTAGGAGATGAATAGACTAATTACTTTGATTTGATCATTACATATCATGTACATGTATCAAATTGTCACACCTCACTGCATAAATATATACAATTGAAAAGAATGTTAAAACTACTCCCACCCAGGGGAAAAGCTGAAGGAGCTGTTCATCCAGACAATTATTCTTTAATCAATAGGTGCTATGGTTGCTATGGTGTCATGCATTAGGTGTGAACTTATAGTCTGTGAAGGAGAATGAGCATGCATCCAAATAATCACTTCGAAAAGAGTTATTTATTTATTTATTTATTTTTGAACATAATTTATTTTTATTTTATTTGTATCGGTATTTTGCATGCATGTATGTCTGTGTGAGGGTTTCAGATCTTGGAGTTACAGACAGTTGTGAGCTGTCATATGGGTGCTGGGACTTGAACCCGGATCCTCTGGAAGAGCCCAACTGATGACAATAAAGAGCTATGATTCAATAATTGATGGCATTAGAATTATACAACATCATTTTGAATAACTGACAGTATTGTGTAATAAAAATAAGGCAAGGGAAAAAGCTCCTCAGACTGAGTGGTTAAGTGAATATTTTATACAGAAATTACTAATAAACTAAGAATGTTGCCACAGTCTGACTTTCCTTTATAAAATCCCAGCACTGAGAAGGGGATTGGGCACAAAGCTTCACACTAACCAAGAAGCTATTTGCAACTGCTAGTTGTTGAGAGGAAAAGTCAGTTTTCCCTGGGTATATCAACTGCACTCCAGGGCAGGCCAGCGCAAAATATACTCCATGTTGCTGTTGTTATTGTTATTGTGTGTGTGTGTTTTAAGACAGAGAAAGAACATGAAGTTCCATGGTTAGGGAGTGGGGAGGAACTGGGGGAGGGGAAAGAAAATGATCAAACTATATTATATGATAAAAATTTTAAATAAAATTTAATTTAAAATTTTAAGTTCTTATTTTAGCAATTACTTAAGATATGATACTATGGCAACTGAGGATAAAACAAAATCTGTGGCTTTTGTAATCATGCTAGAAAATGAAGTGGTAAAGCACTTAATATTGTGTAGTGAGTTTCTTCTAGTACTTTACAATTCTTATTCTTACTGTAGGGTAAGCTATAATGCAGGGTCCATTATCCTAACGGAACATGTCACCTCTATGATGTCTTTTCATTTGTACATCTTAAAGCATTTGTGAACATTTATTAATTCTAAATATCACAGGCAGATACACCAGCGAAGTTAACAGGGCAAGAAAAGGTAAAATGGTTCAAAGCCAATTGATTAATCAGTAACAAATCCGGAAAAGGATATATATTCTCTCTCCTTTTACTTGAATGTGATCCCAAGATCTTGCTGCCTCTGCCTGCAAGGTGCTGGGCTTTACAGGGTTGCACAGTCATGTCCAGCCCTGTCCTTATGCTGTAATTTCCCTTTTCTTAAAGAATCTTTGTGTTATTTATCTTTGATGTTAAGCAACATATTACAAAATAAGAGTTTGACAATAATGAGTTTAAACAATGAGTCAATAGAATTGACTTGTTTCAATAAAGATTCTGGTATAATTTGTTAGGACGGACTGAGAAAAGACATTAATAAATTCTAGCAGCAAGACAGCCTGTAATTGTGCATAGTTTCCTCACACTTCTATTTTTCTACAGCTATTTTAGTCCTTAATCTTCTCCTTCATGCAACTATTTAATAAACATAATATATTACTGAACACCAGTAAAACAACCAAACCACGCCTAGGAATGCAGTATAGTGTCTTACAAATACTACTTTTATTTGGCAACAGAAATCTTCTATATTATACAAAGAATTAAATTTATAATAAACACACAAAGCATCCTATGGTTATATATAACAAAAATTACTATGCAAAAAAGGCATATTTAAGTATTAAGGACCTAAAAATCCAAACTCTCCCTAGAAATCTAACACCTACATTTCATTGAAAAGCTGCAGAGGGTGGTGGTGCACACCTTTAATTCCAGCACTTGGGAGACAGAGGCAGATGAGCTCTGTGAACCTGAGGCCAGCCTGGTCTACAAGAGCTAGTTCCAGGACAGCCAGGACTACATAAGTTCTTATTTAAAACAACAACGAAAAACAATCCAAAACAAACAAAAAAAGCTGCTAATTTCTGACATTGTTAGTTTTGATTTACTTGAAACAAGAATGATCAATTCCAAGCAGGGTTTAGTACGGTTTGTGAATAAAATGATTTTAAACGATGCACTGTTAATAGCCGCTAAGCTTCAATCAGTGAAATCTTAAATGGCTTACCTGCGCATTGGCTTTCCTTCCATGCACCATGAAAAGTATCTTTCACCGTATTCAAAAGCCGTACCTTAAGCAAGAGAAAAGCAGTAACTTACTAAAAACTGTTTCTGATTCTCCAGCAACCTTTGTAATCATTTCACTCATTTCGTCTGTAATCAAGAATCTTACATCCCGACATATTTTTTGTGCAGATGCATAATCATAAGAGAATGCAATGCCTTTAAGATGCCTATCATTAACTAAGGAGGCTAAGTCAATTGATTACTCGTGAAGGTGAGGGAAAGCGTGAAAGTAGTCATGATAGCTTCTCGGTCTTGTCTCCGTTCGAAATGCACTTGGAGATTTTTGTTTCGTTTTGAACTTCGCCCCCAAGCATATTTGCAGAACAAACACTTGATACCACAGCAGTTCTAACTCAATGAGTCGGAGCGGAAACATGTCTTAAACACTGGAAGGTTGTTAACTCATTCCGAAGTGACAGAGAGCAGGCCGAGGCATTTGCTTTTTAAAAACAACTCAGCTTCCGACCAGCCCGGACAGCTTGAACAAGGGCAGGGAAAGTATAGCTCCAGACTTACACTCTCCAGAGCCCTTGTCTTATTCCCCGAAATACTGTCCACCACTAGGATCTCACTGGCTTCCAAAGGTGACGTGGGAAGCACAGTGCTCACTCCCCTCAGAATCCCAAGTGAAGCTGTCCAGGATGCGGAGCCCTAGCGTCCCCAGAAAGCACAGCACAGCACAGGCTTCCCCTGGCTTCAAGACACCTTGGTCGGCCGGCAAGAAGCGCAGTCTGGCGCCCCGCAAGGCCCAACCCGGGCGCCCCAATAGTCTCTTTTCGGGGCTGACTGACAGGCGACCTACAAAGCACTGCCCTAACCGCACTGGGGCAGTTCGGCAAGTTGAGATCACAGATCCGCACAGCGAGACCTGGAGCTCTGCTCTCCATCCCCTGCTCTAAGGCTCTGACTTACTGGCTTTGACACTTTTTTCTCTGCAGCACCCTTCTCTGCCTCCTCCGCCCTCTCTGCCTCCACCTCTGGCGCCGCTAGCGCAGGCAGGATGCGGCTCCCACAGCGATTTCCTTTCTCGGCACCCGCCCCTATCCAGAAGCAGGAAGTGATCCTGTTCCTAAATCCTTCCCGCCGAACTGCACATGTTCGGGTAAGTGGTTCCGTCCTGGTTCCGGAAGTTGCTGCGCCTCGCGCTGTGTGTTTCCTATTTAGTGTTTCCGGATAATTTATTGATTTTTTTTAAAAACGGAGGCTTCCTCCCCTCCGCCTCCTTCTCCCCCTCCCCCCGCTATGTTTTACAGCATAGGCAACAGGAAGATGGTAAGTATTACCGGAAGCTAGGAATCTTGATTTGCTTGTAGCTTTTGGGTCCCTTTTTAGGGGATGCAATGCGGTCCATGATTGTGGATTGATTTCTTACCTCATGCATACAAGGAGTTGACTAGTATCTATCAGGCTCCTACTATGTGCAAGTCTGAGGATACACAAACAAATCACAAGACAAATCACAAACCTTTCCCTCTAATTTTCCACAGCACAGTTTCAAGATACTGGAGTTTAATCCAATATTCTGATGGCATCATTTTCCTTTAATATACTTTTTTGTGTGTGTGAACCCACTTTAGTACCAAGAGTAAAAAAACCTTTTTGTATTTTGTTCCAAAAATTTCCTCAATAATTAGCCATCTTATTTTTACAATATATTTTAAAACCAACCAAACGAAATAGGGGAAAGGTGAGGATTACAGTTTTGAGTATATCAGTTGTTTATTTTTGAAAACTATACTGCACTTAACTAAATCTTCTTTACCTGATCATTAAATGAAATCTACAGACTCTGTATAGTTGTTTCTGAGAGGAAATATTCCTAATATTAATCAACTTGTAGTGGGTGGATGATTAGTCCTCAGTATTGAAGGATTTATGACCATCATTCATATTTTGCTGATGGTACCAAAGCATTATATAACTTTCAAAAGGGCAAGGGCACCTGTGAAGCACCTTTTGGGGATGCACAGCATATCAGGGTTAGAGCCAGGACTTAATGCCATGTACAATGGTTCTAGAGTTTGGCCACAGTTACATTGCGTCTCCCTTCAGAAAGGCTCAAGAGTTTTTGTTCATCTATACTATTGGTATTTTCAACTTTAATTATACTTTGCCAATCTGGTGGCTATAAAATGGTTTCGATGTACATTTCTCTGGTTCATTGAAATGTCATTTTATATGTGCAGCTGGCAGTTAGGTTTCTTTTGTGCAAATTGCCTAAAAGACATCTTCACAGTGACCCTTAGAGTCTTCCAAAATATGAATTATAATTTTGTGGGATAACTAAGCTCAATGGGGCCTGACAGCTGGCCTACAGCATGCGCAGTAGATATTTCCTAACAGCTAGCCTGGGTCTGCCAGAGGGCCTTGACAATAGCAGTAAGTCTGACGAGAGATGACGTGGACAGTGACCATATCACCTCAGCAGATGCCTTCTCAGTGGATCTCCTCCCCTGGGGCAGGGTTGGGGGGAGTATATAAGGCTTACCCCTTCCTGCAATAAACTGAGCTTGTTGTTTCAACTTGTTCCTAATGCCTGTGTCATTGCTGTTGTGTCTACTTTCCCCCACTCCCAAAGGCACCCATCAGGATCATGCAACATAATTTTAGTTATTTATTGCTATAAATTTCAATAACAAGGGTTATATAAAAACCACTAAGCAATGCTAGTAACTAAAGATGTAATTTAAGCCTATAGCCAGGGTAAAAGTAACACTTTCTGTTCTTGTCAATCTATAATTCATTCTTCAACCCAGTGTAACCTGGCTTGTGCTTCTACTACTCTTATTTCTTTTCAAAGGGGAGCAGTTCAATGTGAATTGGCTCTTCATATTTATGTCAAGGCCTATCAAATGATACATAGAAATAAGAATATGGAAAACCTGGCATTTCCAATTATTATAGAACTCCTACAATCTCACTAAGTCTTCATCTTTGGGGATCCTGACTTTCTAGTTGAAAATGTACTTAAAATTGGTTTTACACTTTGTGGGACAGTGGCAACAAATATACTTTAGGGGCCAAGGAGCTTAACTTTTAGACTTTCAATTAGAAATACTATCTTGTTTATCATGTATGAACTACATAGATCCCAAGGTTTAGGTGTAAACAAGACCCATGGGACTCTTGTTTTGTCAAATCTTCATTCTTGGAGAAATAGACATTATAAAATTAATATATCATAATATAAAAGCACAAGTTATGTGATTGTTTAGTTACAATAGCAGTATAACTGAAAGTGACATTCAGGTTGCTAAGAAAATAACTAGCAGGGAGCCCATATCTGGTCTCAATAACAGGGGGAAGTATGGTTAGCTGCACTTAAGATATCCCCCAGTGTTTTTTGACCCCAGCAATTGGTCCCTTATCCATGCAGCCATCTTCTTTTCTACTGTTGTGGAAATACAGAGAGTGGGCTGTATTTTTCCAACATGAGATGCAATGTTGTTTGGACACTCCAGGCACCAAAATGAGCTCAGCAAACTTCTTTTCTTTATAAGGCACCTAGGCATAGACATCTTGTTATAACAACAAAGACAGCCCTATGATGAAGATCTGGATCCTGGTGCTGATCTCATGATCTCAAGCAAGTATTTTATCATAACCTCAGTTTTCTTACCTATATGATGGTTCACTTCTTATAACATTCTGAGAAGGCTTATTTGTAGAAGTTGTGGCTGTAACCCAATTTTTAAAGTGCTCATCTTGCGTGCATGGGGCCCTGGGTTCAATCCCTAGCAAAGTCCTATTGGAAGTTCTGAGGTTGTATTGTGTAACAAAACTCCTGTGGTGATGCAGCAAACATGTCTACTCACCCTAGATAGGGAGCCCATTAAATATCATAGTACGGATACCACCAAAGTCCAACTTGGTGAACCAACGAGTTTTATTGAGGTTATTTACAGCCTATGAGTAAGGGGTTACTTACAGGAGCAGACATGACTAAAAACAGCTCCATCACCAACATCTACCCCAGCATGGGTGACAGCTCTCAGAACTGGGAACCTGGAATACACTGCACAGCCTGTGGGCAGCTCAACAGGATGGAGATTGTCCTTTCCGGGTGCCTCAGTTGGTCTGAATCTCTTCTGGGCAGCTGATCTGATTGGAACGACTTTTTTTTTTTTGTAGCTTTTCTCTCCTGAGAATCTTCTTTGCAACTTAGCTTTTCTAAATCTTGGCATTTCAGCTCATGGAAGAGTCTTCTCTGCAGCTCAGATTTCTTCTGTCTGAGGGGGACTCTCAGCTTTTTCCCCTTCCAGTGGCAGTGGAAAGATCCTAGTGAATCTAGTCACTTTCAGGGACTTACTGAAGCTATTTTGAGTTGTGTACCTTCCTGCTTATCGAGCTTCCCTGCTGGATAGAATGTTTCAACCCATCCTGCATGGAATGTTTGCAACGGTTTTCAGGAAACCGTTGCAAACAGATTATAATGAAACCTTAGTGGCGTCAAATTGACTGGGCCATTATACCTTACAAAAATCAAACGTATTTGGAATATAAATAATGGAAACATATAAGTGGGGGTGAGAAAATATGGATGCATTTCTTGAGTGGAGAAGCATCTCTTTGACTGAAGGAATCAGTATCAGCTTAGGACATCCAAAGACCAAATTCTCAGCACAAAGGAAATTTATTTGTCCCAGAGGGTCAAAGGGCAGGGAATAAGAGACAAAGACAGGAGATGGATGACTAGGTAGAAGGAGAAGGGAACAATGGAGAAGGGGAAGGAGTATTTTTCCTAGGGGGGACAAAGGATTGCTTCTGGGCAGAGAGGAGACAGACGTGGCCCATAGAAAAATGGTGATTTATAAAGGTAAAAGCAGAAACCCTGTGTTAGGATGAGGTACATAATTTTAATTGGGCATGTTAATTAGGTGAGCCAAAGGGGGTTTTTGATTGCTGGACTTCAATACTTTGATAGCTGGACCTTGGTAATCAGCCTTAGGATGAGAAAGTGGCCAAATGAGGGGATAGACCTTAGTGGCTAGCTTTAGGAATGTAACCTAACAGTTTTAGCAAGGCAAAGGGAAGCATGGAAAAGGGGAAGGCCTTCCAGAACCATGCTTGCCATACTTGAGCTGGCTAGAGTCCCTTCAGTGAACAGAACTGATTTTTTTAAAGGGTTAGATGGGGGTGGGATGGGGAGTGGATCAATGGGTGAAGTGCTCATGATACAAGCATGAAGATCTAAGTCACTGGAATAGACACTTATTCTGGGTATGACTTTACCTTTCCTGGATGCAATACTGCTGACAAACCTACCATCCATGACCATACAGCGTGCCTTATCCACCATCACAGTATTCCACCTAGAATCACTTCTTATCAAGAAACTCATTTCACAACAAAGTGTAGCATTGCACTCATACTGAATGCACTATTCTTACCTCGTATCCCACCACCCTGAAGCAACTGTCTTGATAGAGTGATGGAATGACCTTTAAAATCACAGTCACAGTGACAACTAGATGGCAATAGCCTGGAGAGTGGGGCACGGAGAGTGGGGGCAGTATTCTCTAGAAGGCTGTGTATACTCCAAGTCAGCATTCAATATGTGGTATCATTTTTCCTAGAGTCAGGATTCATGGGTCCAAGAATCAAGGGGTGGAAATACCAATGTTACTGCAGGCTGCATTAGTCAGGGCTCTTTAGAGGAACAAGAGTAATAAAATGAAAGCAGATAGAGACTTGGTATAATGATGAAGTTGGATAAATGGGCACTAACTGAAGAGCAAGTAAGAACTGTCCTGCCAAATTATGTCTACAGTATAATTCATCCCAATATGAATCTTCCAGTTTGAGAAGATACATAGTTGCAGAGGCCCCTACTTCCTCCTCTTGCATCAAAACAGAATCTTCAGCCTGCCTGGACAACTAGGTTATCCTTTACCAAACCTCTACCAACAGATGGGAGGGGAAGGAAGAGGACCCTGTTCAAAAGCTAGGCCTTGTCCCCACAGCTGCTGAAAACACCAGAAATGCAGGACCTTCATTAAACAAGTGGTTTTGAACTCTTCTTCTACTGAGTTCAGATGGGAATTGGTATTGGTAGCCTCCAGCTCTCATGTCTGATTTTCATTTGTATCAGAGAAGCCAAATCAAGGGTTAGCAAACAGAGGAGCAGTCCACTGAAGCACATGGATTATGGCTTCCCTATTGATAGTGTCAAAACTGCCCAGGAAGCCCTTACATCAAGCACATGGAAAGTGTTGAGAACCGAAGAACCTTATATGCTGTATACACAAGTATTCACCTGTACATGAGAGTGGTTAGGGATGCTGTGCACTCCCAGGTGTGTTTAAAGTGACATATACATTGTATGACCAGGCTGTTTATCTTCTCCAGAACTGGCCTCAGCTATACTTTCAAAAGATTCACAATTCCTAAATTCTCCACTTAGGG
The DNA here is from genome assembly GCF_003668045.3 of Cricetulus griseus. NCBI lineage: Eukaryota > Metazoa > Chordata > Mammalia > Rodentia > Cricetidae > Cricetulus > Cricetulus griseus. The sequence continues at coordinate 30,925,884 of NC_048598.1, read as the reverse complement.
TGAATTTTTAAATGCTATGATTTTTAAGGAAATTTAGGCTTTTGTCGGATTTAAAAAAAAAAAAAAGATTACCCCAAGCCAGGGTTACCAGTGTAAGTTATTGTCCTGGTCATTGTCAGCCTCTCTTATGTTGCCTATTGGAATTCTGAACATGAACAGAGCAGGCTCATTCCCAGGTTCTCCAGGAAGGCAGGAAGCCAAAGCAGCAGGTTCCTTTGTCTTTAATTGGCTGAACACCTAAATTCTTCATGCCAGGGGTCTCTGATAACTCCAGATGGAGTCACTTGAATACCCAGTGACCTTCAAAGCAGGATCTCAAAGAAGCTCAATCTCCTATCAGGTGTATACAGGTCTTCTGAGTGATGGTCTGTCTCTAGCTTGCTAGCATCGGATTTGTTGGTAGCAACAAATTTTCTTCAGGAGAATTCGTGGATAGGACATTTATTTTACCACCAGCACATCCAGATTCCATGCCTAAGCCTAGAGGACTCTTAGGTGCCTCCATCCTCCTATGGCCACAGAAGCACAGTGGTGGTGAATGTGCTGTTTGTCTTAGTGACTCCTAATTTGTGTCTGGGCTTTGAGCTGTGTGCTCCCGGGCTCCCGACTCACCTAGAAATGGTCTCAGTGCTTCATCCAGCTGTCTGGCCTCCTCTGTTCACTGGTTGTCAGTCTTGTTTCTGATAAATTAAATGATTCTAGCTATACTGGGGCCACCTATCAAATAAGCAAATATCTGGATTTGGGCAAGTTGCTTTGCTGACATAACTGAGGGGAAGTGTTCATTTATGCTGGTGTGTGTGTGTGTGTGTGTGTGTGTGTGTGTTTATGAAAAAATAATAAAATTTCCATGGAGAGAGATTTGACAACTTCTAGTTAAGTTATGTTTGTATCTCTTTTTGACCTCATAACCCTTTTATCCCAAAGAAATAGCTGCAGAAAGAAAGGAAAAGGTAAATGTGAAAAGAAAGTGAGAATAAAAAGGCTAGGTACAAGGTTATTCACTGCAGGACTCTTAGTGACAGCAAAAATCGCAAACAAATGAGAAGTCTCTCAAATGGGGATGAATTAAACAAACTGGGGGATGTCCATAGAGTGGGAACTGTGCACTATAAAATAAGAAAAGAAAAGATCTATTCACAAACACCTCCATGTGAAACAAACACCACCGTGCTCAGTTAACCTCATTGTTTTGGAGCCTAGGGTGAGGGAGCCTACAGTGAGGTAACACACCACAGTGGGAGCATGTGGGAGGGTGACACTTTCTCACCTTAGGGCTTGGAAGCAAGCAGAAAGTCTGAGCAGGCAGAAGACCTCCCCCCAAATTCCCATTCAGTAGTATGATCCCATGGCCTCATCATCTCCAGTATAATTAGTGAACTCAGCCCCATAACACCATCTCCAGCTATTAAGAAGAGCCACCGTTGAACATCAGTGATTCCAGTACCCCTTCTTTTTTTTTTTAAAGGATCCATTAAGTAACTGTCCTTTTTTTAAAGATTTTATTTATTTATTTATTATGTATACAACATTCTGCTTCCATGAATATCTGCACACCAGAAGAGGGCACCAGATCTCATTATAGATGGTTGTGAACCACCATGTGGTTGCTGGGAATTGAACTCAGGCCCTCTGGAAGAACAGTCAGTGCTCTTAACCTCTGAGCCATCTCTCCAGCCCTCCAGTACCCCTTCTAATATGGCCTTGTTATTTTGGTCAATGGATCGTCCTCTAGAATGTGGTTGCCTAGTGAGTTTTCATAGCACACCAGCTCTGGCATACTTAACTCTTGGAGCTTTTAAATGCCTTCTTCCACATCTATAGCAACCCTGGTATCTCTACCACATAAAGCATGGATCATCATTTTCTCATGCTTACAGAAACAATCCTAGTGACCCATTTGCATTGCTGTTAGATCCCGTATCCCAAGAGAATGCTTCCAGAGTGATTAAATTCTCTTATTCAACTTTATAATCTGTTTCTCTTGATCCAGCACCCCTATAATGTATAACCTCAGAGAGGCTTGGCTTCTCTGGGAAACAATTTCTATTATGGACTGAATTGTGTCATTTCAACTCAAATCCCCCTATGTAGCTCGAAGTACCTTAGGATGTGATGGTATTTGGAGACAGGCCCTGATGCAGTGCAACTGCTGTCCTGATTTGTAAAGGGTTAGGGTTAGTATCTCTAGGGGAAATGCTGGCCATGCCCACTTGGAGGCTGGTACAGGTGACACAGACCATGCACACTTGGGCATGGTCAGAGTGACGTAGCAAGACTTTAAATATGAGGGACGCACGCATGGGGCTCTCTCTGTTCCCTGGTCTGCCTGGTTGTACAGGACTGACTCCATTGCATGAGTACTTTCCCAATAAACATCTGCTCATCAAACTTGCTCTGACTCCATTGAGATCCCCATTTATTGCATTTCATCTCAGGTATCTGAACAAAGACAAAGACATAGAGAAAGTGATATGCAGATACAAGAAGATGAATGCCATCCAAGTGCCTGGGTCAGATCTTCCCTCAGAGCCTTTAGATAAAACCAACCCTGCCAGCACTTTTATCTGCTACTTGCTATTAGTTGTTTTACCTTGGCTTGCTACATACTTAATAAACCCACTTATGGAAAACCCAAAGTTTTATCTATTTATTGAGGATTTTGTTTCTATGTGGAACGTGGTGTCAATAAATAGAGTGTCACTTTGGTGGTTTGAAAGAAAATGGCCTTCAAAGGGAGTGGCACTATTAGGAGGTGTGGCCTTGTTGGAGGAGGTGTGTCACTGTAGGGGCAGGCTTTGAGGTCTGTCTTTTCAAGCTGCGCTCAGTGTGACAGTCATTAAGCTTCTTAATGTAGGATTCTCAGTTCCAGCACCATGCAGTCTGTCTGCATGCTGCCATGCTCCCTTTCATGATCACAATGGACTGAACCTCTGAAACTGTAAGCAAACCACACTCAGTCACATGTTTTCTTTGTAAGAGTTGCCGTGGTCATGGTGTCTTTTACAGTAATGAAAACCCTGACTAAGACAGTCACCCAAGATCTGGTTTGCAGAGGATCCACTAGATACACGAGAACTTCCAATAGTCATTTACCCCATCCCGACTGTATAATTAGAATAGACATACTCAGCATTTGACATGATCCTCACATTGGTTCCTTGGACATCGGGGTAAGAATAATCATAGGTGGGAAGGCCAAATGGAACTCTATCCAGTAGCATAGGAGCAAAACAAAAGTCCAGGGATAGGAGAGAAATGATAGAGATGTGTGTCACTTAAAGACCCAGTGGATGCAAGGGTCCTGTGGTCTCATCACATCTGCTCTGGGTTTACCATCCAGACCTGACAGTAGGCAAATGGATCCTGGAAGATGTCCATGTGCTGTGCAAACTTATCTGTGTAGCAAACACTGCAGCTTTTATGGCAAGTGGTATTTTCTTACAGGATATCAGCACAGTCTCAGGGACATGGCCTGCAGCTATCATCAGAGAGCTATTTCTTCATTGGAGAAAGATCAGAACAGCCAGCATTCACTTTAAATGGATAAGCACAAACATTTACAATCTTATGACTCAAGACAGAACATAATTTGAATAGATCTGAACCCGCTAGAAATTCCATGAGGTATCACATTGGTCCATTCTGTCACTGACGGCACTATTAATAAGATGTATGCTTCAGAGGGTAGATTAAGCCTGTGTATATTCAAAAGACCTCCCTACATCTATTTAATTTTAGGGGTTTGGGTGTCAGGGGCATGTTGAAATATCCCTTTTATGACTGGACAATTTATTACATTTTGTACCTTCCACAATATCTGGCATGCTTTTTCATCTAAGAAGCTGCTTCTACTCATACAATGTAGGTTTAAAACTTCTTTAGTGCAACACAGAACAGAAAGAGCGCTTTGTTGAGGAAACATGTGATCCAAGACATTCCTAGGTATTAGAAATGCCAGTGGTGAGAACTGGGGAGATGGCTTATTGGGCAAAAGTGCTTTTGTGCATCTGAAAGACCTGTTTTCAGATCCCTCCTATCCACATTAGAAAGTCAGCTATAATATATACCTGTAGTCTTAGCACTGGGAGATAGAGACAGAAGAATCCTGGAGGCTTGCTGGCCAGATGCAGAGAAAGCAGGATGTGTCAAATATGAGGTAACAAGCCATGAGCCACATGGTAGAACTTAGATAGGAAATATGGGTTAATTTAAGTTGTAAGAGCCTAAGGTATTGGTTGAGCATTTATAATTAATATTAAGTCTCCGTGTAGTTCTTTGGGAGCTGGCCAGTGTATGTGAAAGTGGCAGAGGTACTGGTAAGAGGGGAAGCTTTGCTTAGGATGTAAAACCAAAAAGATAAAAGAGACATGGTTAAATTCATTAAGTATCATGCTATTTAATATTTATTTATTTATTTATTTATTTATTTATTTATGTTTCTTAAAGGCAGGGTTTCTCTGTGTAACCGCCCTGGCTGTCCTGGAACTCACTCTGTAGACTAGACTGGCCTTGAACTCACAGAGATCTGCCTGCCTCTACCTCCCGAGTGCTGGGATTGAAGTCATGCACCACATTCTTTCATCTATCTATCTATCTATCTATCTATCTATCTATCTATCTATCTTTGCGTATGTGTATTCATGTGTGTGTATATATGTATATTTGGAGGTCAGAGGGGTGTTGGCTTCCTCTGGAGCTCGAGGACCTTGTAAGCTGCTTGGTGTGGATGTTGGAATCGAACTGTAAGAGTATGCACTCTTAACCACTAAGCTATTTTTCCAATGTTGATTTTTGAACAGGTATTCATCTTCAGCTCAAATGATGAGCCCTTCTGGAATATCACCTCCTTTTTAAAACGATTTCATTGTAGAAACAGAATGATATTTCCCTTCACACTTGACTTCAGAACAAAGACTTCCTGGTTTTCTCTCTGCCAAAGCACGTGAACACGTGTATTACTTAACAATTACAGTGGTAATCTCTCGCTGGTTTTTCTCCAGTTTCCCCCTGGCCATCCTCACCCCCAGAGCTGTTCTGGATTTTAAATTTCTGGATAAAAAAAAAGAATCTAACACATCTAACTTCAAGTTCCTTCTGCTCCTACCTAGTCGGCATTTGTGAGTGGTCAGGAGACAGTCTAGGTGACACGAACTTTAACGATGTAAAGTCTGCAAATAACTAGGAAATTAAGCGAGGTGTCTGGTTGGATTTTAAAAATAGGATTCATCCTCATATTTCCAGAAAGATATCCATTTAAAGGCAAAAGAGGGGACCAAAACAAGACATCAATGAACATGCCCACACTTCATTTTTATTATAGTTTTAAAATTGTTAAATACAGACCTATTACAGAAAAATTTTACAAAATAAAACACCTGCATGCCACCATCGGAACACAGATTTTCGTTACTAAGCAGAATTCCTCTAAGCTTTGCATCCCTGACCTTCCCGCACAGCTAGAACCTAGGCGCTGGTGAGGCGCGGCTGCGCGAAGTACGCCGTCGTCGTGGTAACCACGGAAGCCTGGGCCTTAGGAGAGGTGAGTAGGAGTCCAGGCCCTGAGGTCCTGAGGGCGATTGGGGGGCGATGGGGCAGGATAGACCCGCCTCATCCCTACAGGTTGCTGGGGTAGGGACTGCCTGCTGGGGTAGGGACTGCCGGGATGGGCGTCAACTAAGGTGTCCTAAGCCTGTGTCTCCCTCCCATGGGCTTTGCGCATCGCATCTTGCCCGACTTTGAGCATCCCGCCGCTGCCGCTGCCGGAGGGCCAGCAGAAGGGCGGAAGGGAGAACTCTTAAGCCCCTCAGGGAACCCCCGTGCTCTTTCCACGTGACCTGGTTATCGTAGCAAGGCGGACATTCCGTGTGTGGGATCCCCAGGCCTTCATTCTTGATTGAATTTCTAGGCGCTCAGAGCTGACTTTACGGGATGAGGAGCCGGCTCCTCTGTGAGCTGGACTTTAAAAACCTCAAGAGACATTTATTTATTCCCCCCCCCTTTTTTTTTGAAGAAAAAAAAATTTGAAGAAAGAATTCCGTTGGCTAAAAGAACCTCCAGGGTCGACTCCACTACAACTTTGGGCAGCCTCATCTGCCTCCCTGCCCTTTGTTTATAGTAAAGTCCTCTGGAACCTTCTCCCAATCTGTTGTTGCTGCCTGCCCTCTTTACAGTTAGAATAAGCTCAGCCTACAGCCCTTACGTCCTTTATCTCTACGATTGCTCATTAGACTGTGGGTTGGCAACCAGACTTGTGTAATTTTCTATTTTTGGTACTTTGCAGCCTTTAAATGTTCCTGCTGTGTAGTCGATAAGTTTCTAGACTTCTCAGAGCCATTTAGTAAGTTAGAGCAGGTTTATCCTCATTCTAGAAAATTCAATTAAATCAAGAGGATTAAATCAGTGGTGTTTTGCCTTCACAGTCTCTCCTCTCTCCCCTCTCCATGCCAAGCTTGTGTTACATATTATTAGGTATGTGGGCTGATACCCATTTTGCAAATATTTTAGCGACAGCTATAGCCATCCATGTGTGTGATTCCTGTGATTACTCCCCTGCTACAAAGGGAGTGACCGTGTAATACACAAACAGTATCACACACGCCTAAATAGGTGCCACCTGGCCCTTGACCCCTGCTTTGGAATGTACCCTCTGCAGTCCTGTGTCAGTCTCCTCTTCTTACCCCTCCTATTTTAAATTTTCTCTCTCCTCTTTCCTTCCCTGTTTTTTTTTTAAATTCTTCATCATACTTATTACCGTATCACATTCTAAAATGGTCTCATTTGTTTTTCTTGTTTCTTGCCCAAATCCATAAGCATCATAATTGGGGGAAATTTGTACTGGAAGAAATGTAACAGGCACTGACTTAGATGAGGGACCCTTGCTCTCATTAGTTTGAACTTGCAGTAATGGCATAATTTGCCATATATATATATATATATACATATATATATATATATATATATATTTGGCTTTGGCAATTTCCTCTCTGATTTGTCAACTGCATAGCTAGGTTTGTTGGATCAATTTTTATTGAAATATACTTAGTTCCCAGCACTGATGCCTTCAACATCGACCTGACAGTTGCCTACAGAATCAAGTTCAGACTTCTTGCTGCAGTCTTAGCCTGTCTTTATGCATATACCAAATGCTCATTTCCAATAAGCTGGTTAATTTGTTTGTTTGTTTATTTATTTATTTATTTATTTATTTATGTTTTTTTGGGACAGGGTTTCTTTGTGTAACAGCCCTTCGTGTCCTGGAACTTGCTTTGTAGACTAGACTGATCTCAAACTCACAGAGATCCATCTGCTTCTGCCTCCCAGCGTGTGTCAAAATGATTTTGGCAGAATTAAACTCATCATAGGCCTCTTAGCTAAGGACCTCTCTTCTTGCCAGTTGTTGCCAGGGTTTGTCTTCTGTTTCTTGAAAGGTGGCTCTTTCTACCATGTGAGGAGAGCTAGGAAGAAAATATAAGCCACTGTATATTGGATTCCATCATAACGTTAGCATACCATGCTTGCTGCCATATCTTTTCATTAGAAGCTATGTGAAGTCCATGCTGAAAGGTGATGGAATTCACAAAGGCATGGACATCTGGAGGCAGGGGGTACTGTGAACCACAGCAGAAGCATATTGTCACATTGTATACTGCTGTGATTCATCCTATTCAATTGTTACCTTTACTTTTTATTTAAAAATAGTTATTTTATTTATATGTGTGTATGCAAGCCTGCATAAGTTTATATACACCAGGAATATGCAGGAGCCCAAAACATCCAGAAGAATGTGTTGGATCCCCTGGAACTGGAGTTGTGGGTGGTTGTAAGCTGCCATGCAGGTGCTGGGGACCAAACCTGTGGCCTCTCTGCAATAGCAGTAAGCACTCCTGACTGCTGAGTCATCTCTCCTGTTTCTGGGCATGGTTTTCCCCTTAAGGATTTTGCTGTTTGAGTACATAGTGATGCCATAACGTTTGGTATAATGTCATAACATTTGGTGTGTATGGGGAACCATAATTCTCTTCCCTGAGTCATTCCCGGGTTGATATACCTTCCATCAGAGTGAGCCCTGTTAAGATTTCCTTAACTGACTGTAATCAATTCTAAAGTCCATAGAATTTCAAATGTTATGGCACTTACCACTTGTCACATTTTATAACATATATTTTGTTTATGTCATATTTTCTTCTGTGTGTACAGTAGATTGTTGAGGGAAGAAGATAAACTTGTTCATTTTAAGCTGGGTGTAGTAGTTCACACCTGTAATCCCAGCACCAGAGATGTGGAAACAGTAGGATCACTGCAAATCCCAGGTCATACTGGTCTACACAGCAAGTTTCAGGTCATCCAGGGCTACATAGTAAGACTTGATCTCAAAACAAAACAAAACAAAACATGAGTTTTTAATTTATATAATATATATGAACATTTAAATAACAGTGATAAATTTTCAATAGATAGTAATAGGTGAATATATTCTGTTTGAATGGATTCTGTTTAAAAGCTAGTGCCTAATTTTTGAAGTTTTTATAATTTGGCTCTAATAATCTAATTATATTTGTTATTTCTCCCTAACAAGGATCATTTTTAGGCAGATAAATTTAACAATTCTCTTTTGATTCTTTCCTAATGAATTTAGTTGACTTTGGTCTTTTGTCTGTTCCTATTTAATATATCTTTTGTATTATATATTTAATATTTTATCATATACTGAGGCCACGTGTTTACTCATTGTAGATTTTATTGATTGAATGACTAAATATTTCAGTTATTTATTTTCAAGTACATATTTTTGTTTCATTTATATTGTCAGTGAACTGATTAAAGATAATTAGCCTGGTATGGTGGCACATGTTGCCTTTAATCTCAGCACTTGGGAAGCAGAAGTAGGTAGATCTTGGTGAGTTCAAAGCCAGCTGGCTTACAGATCAGGTTCAGGTCAGCCAGAACTACATAGTGAGACTCTGTCTCAATAAAAAGTAAAGAAATAAATACTGGTATGTTTGAATTACCTATTATTTTCCTTTGGTGCCAGGTATTTTTTGGAGTGAATGGAGCTAGAAGGAATTCCAGAACCAGAGGGTTCAGAAAAGTCAGTAGTTTCCTCCCAGGAAGAATATGAAGAATCCCAAGAAGCAGAGGAAAGAGGCTTGGAGAACCCCCTCTTGCAGCCAGCTCTCAGGGGGGATGTAGAAGGTTTGCAGAAGATTTTCGAGGATCCTGAACATCCCCACCATGAGCATGCTATGCAGCTGCTTCTGGAAGAAGACATTGTTGGGAGAAACCTGTTGTATGCAGCTTGCATGGCTGGGAAAAGTGATGTAATTAGAGCCTTGGCAAAGTATGGGGTGAATCTGAACGAAAAAACCGCCAGAGGTATTTCATCTTTCATCATTTATCATTTGTGACCACCTAAAGATGCATCTCGCAGTCTCTGTGATCGGATAAGTGTGATGTGCCTGCTTTGTTACATAACTATTTCAAAAAATTTTATTTTTTTCATTAAAACAAAGGTTTTTTTGTTTGTTTGTTTTTTGTTTTTGTTTTTGTTTTCTTGAGACAGGGTGGTTTTTCTGTGTAACAGTCCTGGCTGTCCTGGAACTCACTCTGTAGATCAGGTTGGCCTTGAACTCAAGAGACCTGTCTGCCTCTGCCTCCCAAGTCCTGGCATTAAAGGTGTGCTCCGTCATCACCCAGTTTAAATTCATTTTTCTTAAGCCCAAACTTATTGGCCAATTGTGTTTCTGCCTTGAATGAAAGATTGGCTATGAAGTTAGAAGAAAAAAAAAAAAACTAGTGTAATGCCCTACCCTAAAAGATTAAGCAGTCAGGGATTTGTCAGTAGCTCAGTTGGTAGTGTGCACTTTCAGTATATACAATGCACCTATTGGGGTCAGCACAACACTGAAGTTGGTTTTCTTCTTTCACCTTTATGTGGGTTCTGGGGATTGAACTCATGTCATCAGAATTGTGCTTCAAGTACCTTTACCTGCTGATCCATCTTGCCAGCCCTTCATTGCACACTAGAAGAACCTCCAAAATTGAGCCCAAATTAAGCCCTCATTTTCTTCATAAGCTAATCCTATCATAATCATTTTGATAATTGTAAGTTGACTATTAAAAACCTGGGTTTTTATCTGACAAATATTGCTACTTTTGCTTGGTATTGTTTTCTATTTGTAGGAAATCTCTCTTTTCTATCTTTTACTGTCTAGTCTATATGTCTTATTTTCAGGGTGAGTTTGTTGTAGGCAGCATACAGTGGGTGTTGTTTCTTCTTTTCCCTGCCTTTTATTTGTATTTTTAAACTAGGGACTATGAGCCATTTTCATTAAAGGTTATTATCAGTACATAACTATCTACTCTTGTCATTTGGTTGTTTTCTGTTTGTTTTGCATATCCTTTGTTCTTTTCTGTTATAGTGTCTTTGAAAATCTATGTGTTGGATAGTTTTATGTCAACTTGATACAAGCTAAAGTCATCCTAGGGAGGGAACCTCACTTAAGAAAATGATTCCACAATATTAGGTTATAGGCAAACCTGTAAGGCATCTTCTTAATTAGTGATCAATGGGGGAGGGCCCAGCCCATTGTGGTGTCATCCCTGGGCTAGTAGGCCTGAGTTCTATAAGAAAGCAGGCTGAGCAAGTCATGAGGAACAAGCCAGTAAGCAGCATCCCTCCAAGGCCTCTACACCAGCTCCTGCCTCTAGGATCCTGCCCTGTTTGAGTTCCTGTTCTGACTTCCTTCAATGATGAACAATGATATGAAAATGTAAGGCAAATAAACCCTTTCCTCCCCAAGTTGCTTTGGTCATGGTGTTCAATCACAGCTATCGTAACCCTAAGATAGTCTATCCTATTGCTAAGCTTTATATTTTCTCCTTTTAGAAAGATTTATTTTTTACTCTGTGTGTGTGTGTGTGTGTGTGTGTGTGTGTGTGTGTGTGTGTGTGTCTGTGTCTGTGTGTGTCTGTGTCTGTGTGTGTCTGTGTCTGTGTGTGTGTCTGTGTCTGTGTCTGTGTGTGTCTGTGTCTAGTTTGTGCACATGAGTGCAGTTGCCTGTGCAGGCCAGAAGAGGCACCAGATCCCCTGGAATTGGAGTTACAAGTAGTTGTGAGCTTCCTGACCTGGACATTGGAAATGAAACTAGGGTCCTCTGCAAGAACCGTACTAGTTCTTAGCTTGTGAACTATCTCTCCAGTCCCATTTCACTTTATTTTGTATGTTTGTCATTGTCTTTTCAGTTGTAGAAATGGTTTCTTTCTCTGTTCTTGCCTTTCATCATTTCAGTTCTTAGAGTTGAACTTATCATTGGAACACTCTATAATTAGAAGCAGCCTTTTGTGTTTCAGTTTCCTTATATATAGTTGGGAGAAAGGCCAGTCCCCAGAGCTAGGTCAGGATGAGGAAGAGGTCTAAATGTACTGGTCCTTGTGAGGTTCACAGAACAAAGCCTGTGTAGATGGGGAGATTGCTTTTCTTCTTGTCGGACCTTTTGGCTCACTGTGAACTCCTGTTTTGGTTAGATTTTCATGAACTTGACACAAACTAGGATCATCTGGGAAAGAGGAACTTCAATTGATTAAGTGCCTCCACCAAATTAGTCTGTCAGCAAGTCAGTAAGGTGTTTTTCTTGATAATTTTGTATGTTTTCTGGACTTTTAATTTAAAAAATTATTTTACGTGTGTGTGCAGGCATGTGTATTTGCACGCATGTACATGTGTGTGTGTGCATGCATGTGTGTCTGTGCACATATGTGCATGTGTGTACAACACGTGCACACACGTGTGTGCTATGGTACATGTATGGAGGAATCTGTTCTACTATGTGAATTCTGTGGATCAAACTCAGGTTGTTAGACTGAGTCAGGAAGCACGCACTTTCATATATGCTGGGCCTGAAATAATGTTTAGAGGATTTTCTTCTTTTGGAATGGTGCTGGTGTTACAAAATGGACTATTCCCGGCAAAGAATTGAGGTTGAAAATTCCTTGGCAAAAGTTTGTTTAAAATGCTTTTATTTTAAACTGATTGTATTAAAATATACATCCCCCTTCACCCCTAATTTTCAGTGTCACAGTGAATTTAATGAGTAGATGACACCTTGAATTAGTATTTCAGCTTTGAGAAAAGCAGTGCACGATCCAGCTTATCTCCCAGGTAGACTGGATTCTCAGTCATACTAACAGTGCCTTGTCTATAGAGAGTGTCTTTCTCCGAGTAAATCAGGGACCCTGGACCATTCAGCTAATAGGAAGATTTCCACTTCAGGCTGATGGCAGGAATAACAAGGGTGGTATCTAGATACATCTTGACTCTCAGTTTGTAATCTGTGGTCTGAGTGTGTTCCCTACAAAATTTGTGTGTTGGAAATGAAAGCCAATTCGGGAATGTTGGGAAGTCAGTCCTTGTGAGAAGTGTTTAGGTCACGAGGATCTCTTACGGGTAAACAGTGGACTAATGCCACTGTACCAAAGGGCTGTGAGAGCATCATTCTCCTCTTTCCCACTGTGTGAGGGCTTAGCAAGGTCCACACCAACGCTCTGCCCTGGGACTTCTCACACCTCAACATTGTGAGAGATAAATTCTGTTTTAATTTACACAGACAGTGGTATTTTATAACAGATTAAGATTGTCAAGAATAAAGACATCATACAATACTGGAGCCAGGCTCTTGGCTCTTAAAGATCTTAAATATTTTTCTTATTGTGATGTTAAAAAATTGAGGGATGCCAAAGAGTTCCAATTTTGGGCAGAGCTGAAAGTAATTCACTTTCGATCTTTTTTTGTTTTTCCTCACTATGTGGCTCTGGTTGTCCTCACAGAGATCTGTCTCTGCCTCCCAAGTGCTAGGACTAAAGGCGTGTGCCACCACACAAAGTAGATTTTTTTTAGACAAGGTCTCACCATGTAGTTTTGACTATTCTGAAACTTACTCTATAGACCAGATCACTTTGGACTCATTATTAACATTTGATTGTCCCTTCTGGTCATGATGGTTTACAAGTTGATCTCAGGTAAACCTAGGGTTATGACACTCTGGTGAATAGGGAACCAAGAGGTTTCTGGAGGAAGTAGAGTCACTATTGTATCTTCTTTTTTCCTATCTCATCCAGAGAGTAGCACATGGGTGTTTCTTTTCTTTATAAACTCTATATGAACACATGCCCAGGTTTTAATCTTACTTTGGCTCTGTACTACAGTATGGCCTTGGGAAAATTTTGACTTGCTGACCTTTTCTTCCCATTATATACTGTAATGAAGCTAATATCTTCCTTATAGGGCTGTTGCAGTGATTAAATGAAGGACATACAGAGCCCTGGTATATAATAGTTTCAACATATTAATTCTTTATATATATATATTATTTAAATTAGAAACAATCTTATTTTACATATCAATCCCAGTTCCCTCTTCCTCCCATATTCCCATACTCCCCAATGGACGCCCCCATTCCATTCTCCATCCACTTTCCAGGGAGGGTGAGGCCTTCCATGAGGGATCATTAAAATCTGTCAAGTCGTTTGGGGCAGGACCTAGGCGCTCCCCTGTGTATCCTGGCTAAGAGAGTAATGGGTTCCCGAAGTTCGTTCGTTCTGGTTCCACGGCCAGAGGCCCCATAGACTGCCCAGTGCTTTTAACTGACACCCGCATTCCAGGGGGCCTGGTTTGGTCCTATATTGGTTCCCCAACTGTCAGACTGGGGTCCAGGAGTTCCCAGTTGCTCAGGTCAGCTGTTTCTGTGGGTTTTCCCAGCATGGTCTTGGCCCCTTTGTTGCTCACTCCTCACTCTCTGAAACTGGATTCCAGTAGTTTGGCTCAGTGCTTGACTGTGGCTCTCTGCTTCTGTTTCCATCAGCTACTGGATGAAGGCCCTAGGATGGCATTTAGGGTAGTCATCTTTCTCATTATAGAGGAAGGGCATTTAAAGTAGCCTCTCCACTATTGCTTAGGTTGCTAGTTGGGGTCATCCTTATGGATCTCTGTACAATTCCCTAGTGCCAGATTTCTCTTTAAACCTACAGTGGCTCCCTCTACTGATGTGTCTCTTTCCTTGCTCTCCTCTATTCATCCCCCACTCAATCTTCCTGATCTTTCATGTTCTCCTCCCCCTCCTCTTCTCCCTTCCTTTCTCCTACCTTCCTCCCCCTCCCCCATGCTCCCCATTTGTTTAGGGGCTCTTGTCCCTTTTTGCTTCACTGGGGGACCGTGTATGTCTCACTTATAGTCCTCCTTGTTTCCTAGCTTCTCTGGAGTTGTCAACACATTAATTCTTGCTCAGATCTTTTTGCCTCTTTGGCTATTTAAGGGAGTCATTAAGTCTATTCTTAGGGGTAAGTGTAGTGAATTGTTACAATTTATATCGACTTAGGTCTCTTTTGAAATTTCTCATACCAGAAGCATGACTCAGTCACCCTGGGTACCAGGTCTACACCACATCCCAATGGCTCAGGCTTGTGGCCAGAGAGGAGAGTTTAGCAACATCTCCTCTGCCAGCAGTGTGCATGCATGTGTGTGCGCGAGTGCATGTGTGTGTGTGTGTGTGTGTGTGTGTGTGTGTGTGTGTGTGTGTGTGTGTTTCTTTAAATGAACCATTCTGGAATTTGCCACAAGTTTAAAGTTACAAACTATTTGCCACAAGTTGAAAGTTACAATCTGTCGTGGCCCGGCATGTCTCAGCCCCAAGCACAGAAGCCATGAGGTTCGGCCTGAGTGGGGGTGTGTGGACTTGGAAACTCCTAGCAACCCAATGACGATAAAGATCAAACAAAGGCATCTTGTCATCTTTAGAGAGCTCTCAGTTCCATGCTGTAAAACTGGAGTCTCTTGTTTATTGAGCATCTTCCTGGCTGTTTTCTAACCATGATTCCAAAGCCACAAGGCTATTTCTGTCTCCTTCCTCTCCCTGGTCCCTGGTCGCTAGCTCCTAACTCTCTGTCCTCACTTGTTACTCACACACCTAACCTCCCACCCAGGTGCAGGCCTATTCAAACGCTTAGTCCTGTAGAGATGCAAACTAGGAGGCATTCTACACTGAGACTGTGCTATACAATAGCAGACCTGCTTGCATTAGCAATACAATAGTGGGCCGGAGCTCCTGGGTGCTCCTGTTTACTGAAACCAAAGGCTGGACCTTAAGACATTCCATAATGGAACTTTCTTGGTCCCCAACAACAATCTATCTCCTTATATATGTCACCAGTTGCTACACTTTTGAGTGACATGTGAACAAAGGACGGACTCACACTTTCCCTTAGCCAGGTTCTGAAAGTAAAAGTGTTTTACTTTCCCTGATAATGTACTGGTCTTTAGAATCTGCAACTTCTGACAAAACAGAGGCTACCTAAAGCCAGAGTTTTCCTGCATGCTTCGAGAATGAAAGGTTGGGTTCTTTTTTCCAAGACAGGGTTTCTCTGTGTAACAGCTCTGGCTGGAAAGGTTGGGTTCTTAAGACAAGGGTTGGCCAGGTAGACACTGGATATGGGTCAAATGAAAACCCAGGTCACCCACCAGTGTACATGTTCCCCGTGTCAGGGACTTTCTGGTTGTGAATAGTGTGGGGCTTGTGAAAGGTACACTGTGAGCCCCCAACTCCTAAGGTCTTCTATAGTAAGGCCTGATACTAAGCTTTGGTGTTGGAACCCCAATTGAGATAATTTATAATTGCTTTCTAGAACCTAGGACCTTGGGCATGTTAGGCAAGAGCTATGTCACAAAGCTGTGTCCTTAGCCCTGGCTCCCCGGCTTAACTGAGGCCTCTCAAAACAATAGAACAACGACTGTGATCTTTGATTTTTATACAAATCAGTGGGGAAAACTCTTGAAGGTGCACCGTATTTCCACCTTTACTGCCGTACCTCAGTTAAGTTCAAGAAACTGCTTTTATTCTAATTCGGCAAGTCATACTTTCAGCTTTAATTCAAAAGATTGATTTGCAAACCAAAGCATACACAGTGATAATGATTTAGATTAACATTAAAGAGAGGTAGTCAGAGTATGATGAAAATTCCTTAAAGTCAAATAGGGTGGTAGTTCCAAAGTGGACGATTGCTAGAGAGGTTGCCGTCTTTCAGCTGTGCAGGAGCTCAGGAGTTAGGCTGCCAGCGCTGGTATCTTGCATCCATCATTTTATTGACCGTGTTCCTTGTGCCAAGTTTCTGAGCATCTCTGACTTTTAGTTTCCTTGTCTGTAAGATGAGGATTATAATAATTCTGATGCTATAGGGTCTCTAAAATTCAATGAATTTACTATACAGAACACTTAGTGCCTGACTCATAGTAATTGGTACTTGATTATGGTTATGATCTGTTATATAAAATAGTCTGGAATAACACAAAGATGTACCTTAACTTGTGATAAAGCCATATCTCCATGGACCCATTATAAAGTACAGTAAGCAGAAGCATGCATTTAACATAGCTAGCCTGATCATCATAGTATAGCAACCCTGTAAACCAGAGAACATGCCTGGGAGCTGTTTATCCTGTGATTACATGACTGCCTGGGAGCTGCTACTCACTGTAGCTGTGCAGCGTCAGTGTATCAGAGTATTGGAATACATATTGCTAGCCTTGGAAAAGAC
Source organism: Cricetulus griseus (assembly GCF_003668045.3). NCBI lineage: Eukaryota > Metazoa > Chordata > Mammalia > Rodentia > Cricetidae > Cricetulus > Cricetulus griseus. The sequence goes on along the minus strand of NC_048598.1, from coordinate 30,909,300 downwards.
TAAAATCAAAGTTTCAAGTGTGCTTTCTGCAGAATGTGAATGCCTTTTCTACCATCGTACAGTTAAAGACTCCTGTCAAGCCCTCCTAAGTCTGTTTAACCTGACCATCTTTACTCTGATAGGCTACACACTCTTACACTGTGCTGCAGCCTGGGGCCGCCTGGAAACTTTGAAGGCCCTGGTGGAACTGGATGTTGATATAGAGGCTTTGAACTTCCGGGGAGAGAAAGCTCGAGACGTTGCTGATCGATATTCTCAGACTGAGTGTGTTCATTTTCTGGACTGGGCAGGTAAGGAGCCCAAGCAATGCTAAGATGATTGAGGCCATGGAATGAGATGCTTTACATTTCTACCTTCCAGCTAGATGCTGTATTTTCTGTTGTCAATCTATGAAGATTGCCTTCATTTTTTCTTTTCTCTTTCACTTTGCTATTGACCATAAAGCATTGCTCTTAATTATAACTCTCTCTCCCTCTCTTCTCTCTCTCCCTCCCTCTTTCTCTCTATGTCTTATTGGTTTACCAGCTTCTAACAATTTAAGCAATACAGTTCTATGAGATTATATATATAATATATGTTCAAGGTTCTTTTCTGAGAGACTTTGTGTGTGTGATCTTGTTGATTTACCAACTTCTAACAATTTAAGTAATAAATTTCCATGGGATGATACAAGCAGTATATATTCAAGGTTGTTTTCTGAAAGACCCAGGCAAAATACACTATTTCTTAAATGTTTAAATATTAGCATATTTCAGTAATATATTTGCCCCCCAGAGAGAAAAATTGTTATTGATGATTAAAAAAATATTTTCCTAGGAAAAGTTAACCTATGGTGTTAGTAACCCAAATCACAATTACCCTATTGCATGGAAGAACTTCTGAGACTTGTTATTCTTCTGAGTTTGGCCCCTGGTTACATGAATATTTTTTAATGGAATTTCATTGAGATGTACAATTAAACATTTTTATGTCTTTTATGCATATTCTATTTCAACAGAGTCCAAAAATCTATGTGCTACCTTGAATTTTGCTCACATTTTTCTCTATAATTCTCAATATCTGTAAAATACAGCTTGAAGAGCCTTTAGGAAGATACATCTGTGTAACTTGCCGTGTGGGCTTATAAACTTCAAACCGTTTGATATGGTTATCACGTGCTGAGCAAGCCTTTATGGAATGCCCACGATTTAATATGCTAATACTGTTGTAGGCACAGCTGGCTGTTTCTGCCATCTGGACTTTTTTTTTTTGGAGGAACAATCTAGAAATCATTTGGCAATTATTTAACAGTATCAGAAAGATGTGAGTATAAAGAGAAAGGTTGAAGGTAAAATGACAGGAAAGGCAGTCCATGCCCTAAGATAGAGGAAGAAAGCCAGCTGGCTGGGGTTCACCTAGGCCTTACCAAATGAATGGGACTTGAATACATAGTAGCAGAACTAAGCACGTAAATGGAATGTTAGATCTGGGAATGAAAGTGACAAGATTGCCTTACTGGAGCCTATGCCATAGCTTCCACAGACAATTGAGAGTGTAGGTGGAAGGGGTGAGTACACGGTCCCTAGAGGATGTTCTGGTTTGAATCCTATATGAGTGTGAGCAGAGTACTCCAGTTCTTTGCACCCAAGTTTCCTTTTCTGAAAAGAGAGGCCAATAATGGATCCTTCCTCTTGAGACTTATGAAAGCTAAATGATGCAGTGTAAAGCACATAGCAACTACCTGTCATGTTAAAAAAAAAAATTGTCAGGCTGAAAAAAAAATGCTGCTGCTATAATTATCACCGGATTATACCCTTATATGTCAGGTTAAGGTGTTTTCATTTTATTCTGGGAGCCACATTACTAAGTGTGGATTCTTTTTCAGTTGAGTGGAAAGCCAGACTTGTCTGAAAATTTTCCACTAAGGGTGGTGGAAACAAAAGAACCCTACACCAGCTCCCAGAGAAACCTTTCATCCTCAGACAGTCCTGGAAATAGATTTCTTCTGCCCTTGACTGAGCTACATTTGCATGTCCTTAGATGGCATGTCCTCTGGCTCCTGTTCTCCTTTACTCTTCATCTTCTTTAGTTTACGTTGTTGCTTAAATTTCTTAAAGGAAGAATGTTGAGACACCTGCTTCAGAAACTTGGTCATCATGGATGTTGTGGTCAGTAGTCTGCAGAGTATTTGTTCAATGTCGTAGATGGATGGGCTCTCCAGGTCACTGCTGTGTTTCTCTAAAGGGGGTTGCTTTTTCAGCTGTAAGAGCAAAACAAATGAGCTTTGTCTTATTTCAAAGTAAACATATTCTGGATAAGCAAACTTAAAGACTGCTAAGCTGTTCACATAGAACATAGGTTCCTATAGAAGACTGGAGGACAGAAACGATGCTCTTTAATGTGCAACGCAAGACTAGATCGATCGTTGTCAGCTCCAGCAAACATTGGTTAGTGTTTTCTAGGGTGAGATCATTTCGCCAAGAGAAATTAGGATGTTTTCCTTCAGGACGTGGAGCAATTGAGTCAGTGCTAACCTGATGACTTCCTCCCTGCTGACTTACCCAGCTGTCAACCCTGTGAACTGCAGTAGTGACTAGCATAGCAAGATGTGTTCATGGGTGTAATGGTGGCACACAAATCACAAGGGTAGCCAAGTGCTTTCTCATTGGATTTAAGGCCTGCTCCACAGGAGGAAACACATGCCTGGCACTGCATGTATAGCCAAGAACCCATGAGGGTAGAGCTCACAGGTCCCATTGGTGAACCTACAAATATTGTTTTGCTAAATGGGCATAGTACCAAACTGCACTCTAAATTTGGGTCTCCTACATGTAGGTTAGTGCAACTCTCTGACCTCATCAGAGAAATTTCTTTGTGCAGTGGATGGTAGTTCATGCAGCAACTTACGACTGGTCCAAGTGCAGAGAATAAATGGCTGTGCAGTGCCTAGACATAAATGTGACATCTATATCACACCTGTCCCCTTAGGCATCATGGAAGAGAGGGGCAGAAAATTTGAAGGAGCCAGAGGCCAGAGAGGACTAGAGCAAAACAGTATTTTCTGACCTGGACAGGAATTCTGCACTCATGAACTTTACAGCACTTGTGATTGCCTGCACAAGGTGGAGTGGGAATGGGATCATAAGCCCTCACCCCTAAATTAGGAACTATAGACAATTGACGATTTCGGGGGAAGGGAGAGCTAGTTTTCCTTAAGTGCATGGTTCCTGGAAGGTTGACTTGAATAAAACTTCTCAGTGATAACTGGGACATTAAATGAGCCTTTAAGATTGTTGTTAGGGGTTGGGGACACAGCTCAGTAAGCTGTTGAGAGCTTGCCTAGGATGTAGGAGGCCCTGAGTTTAATTCCCAGAACCAAACAAACAGAAGAAAAATATTTTCCCTTACTAAGCAAGATCACTGTCTAATACAGAAATATTTTAAAAACAAGAAAACACATATTTAGGTCACTTTGAAGGTCAAGGAAGCATGTGTGCACACATAGCAGCATTCTTGTCTCAAATTATAGTGCCATCTATTGACAAAATTGGGAATGGAGAACCGTTTCCCACTAAGATCTAACATTTAGAAATTAGTTCATTTACAGCCCCTTGGGAAGCTCATGTCAACTTTTGTAGTGAGCTTTCTTTGATAGACTCTCAGGTTCTTCAATAGGCCCCCTTATTTCAGATCATTTTATGAGGAGGCTGAGAAAGAGCACATGACTTACTGAAGGACAAGTAACCTCACTTCCTATAACCCCACCTACCGTATCTCAATGTTTTGATGTGTTTTGTAACTTGAAAGTAGGAGTTGGAGGAGATGATTTAAAGACCTTCTGATTAAACATGCCTCTGTGGAACTCTTAAGAGTGTGCCTGACACTGCGATAGGGAGTGGGGAGCAGGGAGGGTAACTTCAGAGAACTGGGTAACCTTGCCCTTCTTTGAGATCCTACAACTCCTATTGGCATCATAAATTCACCTTTTTTTGGTGTTTGGTCCATTTCATCCATAGGTAATGCACAGATAAGACAAGCAGGATTAAGAAGAGAGCTTGCACTAGGATGTACGTGAGGCGTAAGGAACCCTGGATTAGATCCATGTTAGCAAAGTTGCAGCAGAGTTTGTCCAGAGGGTAAGGTAGACAGTGGGATGGGGAAGCCTTAACTTTCAGGTAGTGCACTTCCTCTGGAAGAATCTCCCATCCGACCTTTGTCCAGGTTGTCCCATCACAAATGCAGAAACTCTCTCTGAAGAAACAGAAGAACAGCAGGGGAGAAAGCACAGATAGTCTTTGGTTAGACATGTTTTAGTCTTAACTGAGAAGAAAATCTTAAGCTAAAAAATTGGTCAGACAAGGCAGAAAATGCCCCAAGCACTGGTTAATGTGGTGCTTCTGTCAAGGCCTGTCAGATAATCCTGTTAGGCAGCCCAGCACACCTAGAAAAATACACAGGGATGATCATTGTTACATCGTCAGTCATAGTGACTCAGGGGTAAGTTCAGTGACATCATTTAAAAATGCACTGGGATGAAAAGCTGCACCCAGCTAATCACGCCTGGTTTCTTGAAAGTGAATAGTCTGCCAGGGAACATATTTAGCAATAGGCATGCAATCATAATAATAAAACCTCATGAAAACAGACAAACAAACAAAAAACCCAAAGGTAGTGAAGTCTTGCTATGAAGCAACAGAAAGATTGGTTGCTTTGGATCCTGCTGTTCTATGGAAAGCAGACTGTGAGAGGGAGAACTAGGATGTTTAGATGAGAAGATTTCCATACAAAACATTGAAGGCATGACTGGCCTTTCTCTTACTGTCTGTTGTAAAATGTGAAAGGAATGGGATAAATTACTGAAAGAACTGTCAAGCAAAAGGGGAGCAGAGCTTGGCAGTGTGGGAATGCAGCAATGAAGATCACAAGACAAGCTGCTGTGGTTTAAAATGTGGTCCCCCAAAGCCCCCTCACCCAAAGGCATTCTCCTCAATTTGGTGCTTATTGGGAATCACTGGAGACTTTGAGAGGTGGGACCTAGTGGGAGGTCTGGTCACTGGAGATGGGCCCTTTAAGGGACTGGGGGGATCTCAGCCCCTTCCTGTCCTTTGCATTGGTTTTTGATCACAAGTTCTTTGTTTTCATACCCTCCCTGTTATAATGCTATGGTGCCACAGGCCCAAAGCAATAGGACTGACTACCCAGAGATGGAAACCTGACACTTGAGCCAAAGTAAACCCTATCTCTTTATAAGTTTCTTATTTCAGTCATTTTATTACAGTGACAGAAAGTCTATTAATAGCACAGGTACTAAGTATTAAGAGTCCCCGTCAAGAAAATAAGCTTTGGAGGGAAAGACATCAATATGGATGGGCAGCTTTTTGCTGCTGAATTATTGGGGATTATGGATCATGCATTCTCCAGCCATTTCTGCAGAAGTCAGGATGGACATTAAATTATCCACAAAAGACTAGGAGGAGCCTCTTTCTGACTGGATGAATCTCTGTGATATGCAGGGAGTCTCAAAAGGATTTTGAGAGTGTTACATTGGTAGAAACACCATTTTTAAATAAAGGGACAAAGAAGACAAAATAAAAAAAAAAGAGTACTGGTCTACCAAAATTTTGTAGACAGGAACAGATTAATAAAGCTATTCAACTGCTAGGACACATTTTTTTTCCCTCACTTCCTTCATTCCTTCTCCTCATTTTCCACCTCCTCCTGAGCCAGGGTCTCACTATGAAGTCCAGGTTGTCCTGGAACCCTATGTAACACAGTCTGGCTTTGAAACCAGAGATCCTCCAGTCTCAGTCTCTCTCTCCCTCTCCCTCTCCCTTTCCCCCCCCCTCTCTCTCTCTCTCTCTCTCTCTCTCTCTCTCTCTCTTCCCCCTCTCTCTTTTGATTTTTTGAGACAGGGTTTCTCTATGTAGCTTTGTAGACCAGGTTTGCCTGAAACTCACAGAGATCTGCCTGCCTCTGCTGGGATTAAAAGCCCCGCTCAGTCTCAGCCTCTTAAGTGTTAGAATTATAGCTTTGAACTACCAGGTTGGGTTATACGATATAACTCACGAAAAGGGAAAGATGATTTAGTGGGTGGATCCTTGGGCCCATGAGGTAAAGAAACAGGCCCACAGGGTAGAGAGACATCCTTAGGTCTGAATCCTACTGGAATTTATATGCTGTAATTTGAATTATTTTGAATGGCAGTGTCTATGCCTGTGTTCTGTGCTTGTGCCACCACTAGAGTTTGAAAGAAGATAGTTTCTAGCTCACCACATCTACAGATAGAGAGGAATTTTGGCCTAGGACAGATCACATATTTGAGAGTTTGAGGTTTGAGACTTCTGAGCTGTGATTATTTAGATGAGAATTTGGGTTTTAGTTGATTTGGTCATAGCTTTTGGGGGTATTAGGATGGAGTAGATGCATATTGCCTGTGAGATGCATGTGAATTGTGAGTGGATGAGAGAGAAGGCTGTGGTGGGCTGGATAATGGCTAACAAACATCTAGATTCAGATCCCTGAAACATGGGACTATTACATCATTTAGCAAAAGAGACGTTGCAGATCCTTGCAGTCCTTGAGGGGAAGAGTGTCCAGTTTGGACCCACATGTAGTCAGTGTCTTTATAAGCTAGGACAGAGGGAGGTTTGACACAGAAGAGAAGATAACTTGATGACAGAAGCAGAGATCAGAACGATTATTTGAAGATGGAAAAATTGCCATAAGCCAAAGAATACAGGCAGCCAGTGGAAGTTGAAAAAGGTGACGATCAGTGTCTGCTCAGAGCCTGCAGGTCAGTAGAACTAGCCTCAGCAATTTGGCCTCTGGAACTGATAGAGGATGAATTCCAGCTGTTTAATCCACCTGATTTGTGGTAATTGATACAGCAGCCACAGGAAACACTTTTTAAAAAAATCATATCTAATGCAATTTGGGACTAATCTACAATTTCTAGCATTCAGTATAAGAATATGGTAAACTCTTCTATTTATTTAAGGCTTTCATTTCTCTCAGTATAGTATACTTTTAAACAGGTCATGTAGTGTGTGTGTGTGTGTGTGTGTGTGTGTGTGTGTGTGTGTGTGTGTGTGTGTAAGCTCAAGAAAATAGAAGCAAGTGACAATCTGTCTACTGGAAATCTTTTTCTCTTGTTGCTGTTTTCTCCAGGATGAACATTTTGACAGATACGGTCGATTTGGGACCCAGTGTCATGTTTTATATTTCTTTGGGTCTTCAAAATTCCTATCATAATTCTAGGGACACACTGAGTGTTCTGAAGTGATGTGTCCTTGAGTGCTGTTTTCCTGAATTCCTCCAAGACAGCAACAGTGGACCCTGTACACAAATTTCATTGAGTTCTGTCTATGTGACGGACTGCACAAATACGGCAGCTTGCCCATTGTTTTTTGTCTTATTTTATTTTATTTTTTTTGTCCCATTCTTTCAGATGCAAGGATGATTCTGAAAAAATTTATTACAAAGTCCTCTCTCATAATTACTGACCCAGAAAAGGGTCCAGGGAAACTCCTCAAGGAAGACAAGGTACTGTGTTGTGATTATTACCTGTCTTGATGTTCTAGAGGTAGACGTTTCTCCTGGTGCTCCCCTGCCCTTCTCCTGCTCCTTCCTTTCCCTCCCTCTCTTCCTTCTCTAGTAAACTTCTGATAAGAGATTAGATGGTACAAAGTAATATTTGAAAGCAGTATTTTTAAATTGATGCACAAAATATTGCACCTGACCACATCGGCGAATGTTAGAATGTTGTATTGAGTGAAAATCTGGAAAAAAAAACAAACCAACTCACTAAAACTTGCAAAGGTTTTTAGAAAGCCCCCCCTCCCAAGTGATACCTATTTAAGGCATGCATCATGCTTCTGTCTCTGGGGCAGGTAGTGAGAGGTGAGGAGGAATTGGGAGCTGTTAATTTTCTATTCTTCTGTTGGGATATTATGCTCCTCTGAAATTCAGTTCTATATAAAACATACACGATGCACTTTAGTGCATATGAATGTGTATATATTTATTACATGTATCAAATCTTCCATAATGAGAAAAAATATTGATTTGGATATACATTAAAATTGTGCCCAGCAGATCTCTGTGAGTTCGAGGATAGCCTGGTCTACAGAGTGAGTTCCGGTACAACCTCCCAAAGCAATACAGAGAAACCCTGTCTCGAAAAACTAGAAAAAAATTGTGCCCAATAAGCTGGGCATAGAGACAGCCTGTGTTCCAATATTTGGGAAGCTGAGGCAGGAGGATTACCTTGAGTTCTAGGCAAGACTGGCTGCACTCTGAGAACCAGGCCAGCTAGGGCTACAAGCTAACAAGACCCTGTGCCAAAACACTAAATATGTTCCAGGTATTAGAAATATGTGATGGCTTTAATTGCTGTCTGTGTTGCTGTGTAGGATCCATGAGAATTTATTTTGACATGATTTGATGAAAATCCCAGTTAGCTCTTGCTTAACGGCATCAGCAAATCTCACTAAGGCACACATTGTTCTTGTATCTTCATAAACAACCTTACAGTATGTCTTGTGAAAGAAAATACAGAAAACATTCAATGAGAGCGGGTTGTTGGACCTGCACCTCCATGGTTCTCACCATGAAGGAACAGTGCTTTGTCAGCTGTGACTAGAAAAGCCTTTAAATTTCAATGAAAATGTAATATGCACACCCCACTAATTAGAAAAAATGACCTAGAATAAGCTTAATGACCTTCTCATTTCCAGTTTTATTACCCTGGAGTTCTGATAGCAATTTTGTATGATTTTCATCATATTTTCCTCTTTATTTATAGAAACACAGATAATAGAGGTTTGTAAAGAAGATCTTATTGCTAAAAAAGTGTGATCGCACTATAGAGATTACTCTTATTATTAACTTGTTTCTTCCCTCTCTGGATATCTTATGGACACTTCTCAAATCTGTCTCTTTTGCAAGCTTCTGTATCTATGGCTTATTATTTAGCACTATGGAAAATACACGTCAACAGGCTGCTAATTTGTATTCATTATTATAAAGCTTACTATAAGAAACACTTTCCTACTTTTAATTTTTCTGGCTGACACATTCTGTCTGTACATATGAGGCGTGTGTGAGAACTGTTTTTGAGTAGACACCAGGAATGTGTGTGGGTGTATGGTTTGATAGAACTTTGTTGAACTTCCTCCTTCTGCACACCATTGAAAGGAAGTAAAGTACAATTTTTACCGAGTTTCCTGTAGCTCATACCATCCACCTTTTCTCCAAAGCTTTATTTGTTTTTATTTTATATGCATGAGTGTTTATCAGCATGTACATATGTGCACTGCATGTGCAGTACCTATAGAGGCCAGAAGAGGGTTAGGATGCCCTGGAACTGAAGTTACAGATGGTTGTGAAACTGCTATTTGAGTACTGGGAACTGAACTCTGGTTCTCTGCAAGAACCGCAAGTGCTCTTAACTGCTGAGCCTTAGCTCCAGTCCTACTATCCACCCATTTTTCACCTTTTGCAAACACTTCTCTCATCAAGAGGGCTCAATAAAAACAGAATCAGGGAGAAAGGGTAGACTGGTTTAAGGTTTCTCCATGCTCAATGGTGAGTTTTAAGACTTCTCATTCTAATGGTTAGACAGCTCAGTAGTCAGAAGCCATATGCTATTTCAATTTTAGTCATTTAAAATTAAATGTGATTTAAAATTTAGTTCTTTAGTCACACCAGCCAGCCTTCAAATACCCAAGAGGTAAATATACCTAAAGGCTACTGGATGAGGTTCAGATAACATAGCCTTAGAGACACTTCAGTTTGTAAAGACAATATTACATTTATTTATTGTGTATGTGTGTATGTGCCTCTGTGTGTGCCTCTGTGTGTGTGTGTGTGTGTGTGTGTGTGTGTGTGTGTGTGTGTGTGTTTGTGTGTGTGTGTGTGTGTGTGTGTGTGCTTGTGCATGTGTTAAGGTCAGAGAACAGTTTGGGTGAACCTGTTCTCTTCCTTCCACTGTGTGGGTTCCATGTATCAAACTCAGGGCATCAGGTTTGATAGAAGTGCCTTTAGCCACTAAGCTATCCTGCGGATCCCAGCAATACTGCAGTCTTATTTTTCAATAAATAAGTGGCAGTAAATTCACTGTTTTTGCTCCCAGAACGCTATCCTCAATGCATGCCGTACGAAGAACGAGTGGTTGGAAACTCATCCAGAAGCTACCATCAGTGAGCTTTTTGAGCAGAAACAACAACTGGAGGACATTGTGACTCCCATCCTCATAAAAATGTCTACTCCACGTAAGTTTTTGGGCTTGAATGTCAGGATATATAATAACTCAGTTCAGTGTTGTTCTTTCTGATACACTATTATTTTTAAATATCTTCATTCCACTAATAATAACTGAATTATTTTTGTAAGATATATTCCTGATTCTAATCTTAATATTACATTTATCAATTAAATTTTTATAAGATTGTAATGTTTTTTATGATTTATTTATTTTAGGAGTGTTTTTCCTGCATGTATGTATACATATCCTTATGCACGCCTGGTGCCCTCGGAGGTCAGAGGGTGTCAGATTCCCTCAGAACTGGAACTAAAGATGGTTGTGAACCACCATGTGGATGTTGGGAACTGAATCCAGGTCCCCTGAAAGAGCATCTAGTCCCCTTAGCCCTGCCTTTGAGACTTTGAAATAGGGTCTTGATATGTGGCTCAGGTTGCCTGTGCCCACTGAATGCTGGGTTACAGGTACCACCTTGTCTGGTTTATGCCATGGATTTTGACCTGAGATTCTCACGCAGGAGAGGATGCTCTTGGGGAGCAGGATATCAGAGTCTGGAAAATATTTTCAGTATTATAATTCTGTTTTTTGGTTGGGGAACACCACAGTGGAAGTGCTATCCCGAGACCAGAAGAAACTCACACATCAGAATCTCATTGGCAGGTATACCTAAGATTTAAAAATGGCAACATTATTGTCATACAATTTTCATGAAATTCACCCCTTAAAACTCCAATCAGTGCTTCTCAGTACATTCACAAAGTTGTATAATTATCGCCATTTCTAGTTTTAGGCCTTTTGCTACCCCATAAAGAAGCCTTATACTTATTAACGGCACCTTCTATTCCTCCCCACCAAGGCCTGGCAATAATTGCTTTACGTTCTATCTTTATGGGTTTGTTTGACACAGGGTCTTGCTATGTAGCCCTGCCTGGATTGGAGCTTGTGATGTAGGCCAGGCTGATGTAAAACTTGATATAATCCTCCTGTCTCATCCTGTCAAGTTCTGGGATTACACATGTGAGACAATGTCCAGCTTGGATCTGGTTATTCTGAATTCTTCATAAAAAGAGTCACAAAATACATTTGCCCTTTATGATTGCCTTCTGTCCCTTGGCATACTGCTTATCTTGTTCGTTTATTCTGTAACATGTGTTACCATTTAATATTGGTAAATAAAATTCCATTGTATGGATACAAGTTTAATCCATTCACCAACCAGAGGGCATTGTGGTTTCCACTCTTGGGCCAGTATACATAATACTGATATGAACTGTGTCTATTGCCATATGCTTTCGTTTTTCTTTGGTATATGAGCAGGAGTGGAAATACTGGGTCATAGCTAAGTGGAAAACTGATAAGCTGTTTTCCATTCTCATCAGTGAAGAGCTACCTGGCATGCCTTTGATAATGTTTATTATTGTCTTTAAAGTACCTTAGACACACGTAGTGGGTGTGAAGTGACGTACTACTCTGATTTGAATTTCCCTGATCACTAGTAATTATAAACATCTTTTCGTGTGTTTATTGGTCATTTGTATATTATGATGGAGAACTATTCATTTTGATTATTTTAAAATTAAAAGTTGAAGTACCTTGTTATAACAGTTCTTCATATGTTCTGGATACAAGTCTATTACCAGAAACACGACTCTGAGCTGGACAGGGTGACAAATGCCTGCAGTGCCAGCACTGGGAAGGCTGAGGCAGGAGGCTCGTGAATTTGAGGTTACCTTAGGCCACTCACTATCCACTGCTGACAAATACACTTCTGTGTTCCCTGAGAGCTGAAGGAAGGATGGGTACAAAGGAAGAGCTGGACAAGCAATACAAAGAAGGGTTCATCTTGTTGGTCTTTCATCCAAGTCAGTCATGGGGGAGAAAATGTTTTAAATGCCAAAAGAGATTTCATGGAAGTTTCCAGAATGTCCAGAGACCCATTTGAACAGCCCCAGAGTAATCAGGTTGTTTCCTTGAGTTAGCAAAAGGCTCTAACCCTATAAAAGAAGGAAGAAACTAGCCATCCAGGGAGGCACATCCAAATTGCAGCTGAAGATGAAAGAGTGACTTAAATTCCAATCTCCAGCCTCCACACAGGAATGTGGTAGCACTTGTCTGCGTTATGGCTTAGTTAATGAATAGCTTTGCCACAGCACTGTCTGCCAACAATGCCTTGTCTGCTCAGAATAATGTGTGGGGCTGTGAGGTAACAGGGCCCATGATTTTGCAGCCAGCTTTCCTTTCCTCTTTTGGCTATTAAGAGATGTAACTGAAAAGGCACTGCCCGATTGCATGAGTTTGTTTTCATTTTCTTGGTTATATCTTTTAAAGCACAAAAGCTTTGTCTTTCCTTTGATTAGCTGGCAGTGTCATATCTGAGATACATTGCCTAACCCAAGGTTACCAAGATGTAAATTTATGTTTTTTTGGTCAGAGTTTTATACTTTTGCACTTAATCCTGCGGTGTTACTTTTTTTTTTTTTTTTTTTTTTTTTTTTTTTTTTTTTAATATGGCGTGGGATGGAGTTCAACTTCACTTTTGTGTGTGTGTGTGTGTGTGTGTGTGTGTGTGTGTGTGTGTGTGTGTCATTCATTACCTAAGCTTTCGATGTTTATCAAGAGGGGTTGTGGGTTTTAAGAGGTTGAGACAATTAGGCTAGTGTAGGTGGTATGAGGGGCTCGCCCTTGCCATCTATGTAACTAATGTCTACTGAGCAGGTAGGTGGCACTCCCCTTAGGTACCTTGAAGGGAGACCTGCCCCTCCCCCAAGCAGCTGCTTGTGTAGATTGTGAGTAAAGCATGTACACCTGGGAAGGTAAACTTCAGTGAGGCCCAAAGGAACAAAGAGAAAGCACCCTAAGCCGGAGGCATTGCTGCCATGAAGCCAGGGTAGAGTGACAACCATAGAGCAGGAGCACAGGCTACCTATGAAAGGTTTAGATTAGGGACTAAGGAGATGGAGTGCTCCCGTCTGGCTGATTGTAGTCCTTGAGTCAAGGCAGGTTAGAAAATAGGGCCACGGAGTGAACTTGTGATCATTTTGTTAAAACTACCCAAACCCAATCTGACAGCTTTAAGCTTTACTTGATGGGTAGTGGAACGCTATTACAGAGCTTTTAGGTCTGGAGAGAGCTCAGCCGATAAAATGCTTGCCTCACAAACATGAGGACCCTTTGAGTTTGATCTCTAGAAGCCACTGAAGTAGATGAGTAGGCCGCCATGTTCTAGTGCTGGGGTAATGGACATAGGCAGGTGCCTGGGGCTCACTTGCAGGCTCGACTTGCTAAATCTGCAAGCCCGGGCCATGGAGAGACTCTGTCTCAAAAAACAATGTGGGCATGGCCTGAAGTGGGACATTTGAAGTTGTCCTGTACCTTCCAAAGGCACGCACAGCACACACAAGTGCACCCGTACAAGCTCCCCTCCCCCTCCACACACTTGCACACCCACAGGCACGTGTGTTTAGTGTTGTGTGACTATAATCCCAGAACTCGGATGGCTGGAACAGGAGGACCATGAGTTTGAGGCTATCCTGGGCTACATAGCAAGGCCCTGTCTCAAACACACAAAGAAACAGACCTTTAGGGTGGCAGAGAAGAGGGACTAAGTAAAGGAGGATAATCTGGCTTCCTTTATGAAGTAGCTTGGAGGGAGAGGAAATTAAAGGCGGTCAAGCCCTCCAGTCCAGAAGTGGGGTGATTAAGACTTCAGTTGACGGGTTAGACAGTCCATTTTCCACCGTGTCTGTCACCATCACTGAGTTCACCCAACCGCCTCCCTTCCCCCTCCTCACCTCTGCAGAAGGATTCCCTCTTTCCTCAGGTTCCTCATGTTACAGATGTCCCCTCTAGACATCTTCATAGCAGAAGATGCTATGCTGGATCTTGATGGAACCTCTGAAATGATCCTTCATTTTACAACAAAGAAATGAAGATGAAAGAGGTTCAACATTTTAATCAGAGTTTCTCTAGGTGGTGGTCTAACAAACACCAGGCAAAGCGAGTATATGAAAGTGTGTTCCTGTGGCTTTACCCAAGTGCCAGGGTTTAATCAATGACTTCTTCAGGCTAGGATACACTGATGTATTGCATGCCCATTGTTTGAAAAACTGGCTTCTGTGTGTTCTGTATCACAGGCTAATCAAATGTCATTTAAAAATGTGCTTCTTTCAGGTCAAGTGAAAAGTGCCAAATCGATGACCTAAGCCGTGGTCAGCAAAGCAATCAAGATTGTACCTTCTACAGGCCCCACACGGTGTAGAAGGCTACGTTATCTTCCAGTATTAGATAAGACAAACCCATTCCTGCCAGCTGAACTCAAGAAATAGACCCAGGGTTTTGCAAAGTGTTTGGGTCCAAATTCAGTCACCCTGGCTTTGTGTAAGGCTGTTCAGGATACTCCCACCTGCCTCAGGGGCTGGGCCTCTGCTCCCCCAGACACGTCTCCTCATGAGTCCTCCAAGCATGGCTCCTCAAGAATTCCTGCATTCCTTCGAAAGAGCTGAACAAGGATTTAAAAACCACACAGAGAGGGGGCTGGAGAGATGGCTCAGAGGTTAAGAGCACTGACTGCTCTTCCAGAGGGCCTGAGTTCAGTTCCCAGCAACCACATGGTGGCTCATAACCATCCGTTATGAGATCTGGTGCCCTCTTCTGGTGTGCAGATATACATGGAAGCAGAATGTTGTATACATAATAAATAAATAAGTAAAATCTTAAAAAAAAATAAAAACCACACAGAGAAGCTAATAATCTTCTGTGTAGCTGAGGCAAGAAATTTCCACTAGACTAGGGAAATCCATTTTAAAAAAGATGCACTAGGCCATTTCTAAAGGAAAAGCATTTGTTCATTGTCTCTCAAACAGCAACAGTAAGAATTGCTTGGGGCAGGTTCCTCTGATTTTAGCTGCTACTTTTTAATGTCTGAATTACAATTCACCTGGAAGGTGGGAGACAGTTTTTGAGAAAAGCCCACTGTTACCTTTAATATCTGTAATAAGTACAAATCTGTCTAGCCTCTACCCTCCAGGGGATTTGGTGGTATAGACACTGTAACTGGCACCATGCCACTTCCCTTCTTTCTCTTTGATATTGTCCAGGTTTTAAAGGTCATTGTTAACCATGAACCTTTAAAGTTCTTTGCAAAGTCCTTTTTCTAGTCACGTTAAGCAGGACCTTGCACTTCCTATTCCTTTGTGACTTTCTGGGAAAGATTTTATAGGAAATAAAATGTAAATAAAAGGGGGGGGAGAATATTCCTCATTCCTATCACTTCTTCCTCTTAGTCTTGCTATGCAAACTATTTTTCACTGAAGAGGAGAAAGAGAACAAGGAAGCCATTCAGAGTTCTCTTAGACACAGCACTAAGGTTATCTTGGTTTGAATGTTTCCCAAATCTCATTCTTGAGCTCTTTTGACTACATGAGCAATTCCCATTCACCTTCCTTCAGTGGGATCTGTGTTTGGCCCTTTTAATACGAATATTTCATGATTCTGTGCACATCAGTACTGGGATCACTGGGAAGAGGCCAGGTGCCCTTCTTTGTTGCTGTTATTTTCATTCTAAGCCACATTTCCTGAGCCTCAATCATGAATGAATACAGCAGTGCTTTCCAGGTCTGCGTTCCTGGTAAGTAGGAAGTGAGTCCTGAAACACACTTCTATTCCTAGGTAAGACAGAAGCATTTTAAACCATCTACTAGAGTAACCTCTCTCTCCCTCTTTTGTCTGGCTACCTTTGTCTGCAGACATTTTATAGCCTTTGATACACTCGCTAACACTGTATTTGTACAACCCCTTGCACTGGCACCTTTTTGCCAGCACCCAGACTTTCTTAAAACCTACTTTTCTAACTCCCCACTGGCTTCTCTTCTTCTAGACCCTCGACGTCAGAACCTCTCAGAATTCAGTTCTGATTCTTGGTGGGACAATTGTTTTTCTTCACCCCACGACAGTCCAGTCCCTGTCTCCAATATTACAGAGATCTAACCCTTCCTTCCTTCCTTCCTTCCTTCCGTTGGGGGCACTTATGGTGCCAGAAGCCTCATTCTGGGTTCAGTGTAATTATTCATGTTTATCTCACCATATGAATGAACAATGATATTTTTTAAAGAAAGACTGGTTTTTGCTCTCTGTCATACAAGAGAGCTTGTAAAATAGTAAGTCAGTAAATAGAAATTGAATTGACTTAGTATTACCTTACTCCTAGCCCCTAGCTCTGCCTAGTACTACCTAGTACTCTTAGAACTCATTCCATCTCCATTCATTTATAGAGCTTGCTTACATTATAGAAATGATATCGACCTTATCTTATGTCTTGCTTATGCCAGTGCTCTATTGCAATACCTTCTCCCCCAACAGACAAGCCATACCTACATCAAACATTGTGGCTCTATGTCTGCCTTCCCTCAACTTTGTATTTCCTGAACTGTCATCTCGAATGTCATGGACCTAGTGATTTCCAAGAGATTCTTGGATCTCATTTCAGAGATTTCTTTGATGTGGGGCTCTGAACACTTATTTATAATATCTGTGGATCTATACCTTCTGTTTGGAAGAGATGATATCAATTATTATTTACTGTTGCACTGACTTAGAGATAGGTTAATGGAAGACTTAAATGCCTTTATGCTGTGAGTTTGATGTTATTTCATTAGCTGCATGGATTATTAGCTGAACCTGCATAGAGTAGTTCCTTTTTTAGAAGTACATGCTAACAATTCAGGAATGCCGCCACAGTATTTGAAAGGTAGTCAAAAACTAATTCAATGTTATAAACAGTTCCAGCTGGTAGTTCTTTAGGTTTTGTGTTTCATTGACCATAAAAATGTAAAAATATAAAGGTAGGATATTAACATAACATTATTAAAATAACAATTTCTGCCCTCTATCACTGTTATATAACAAAAGATGTTTTAACAGCAAAGAAGCAGGAGAAAGAAAACAAGGAAGCCATTCATAGTAACACTCGCTAGGTGATATTCTCTTGGACACAGCATTGAGGTAATCTTGGTTTAAATGTTTTCCCAAATCTCACTTTTGAGATCTTTTAACTATATGAATAATTCCCATTTGGCGTCCTTCAGTAGCAACATTAATATTGGTCCATCTGTGGGATACGCCGAGTGAGTATTCGCTGCTGGCAGGAGAAGGGGACCTGTGTTTGGCCCCTTTAATACATGTATTTCAGGATACTTTGTGCACATCAGCACTGGGATCACTGGGAAGAGGCCAGGTGCCCTTCTTCGTTGCTGTTATTTTTCTTTTAAGCCATATTTAGGCTGAGATGACAGTTAGAACTTGGTTAGATTTACTTTTCTCATTTTGCCATGTATGATAGAATTTCATCATACACCAGAACTGATGTAGTATATAACCGTTGACAACTACTGCCCTAGAACAATGGAGGTAGACTGATGTTTATTTTAACAACAACAACAACAAAAAACCCACATTGTAAAAGGCTGCCAATTACTCCAGTGTTTGTCTAATATGCAGTGGATTATATTGTCCAGGATAGCCTATATACCTATCTTGCTCACTCCTCTTACTATGTGGTCCTGCCATTTCTAATGTAGAAATACAAGTCTCTGAGCTCTCTTGAATCTGGGGAGCCCATGACCATAATTGAAAGCAATTCTGTGTTGTTTCCAAGGCTGGGTTATAAGAGGTGATGTGACTTCTGCCTCAGTCTCTTAAGATACCACCTTAGAAACCAGCCTGTGAGGAGACCAACAAGGAAAGGAACTGTGGCTCAAGCCTGCAACTCTGACTTCACTCCATCCATCTAAACATTGCTGCCAACCTGCCCGACTACGAGTGAGTCATCTTGGAAGTGGATTCTCCAATCGAGCCACTAAATATTTGATGCTATATGGAGTGGAGACAACTTTCTCTGCTGAGTCCTACCAGGGTCATGGACTGTTGAGTTAAATAAATGTTTTGTTTTAAGTCACCGGGTTTTGTATTTATTGGCTACACAGTAAAATATAACACGTAAACACAACTCAGTAAAATATACACATGTTGGAACTCAGAAATGTCAGGTGACACAATAAAGCCCAGAAAACGTGTCTTTGGTTCTGAAACTGGATGGTGGGTTGCAGCTGCAAATGTCTCCTGGGGGAGCATGAGTGACAACCTCCAGTCCTTAAGGATAGCCCGACCAGAAGCCTTCAGATCCTCTATGAGGCTACTAGAGGGAGTCTATAAGAAGGAGGGAAATGTCCCTTGCAAGCTAGAGCAAAGGGCTCTTGTTATGAGGCCACAGGAAGTTTTTATGATGTTATGTAATGAACACAAAGATTCAGTGAATATGTCCCAACTTACCCCAGAGCCACCTCACCGTTTCTAACGTGGAAGGGTCTGAGCTGAAGAAAGGAACACAGCAGCTTTCAAGTAAAATTAGAACTGTAAATGTTCCAGTAGCTCCTGGGTTTGAAATTGAAATTGCTCTTTACTTCCCAGTCTTTCTAGGTGACAAAGGTTATGAAACCAAGAAATGACTTCTGGGGAACGATAAAATCCAGGGTAGAACTACAAGTGCATCTGTTAATCAGAAACACCTAAGATGGCATCTCGGGGTTCTCAGACAATAGGGTTTTTTTTTTTCCCTATGTGTCCGGGAAGATGGTTTCCAGGTGTTCCAGGTGGCATCACAGCCACACCCAGATGGAAACGGAACTGCCACAGCTATCTTCCTTTCTCAGTGGTGGCATATGCTTGCATAGGAAACTGTCTGACCTACCTTTCTGCAGTCCCATGTCCACCCTTGACCAAATCAACTTATTGGGAGATGGAAAATTATGACTGATCCACTTGTATTGCTGGCCCGTCCCAGTCACACAGCATAGCCTGTCATCAGAAGATAGGATGGGGCAAAGCCCACTTCAGCTTCCGAGCTCCCCAAGGCTGTCAACACCTACCTCTGCTGGCTTTGCTCTCGGTGAAATATGCATTTTATTTATTTCTTATTTCGAGCCAGGGTTTCTCTGTGTATCCCTGAGTGTCCTAGAACTTGCTCTATAAACAGGGCTGGCCTCAACTCAGAGATCTGCTTAGCCTCTGCTTCCCAAGTGTAAAATATAAATTTATTATGACTTTTAAAAAGGCTGTCTACCAGGGAGGTTGTAATGAAGAACTGCTCGTCCATCCCTGTGGTTTAGTTAGATGCTGTCTCTGGCTTTCAGTACCATGGCTAAACCAGAGCTGAATACACACTCTGTCCATGTTTCCCGAGGTCTGTGGACTTGGAGAACCTGAATCTTGAAACCTAAAACTTAAAACTACAAGAGCTATAGTCACAAGGTTTGGGGGAACCAAGAGAGCCTGGGGGGACAACAGTGAAACAGGAGCTAAACACAGCAGGGAAAGGCATTGTTTAGAATGACCTGAGGCAGTACAGCTGAGGTGCCAAGGCAACAAAGGTGCAAATGAGAGAGAGCATAGTGAGGTGGGCACCAGTTGAGGAGAATGAAGGCAGCATAGGGAAAGTTCTCGGGCAAGAAAACCAGACATCTACACAAACAAGAAAGCTGCGGAGTATTTTAGGGTGACATGGATGGATTAGTTATAATTCAGGGTCAGATACAGAACTTTTGACTCAAATTCAGTCCCTAGGAATTGAGACGTCCTTCAGAGTTTCTTTAACACAGAAGTAGATTCAGTCAGCTTCCTGCTGTGATGTTCCCCTGGTGCTCTATGGAGAGAGAGCACAGGCAGCAACTTTGATTAGTAAGCAACAGGAAGAATAGAATTCGCTGCACTCAACTTAACTCCTCCATGGCAGCACACTGCAAACTGAAGATTAGTGTTCACCGGAGAAATATTTAACTGAATTTGTTTCTAGTAATTTAGATCGGAGCCCCCAAATCACATGCTGGACGTTGAGAATTTGTTGACTAGTATGTCCCGGGGAGAGTGGGTGACCATCGTACCTTCAAGCAAAGAACTAAAATTCAATGGCGAGTCGAACGAAGGGAAATTGGAAAGTTAAATATTGAAAGGGAAGAAGAAGGAAAGGAAAATGGTAAGAAAGAATGAATCAGGAGGCCTGTGTAGGGGAAGAAGTCTAAAGGGACCAGAGGGTGATGGGTGGGTAAGATGGATCCAGCATGAAAGCAGAGTGGGGCGGAAGTGAGAAACACAAATATGAGTGAAGTGTAATGTACATATAAGATGTTACAAGGAAACCCATTATTTTGAATGCCAGCTTAAAGTTAATTTTAGAAGGCAGTGCGGTATTGAAGGGGGTTAGGGCTGAACTGGAGAGTATTGGCATAAAAAAGACACCATGTATGTTTTTAAAACCCAACAGGTTCTGTCTTTGTGGCTGTATTTGACCCTTTCATCTGTTAATGTCAAGCAAAGGAAATCAGTTAAAAACAGTTGTAGGTGCAGACTACAGTGTGGCCATTAAATGCATGCTCCTCTGCAACTCAATAACTCCTTTTGGATTGGAGGTGGGGATAATGGGTGTAGCCAATCAGAACAAAAGCAGGTTGGCAAGAAACCAATGGGGCGTCAGCATGGAAACAGCTTTGGCTTTGGTATCAGTTGGTGGGACTGACCCTGGCAAACAGATGCAGAGCTGAGCACAACAGAGCTCCTCTTTGGGATTTTGAAAGGCTGCAGTTTGATGACAACTCTGAGCCATCTTAGGCTTGGAAGAACACGTCTCTGGGGAAGAGCTTGCTTTTAAGGTCATTAACATGGGGAGGAGGGCTTGGAGATGAAGAGCTGCTTGAGGGCCATGGAGTAACTTGAAGATGTAGTGGCCACCTATTTCTTTACGTTATAATCATTGTGACTGACAGCAAATAAGTATAAAACCGGGCAAAAGATGAAATCTATTCCTAAGGTGCCTTCAGAAACTTCCAGGAGTTGTTAGGTTAAGGCCAGCTATAAGAAAAAACAAAAGAACCCCAAGTCCTTCTTGGGACCATCATGTACATTTATGCAGGCGATGTCTTACACAGGACACCAGTTCAGTGGGGGCATCAGGGGTGGTATCCAGCCTGTTGATATGACAAGCCACCTGCCTGTAGTCAGGCTTCACGGCACTGAGGAACAGGTACTTTTTCTTTTCTTTCTTTCTTTTTTTTTTTTTTAACTTCAGTCAAAGGCTCCACACAATTAAACCTCAACCTCGATCTCTGCAGTTTTTTTTTTTTTTAAATATTGTTTACCCCCGTCCTCACTCCCTACTTTAACTGATGTGACACAGCAATTTACTTTGCTTTTCGTTTGCTGAGAGAGGAACAGGAAGTTTTGTAGTTGAAGTAGTCATGTGGAATTCCAGAGTGATCTGTACTAATGGAGAATGAGGAGCATGGCGTTTGTCTTTGCTCCTTTCCTCTCAAAGCGTTCGCCCCTTGAGGTGTTTATGGTGAGCCTGTCTTGTGCTGCGAACCATATTTACAGCCTTAATGAAAATCAAAAACTCAGTCTTGGCCTTTGAGAGGCTCACTGCTCCAAGCAAGCACATGGTCAGATCATGACAAAAAGAGTGCAGTCAGGGGCCTCTCCTTCCCACTTGTAGGTAGTACTGGGAAGATGCAACACAAACGCTGCTGCTGCTTCCCTGCAAATATTCCTGGAGCATGAAGGAGAGTGGGTGGCATTAATGCGCTCAGCTCTGAGTGTGCTACCACCTCAGTTAGGTGGCGTGTGGATGGATTGGATCCTGGGAGACCTCACTCCCAACCTCTTTTTTTTTTTTTTTTTTTTTTTTTCATTTTACAACAGGGTAGTCTGCCATAATGCAAACGACTTCTGGAGCAGCATTGTTAAACAATTTATCTTTCTGGGCATCAAAAGATGACAACAAGCCTGATTTACTCTGTGGGAGGTCAGCCGATTACTTTGTGGTCCAGAAGCATTTCACAATTATTATATTTGCCACTATTGTTTTGGGAGGTAAGTAGCCATGTGAGACTCCTCTGTCTTTAGAAACTTTTCTCATTGTAGAAGGAGATCACAGCTACGTTAAAAGAGCAGCCCATGGAATGTCAAGATGAGAGTGAAGACTGCCAGGCTAGCTTCATTCAGTTTCTCAGGAGCACTTGTTTACATCCCTTTATTCAGTAACACTAGCTGGGCATGGTAGGGTGGTAGGACCTTAAAGAGAGGGAGACAGTCCTTGCCATTATGGAGCTTTCGCATGGGGGAGGCAGGCAAACAAATAATCATGAGGCAATGTGTTAAGTGTTGACGTGAAGGATTTTCTAATAAGGAGGAAGGAGATCCCGATACTGCCTAGATGACCAGGCCTACCCTTATCAAATATACAATATGAGGGGAGACCGGTTGGCAAACAAAGAGGACACAGGCAAACGATCTGCAATTTGTATAGTTGGTGTCATTAACCTTGTTTATTATGCCTTTTTTAAAAGACGATTTCATTTTATTATATGAGTAGGAATCTTTTGCCCGCATACATGTCTATGCACCATGTGCATGCAGTGCCTCCAGAGGCCAGAAGAGAGCGCTACAGCCCCTAAAACTAGGTAATTCCAGTTGTTTGTGAGCTGCCATGAATGCCAGGGTTGGGAACTGAGCCTGGGTCCTCTGGAAGATCAGCAAATGTTCTTAACCATTGAGCAATCCCTCCAGCCCCAATTTTGGTTTTCGATGGGATTTTTCTTTACTCCACCCACTTTTCTCTAATGTTCCTAGAAGAACATTAGAGAGGGCTTTGTAAATAGAGGCCTCCTAAACATTGGTTAAGAATTCAGCAGGTGTGCTGGGTGTTGGTGTCGCACGCCTTTAATCCCAACACTCGGGAGGCAGAGGCAGGCGGATCTCTGTGAGTTCGAGGCCAGCTTGGTCTACAGAGTGAGTTCCAGGACAACTTCCAAAGCATTACAGAGAAACCCTGTCTCGAAAAACCAACCCCCCCCCAAAAAAAATCAGCAGGTGTAGTGAATAATATTCATAGAGATAAAGTAGCTTACTCAATAAAGCAGGTGCCTTATTCTAAAGTTAACTCCTGTGAGGAAAGTTTCTAAGTCTCTTAAAAGAATATTTACTTAGGAAAAATATCAGCTGCTTCAAAACCTTTTCTGGAGTAAGAAAGATCATGTAGGACCAACAATGAAACAAATATATGCAAAGGGAATCTTCATTTTAGCATTTATCAGGGTGTGAAACTGTTTTGTCTACAGATTTTTAATATAGTCACTAAGGACTTTGGTTCCTTTTGGTACCCACGATGATCTGATGACCATGAGCTTTGCCGACTCTAGATATCCTCTGAGGATGTAAAGATAAGTGGCCAGCAGCAAAGGGCATTGCAGAAACAGCAAGAATACCTGCCCTTTACCTGGCTTTAAGCATAAGAAGTATTCAGCAATTATTTACTGGGAGGCAGAATGCAAGAACCTGGGCTGCTGGTGGGTCTTGCTTTATGCACAAATGTGCAGGATTATGGTCAGTCTTGTGTCTCTAGGGGAAAGAGATGAATAGTCTTGGACGGAACAGACTTAAAGGCAGCCAGACAGTGACAAGTGCCTTTCATGATTGTCCTGTGAAGGAGGTGTTCCTTATGACACAGTCAGTTTCACGTATTTCTGTCTTCCAGGAAAATTATGGAGTATATGTTATTTTAGCACAGAATGAATGGTTATTAGCATAAAATGAAGTATATGGGTATTAAGTTTGGCCTTTTCATTAATTTCACCATCAAACTCATCCGTAAGATGCCTATGGAGAGGTCCTAACACGTTCCTGTGTGAGCAAGTGTGAGGCTGGTGAAACCTCAGTATTTTTCATATTACCCTATGAGGGATGCCTAATTACATGCATCTTATACTTAACAAATTGTATTTGTGGGTCATCGAGGTTGTTTCAGAAGTAAAAGCACTTGCCTCACAAGCCTGTATTCCTGAGTTCAATCCTCAGAACCCACATGGGGTGGAAGGAGAGAACCAATTTAACAAGGTTGTCCTCTACACACACACACACACACACACACACACACACACACACACACACAGTGCAAACATGCCCATGAATGCACATAGATAGAGAAGATAGATAGAATTTCCTAAACCCAAATAGCATTTGTAATAGTTATTAACTATTCACACATACTATGACTCAGAAGTTGAAAATTAAATAACTAGGCTGACAATTACACTATTCTGAAAATATAAATAATCATTTGTCTCTTTCAATAATGTTTATTTTTTAATTGACATGTAATATGTTTGTGTATTTATGGATTATAGTACAACTTGACACAGGTATACAATGCATCAAATAGGGTAATTGCCATTTTGAAATTATAAGTTGTATTTTTATTTTTTAGGGGTTTCAAAGATGATTTTAAAGAATTCTGAGGCCTTTGTCTTGATGGTTCTGTCTCTGTCAGGATTTGTGACAGGTCAACTGGCTTACCATTTTATTGAGGTACTGTATACATAATAAGTTACAGTAAATCCAAGGCCAAACACCTCACAAAGGCCCATTCCTAATGTGTAAGTTTTTCCTCTTCTGCAGTCCTGGGGCTCAAACCCAGAACCTCATGCATGCTAGACAGAAACATCTTATCAATGACCCACACCCCCAACCCTATGGAATTAAAAAAATGTAAACAGATACTCAAATAATTTCATATGACACTAAGCATTTTTGCGAAAAAAGACACGTAAGAAATACAGCAAGAGAATCGTAAGTTAGGAAAGCTTCAAATTGAAAGTGAGGCCAATTCATCTAATTGGCAGGTTCCTTGTCATCCTTCTCTGAGCCATAACCTTTCCCCTGTTACTCCTTCTGAGTTCTTGTTTCTTTCCACTGTGGGCACACTGGCTTATTCTCTGATGTTCACTTTAAACTTTTAGGGACTTGGCACAAAAGACAGCATCTCTTTTCTTTTTTAAGATTTGTTTATTTTATGTGCATGGGGTGTTTTGCCTGCATGTATGTAAGTGTGCTGCATGCATACCTAGAACCCCTGAAACCAGAACAGGGTGTCAGATCCCCGAAACTGGAGTTACAGACAGTTGTATCCACTGTGTGGGTGTTGGGAAATTCACCTGGCCCTCAGCAAGAGTAGCCAGTGCTCTTTACTACTAAGCCATCTCTCCAGCCCCTGCACCAGTTATTTTCATGATAAAGCATGGCTGCTCTTTTTCTCTCGGATTAGATATGAAACATACATTAAACACAATATAGCCACAAGAAAATATTCCTTCATTTTTTTTTTCAGCTTATTAATGCCTGGCTTTAACAGCAATGCAGTGTGCATTTTAACAAGTTGTCTCCATCCAATGTTTTATTTTTTGAGATGGAAATAATACCTAGAGCACATTTATCGAGGGCTGCAGAAGCCTGTCAACCTCCTGAAGTTCCACCACTCCCACTAGCTAACACCGTTTGAGTGTCTACTATGTGCCACGATCATTTTTAAGTGCTCTATACTCAACTCATTAGTCCTGAGTTAGCTCGTTGATTCTTGCAGGAACTCAATGGCAGTAAACTTTCCAGCCGCTTCACAGACTGAGGCACAGAGAAATGAGATAAGGCAGTCATTAAATTGGAATGGTCTAGAATAAACTTTTTAGGAGGGAGGGAACATTTACAGCACTTCAACGACTGTTGTTGTGTTTTCTATTACTTTATGTACACCCCCACCATTCCATTCATGCCTAATATAACTGATTATACCACCATCTAACTATACTATTTCTCTGCTGACTGACTGGAATATTTTTTTTTTTCAATTCCAAGCAGCTCCCCATGAAGCCACAAATATCTGTGTGAGAATATATAATAGACATATTAAAATAAATATCAAACAGCTTAATAAAGACTTGTCTGTAAATTGGATAGTATATCTCAGGTAACACCAATGGTAAGAGATATATATCAAAAAATTAAAAAAGAGATATATATCATTTTTGCAAGTACCAACTTTAGGTTCTTAGCAATATTGGTGTAAAACTATCAGAGAAGATCAGTTTAAAAGGAGGAAAGAGTGGAAAAGGAGGGGCTGGAGAGATGGCTCAGTGGTTTAAGAGCATTTGCTGCTCTTGTAGAGGATCTGGGTTCCGTTCCCAGCACACAGACTGGCAGCTCACCAACCCTCTATAACTCCAGTTCTAGGGGATCTGACAACCTACCCTGGCCTCTTGAGCCACATACATATGGCGCATGTACACAAATGCAGCCAAAACATGCATACACATACACATAAAATTAAAACAAACAAACAAACAAACAGAAAGTTACCTCAAAGGAGGAAAGATGTATTTTGGCGCATGGTTTCCTACTTTTTGGTCCTTGATTGTTCAGTTCCATGGCTGTGGTACTTGGAGCATTGTCATTATCATAACAGAGGATGGGGTAGAGAAGGGCTGTTCATCTCACGGCAGAAAGAGCTAGAAAGGCAGGGGTTGGGACAATATACGCCCTAGGACGCTACATCAGTGACCTTCTTCCATGAAGCATCCATATTCTAAAAGCCCAAGGATGTTAGCATCCTCATGATCCAAGCACCTCTCAATAGTGCCACCTGTTGGAGCCAAGTCCTCAAAACAGTAACCTTTGGGGCAGGGGGTGGGGGAGGAAGGAGGGAGCGACGCGGGGGTGGGGGTACACTTCTAAACAACCACAAGTAACAGACTGATTTTTCCATGCATTTGTTACTTTAGGTGCACCAGGTTGTCTACCCTCTTCTAAAAACACCAAGTTTTTCACTTTATTGTTATTTTTTACCTTTAATTGTATTTGTGGCTTCTCTGGATGTGGACTTTTACATAGTCAAGAATGTGTTGTGGCAGGTAAGAAAACATTGTAACACATTTTTAAATTAGTGCTCTGTAGAAGCACTGATCTAAAAAGAGTTGAGGGACAGGGTGTGTCGGGGGGAAATTAGTGTTCGCTGAGGGACTGTTCCATTTGGGATCTGAGTAAATAACGTCTCAGTTTTGCCCATGGGCAAACGGAAGTCACAGTTGGGTCGGGAAATATTTGGGTCTGGGTTCTGGTTCTAACCTGGCTTCATCATGACGGTGTCTTGTACTTTTGGTTGTGAGCCTAGCCTTTAACGGCTGCGCTATTCCTCCAGCCCAGACAGTGTCTTCTTTTAATTGCTGGGATTGTAGTTATCATTTCTTGTTTTCCTTAACTACACTCGTTGCACTATTGTATTTGTGTTTTCAGAGAACGTTTTCCCCATTTTGGTTTAACGCTGTTCTTTCTAGCATCTTGAATTAAAATGAATTGTAGCATTTTAATGGTATTTTGCATATTCAATGCTTGTTTTTCCCTTTTATGTGATCTCATGTTTTGATGCTTAGTGTTTTCATTATTATTCAATTTTAATTTTTAAATTTTTTTTTTGGGGGGGAGGGCAGCCCATTCATTCGTTTTTTAGTGACATAGTTTTGGCTGGTCTGGACCTCACCATTGTAGACCAGGCCTTGAATTTACAAAGTTCTGCCTGTTAGGGGCATGCCTGCAGGGTGTGAGCAGTGCAGCCATAAGTAGACATAGACAAGTAAGTAATCTGTGGTGTGTTGATTTAGAGTCCTTTGGGTGCATCGTATCCTCAAACTCCGTACAATTTGATGCCAGTTAAGAATAATAAAGTAATGGCTAGAGCCATGGCTCATGAGTTAAGACACTGGCTGATCTTCTAGAGGACATGGGTTTGGTTCCCAGCACCCACATGGCAGCTCACAACCATCAGTTCCAGGGCATCCGATGCCCTCTTCTGGCCTCCATGGGCACCAGGCATGCAGGTAGTACACATGTTACCGATATACTTACAGGTAGAACACCCATACACATAACATTTAAAAAAAAGAAAGAGAGAAAGAAAAAAGAACAAACTTAAAAAGAATAAAATGGTGAATATGACCAAAATAATTGTATGGATGCATGAAGTCATCAAAGAATAAACAAAAACATTACATTATTAGAAATAATGAAACAAAAAAATTAATGTGTAACCCAGGATATGGTTCTTCAGTTTGAGTAAATGCAGTCTTATCATCTTTGGGTAGATGTGACACTGTGTGATGAATTGCTTCACAGGTCTTGCTAACGGGAGTGATTAGCTTTGGTACAGCATTTGTCACCATTGCATATGTGGTTCTGAAATTCAATGAAGATTCATGGGATCTGCAGTGCTGTTTACTCTTCAGCATCACACTGTGCGTAATAGACCCTCTCCATTCCGTCAACTCGCTGAAAACGATTGGTATGTTGGTTCCTTTCTCTCGCTTCCCAGATGTGAGGATACCGTATTTCCCTACATTGCTTCCCTTTTCTCACCTCCCAGATGTGAAGATACATTGTTTCCTTTGGACTGTATTTTCCTTGCATGGATTATGTATTCAACAGACTAGGGATTAGCGCTTTGCTTTTTCAAGGATAGATGACTGACTTGAAGGCAATGCAGGCAGATAAGACAGTCCCTGGAGATAAACCTAAGTATCAATCCGTAATCAGATTTTGAGTCATTCCAAGGTCATGTGGAAACATTCCAGTACTTCACATCCAGATTAAAAACTGGAGAACAGAGTTCCCTTAAAACAAAAACTATAGATATACTATCCTAGGAATAACAATAACGATGATGATGGTGATAGTACCTCAACTATATATATTTTCAATTATTGTTTCAAAACCCCAAGGCAAAAAAGAACATTAGACAGGTCCAGCTTCCTCTGTAATGATGATGGTGATGTCACTTACTGTGATCAGTTTGGGTTTTTATCCAATGGTTTAATGAAGTGATTGCTTTTATTTTCTTTTATTTTTTGAGGCAGGGTTTTACTATGTAGCTTTGTCTTATTCAAAGCTCACTACGTAAACCAGGCTGGCCTTGAATTCAGAGATCCACCTGCCTCTGCCTCCTGAGTTAGCGGTTGCTTTTAAAATACGTGGGTGTATAGGAAAGCAAACTAAAGAATAATATAAAATTAAAAAAAAAAAAGGAAGGAAACTGAACAAGCCAGGGGGATCAAGCAGCAAGCAGCACTCCTCCATGGCCTCTGTCTCCATTCCTGCTTGAGTTCCTGCCCCGAATTCCTTCAATGATGGACTGTGATATGGAAGTGGAAGCCAACTGAACTCCTTCCACCCCAGGTTGCTTGTGTTTGTGGCATTTATCACAGCAATAGAAATCAGAGCAGGGCAGTAGCTTTTTTTTTGAGTTTCTTTTATTGTGATTTTATTGTTTTCGTAACAAGATCAGCTTAGAACTGGATCACTTGGCCCTTTCTCTTCTTATCGCCTCCCAGTTCAAAATGCTTGCATCTCTTAATTGTCAGCATCCTCTTAGATCTGCAGTTGGGGCTCAACATACTCAAGCCTCTGCACGATCTTCTTTGTAGTTTTAGCCTTTTTTTTTTTTTTTTTTTTTTGAAAATAGGTTTAGTCTGCCCACCATAGCCACTCTGTTTCCTGCCACAACACCGCTTTCCCTGGACATACAAAGAGTCTTTGCCCTTCATGTACTGTGTTGCTTTATGGGGCTGGTGCTTGCCATATTTCTTGCAGAACGTCCGGCGAGTCTTAGGAACGTTCACCATGTTGGCGGGAGTGATATAAATCAGTGTGTGTTTACAGATGGCAAACACTGCAAATCAGTATTTCTCTTCCTCTGTTTTTAAAAGAGGGTCTAGAAACCAAGCCCTGTGTATGTCAGACAAAAACTCTACATCTTAGCTATATCCCCATCCCAGATGTGGTCTTTTTAGTTCTGGAGAGCTGGTTTATTGGTATACCACTGGACATGGGAGACATAAGAGGCCTCAGTCAAAATTTCTAGAGAGGCAAACCACAGGGTTAGTGGAGAAAAGAATGTTCTGCAAAGAAAGGGCCAATGAACTTGAAGACACAGGGGTGGGAACCATCCAGAATGAATGAGAGAAACAGACTGGGAAAAACTGAGCTTTGATAAGCTGTGGGACAAACACAGGGGACCCAACATATGAATCCCCAAAGGTGGCAGATAGAGAAGATCTATGAATGAATAATGAATAAAAAACTCTTAATTTGGTAAAAACCCAAAGTTTCAAATACCTCCAAAAAATTCCCCAAGTCTAAGAAAAACAAAACCATACCACAGTAAATCAAAATAAAATGCTTGAAAATCAACAATACAGAACAAAACCCTCAACAGCAGCCAGAGGACATGGTAAAGATGTTTATTATATAATAACAATTAGAGAAACCTCTTCAGAAACATGAAGATACAACCCAAAAGACATCAAAGTAACTTTTTCTTTTTTTTAAAAAGAGCATTAGAAGAAAAGGACTGTCAGGTTAGACTTCTACACTCAGTATCTTGAAGGCAAGGTGAAACAGAGGCTTTCTCAAATATGGATTTCTCATTCAGATGGAAGTTTGGATGTGCAATTTGATCTACCCAATCCCCTGGCAACTACTAATCTAATTTTGTTGCCTGAGGGTTTGTCTGCTCTGGACAAACCATACAATGCAATAGTCCTTCTTTACTCATGGTCTGTTTCAAGAAGCTCAGCACTCGTCTGAGACTACATATAATATGGAGTCCTAGATACAATGTTTTGTCTTACAGATTCACATCTATGAGAAAACTCACTTTATAAATTAGCCTCATTAAGAAGGTAACAGCAATATCTAATAACCAACCAGAAAAATTAAAACAATATATTGTAATTAGCTATTTTAAAACCCATGGATTGTTTATTTCTGAAAATTTTCATTTTCTATTTTGGGACCACAGTTGGCCTCAGAGAATGGAAATGATGGCGAGTAGGATGACAGCCATACCAGGCCAGTGTACACGGCTTTTGTGTCCGGCGCCTTTTACTTACAAGGTTCTCAGGGTTCATTGTGCTGCAATTGGATCAGCATTCCTTTCTGTGGAGGGATACTGTCCTGCTAGAGGGGTATAGCCACCTGCATTTATTTACTCATTAGCTGACAAACCACCGAGTTGTTGCGAATAATGCTAAACATTCATATACAAACATCCATGTATGTACAATTGCTCACTTATATTTTATACTCTTCCCTTTCCTTCTGAGACAGGGTTTCTGTCTGCAGTTCTGACTGTTCTGGAACTCACCTACTATATAGACCAGGCTGGCCTCAAACTCAACAGAGACCCTCCTGCCTCTGTCTCCCAGCTCTGGGATTTAAGGCATGTGCCACAACACCTGGCTATTTCCCACTTTCCTAAAATGAGCTTCTTCTGGGCTCTGATGTTTATTCAAGTTAAATGTGGTATCCTAAGATCTGTCTCGTCCAGAAGCTTAAAAATGTTTCAGGCAAGGAAGGTAGAAGCCTCAGCAGATAAAGCGTTTGCCACACAAAGCATGAGGACAGTAGTTGCGATCATTCGGCACCCACTTCAAAGCCAGGTAGATGCAGTGGTTTACCTGTAATCCCTGTGTGGGGAGAGCAGAGACCAAGAATCCCTAGAGCAAGATGGCAAACCAGACTAGCTGAAACAGAGCGCACTGGGGTCAGTGAGAGACTTTGCCTCAATATGTGGGGGGACAGTGATTGAGGAAGACAGTTAATGTCGACCTCAGGCCCCTCATACACGTCGTGTCCATGTGCACAGGTGTGAATACATAGAGGTAACCAGATTCATGGATATGCAAACAGAAAGTAAAAGGAATGGAACAAATATTGGAGGTGGTGGACATGTAAAAGTTGGCTTTAATTGCCAACTTGTCACAAGCTAGAGTCATCTGAGAAGAGAGTACCCATGTGGGATTGTCTAATAAAGTTGGCCTGTACACCTGTGTGTGTGTGTGTGTGTGTGTGTGTGTGTGTGTGTGTGTGTGGTTGTCTTGATTATGAATTAATTGTTACAGAAAAACCCAGCCCAGTGTGGTGGTACCATTCCCTAGGCAGGGGATAAATATACAGAGGCGGCTGAGTACAAGTAAGTATGCATGCATCGATTTTGATAGCCCGTGTGATGTGACTGGATGCTCTAAATTCCCGATGTCTTGACTTCCCTGTTATGATGGACTATAGCTTGGAATTGTGAACTAAAATAAACCCTTTGTCTTGTAAGTTGCTTTTTGTCAGGATTTATTTTTAATCACAGCAACAGAAATAAAACTAGGTCAGGGCAACATAAGGGGTGCTCCCATTACCTTCCTTTGCATCCAAAAAGTCAGAAGGCTTAGCACAAAATTTAAAACATGTTGTCTGTGATTGTTTCACATATTCATGCCAGTCATGATCACCTTCTTTCTTTCTTCCTTCCTTCCTTTCTTTTTTTTTCTTTTCCCCTAGCATGTTGTAGCTCACCTCTGTTTTCTATGCAGGAGCACCACATTGAATTATACTTTGTGTTTCCATTCCCAGGCATTTCTAAGATGTACACTGACATTATCAGAGGAGAGTCACTGATCATTTGTAGTTTCACGTGCATTTTCTTCGGCATCTTCCGGGGCCAAACACCTAACGTTTCCATGTTCAGGGGTAAGATCATTGTGTTTTGCCCACATATTATCTAAAATTATTCTTGTTGAAATGAAAGTGCATTTGTCTTTGTAGCTTTCTCTATACATTGCTATTGGACCAATTAAAATGATTAAGTTAGATAACAAGAAAATAATTACCATCTTTGCATTTTTACAGATCACTGCAGCACGAAGTGTACATTTTATGACTAGTGAAATGCAAACAGGTGTATACAAGAGAGCTGGAGAGAGGAAGGGAAGGGGGAAATGATATAATTTTATAAGCTCAAAAAAGGAAAAGAAATAATTAAAATAATAGTAATAAAACCCTTTATTCCTCTCCCCTAGCATGCACGCACATATACACATTATGTCATCTGGCTTAGGCTATCTCTTGTGCTAGGATCATTATGTTTCTCAGCCAGTGGATGTTAAGAGTTGACTTGTCATAGATTTGATGATGAAAACAGACTATTCATCTAGTATTGGTAGAACAACCCTGAGAATGACAATAGCTGGATTTGTGTGGCTAATGGTCACTGGAATGTGGAATGTTTCCTTGACAGGTTTCTAGATGTTGTACTAGTAGCTAGAGGAGAAAGGGGAAAATCAAATCATAGCATGAAGGGAAAAGTTGTCCTGTACAGAGAAATCCTGATTAGAGGCACTGCTGATCACGCCTGCTTGGGCGTGGTCAGAGTTACATAACACAGGTTTAAGAAGGAGGGGGGCTCATGAGGCTCTCTTTTGCCTGGCTGAGCTGACTGGGAAGGATTTCAGGGTCCTTCCTGCTCAGGTGCAAACCTGGTGACTGGCTCCCTTGAGTGAGTGATTACTTTTTCCCAGTAAACCATTGTTTATCAATCTATGCTGACTCCACTTTGTAAATGTCAATATCCTCTTGTAATGTATTTGTGGCAGCTGCAAGAGGAGGGTGGAAAGGCCTGAAAGCAGAAAGGCATTTGCAGTGCTTATCAATGAAGGAGCTGTGGTAATTTGGGTAGACAATTCAGAAATGATTTATTAGCATATACTAATTATGCATAAAATGGGTTTCATTATGGCATTTTCATATAGGTACATAATATATTTCAATTACATTCACCCTGTCAGGCTCTCTTGCCTCTTTATCACTCCCATTAATCCTCTTTTCAACTAGCTCCTCTACTTAATGTCTTTTTGTGTGTGACCCAGGTTTCAATGGGATTGGCAGGAGTGTGGGTGGGAGTTTGTTTACATCCCTGGAGAAATTGATGTTAAGTTGTAGACTGTCCCAGAAAGACAAGCCTCCTTTTCCGACTTCCGCCTGGCACTCTTCTCTGCTGAAGAATAACCCTGTTCACAAGCCTGAAGAACAAACCCAAGTGCTATCAGTGAAAAACAAACAAACAAGCAAGCAAACTCCCAGACGCTAAACTCAAGTTTTCCTTTCTCATCTTCTCTCCTTTCTTTTACTTTTAGAGTTACATGTAATCATTGGGCTCAGCTTCGATATCTTTGGAAGCACAATTTGTGGATATTGGTGTACAAGAATCATTCGGATTATATTGACCGACCTTTTTAGCAACACGCTGACCAACGTTGTTCTCTGCTTTTCACTGGTGTACATGACTTTCTACCTTGGTAAGGCAAACGAGCGCAAAACCTGCTGTCCCCCCGGGAAAGCGTATGATGGATGAATCTTGGTTCTGCCCTGTTCCTTACTCCAGATGCTTCTTCACAACAACTTCCGCCTCTTTGCAGTCTCCTTTCTGTTTTGTCACATGACTTCTCCTCTCCATGGTCTCCAGTTCTCTCCTGCCCTCTCTTAGTATCCTCCTCATCGTAAACTCCGCGTCTTTCCTCTTTGCACTCCCCCCTCTGGGTACCCTTACCCCTTTGCGCTCTGTTCTCTAACCCTATAGGCAGTCCCTGGCAGATCCCTACGAGGACACGGAGTTCGTTTCTGTTCTGATTCTTGAGCAGCTCACCTGTAAAATGGGAAAGTTGGCAGAGAAGCTCCTGAGGTCTTTCCCAGCTCACTTAGTAAGCCGAGAAGGCTGTTGAAGTGCCGAGCTTTCCTTCCATCTAGAAGGCAGGAAAGGAGAGGGAGAGGTCAGGGTGTTTCTGAATGGAGAAGCTGGGGCCGGGCAGTTAGCTCAGTCCCGCAAAATTGGGACGTGAAGTGTTACAGTTCCCATGAGCCATAGTAACTACGACCGAACTGCTTTTGCTCTCATCCCATCCAGTGGAGCAACTTCAGCCAACTAAGATTTCAGATTTTAAGAGCTCTTTACACGCCCAGTTACGGAAAAGCACTGTTTTCCTTATAATATATCGCCACCTAGTGGTTGCTTATTGCCCTGAGCCAGTCAAACTGGAGAAAACATTCACAGAGGGTTCGTTTCCTCGGCTTTTCTTTCCTCCTCTGTCAAAGTTATGTGGATGGGTGCCTTATCTTCAAAAGAGATTCCGTTCCATCTTTCCCTCTCCCTAACCAGATCGTGAGCACCTGGAGCATGAGTGGGACTCATAGTCAGCTCTTGCTCTCTGTTTTGCCTCTTTGCAGCCAAGCTTAGAGTTTGTCAAATGCCTGACATGATAATTGAATAAAGCAATATTCATTCTCAAAAAGTTTTTGAGTAAGAAGACTCCAGATAGACTTCATCAATCAGTGACCTTGTAGACTAGGTTTCAATATTTAGAGCCCAGTGAACTACCCTTTAGTCGGGCATTGGGGAGCCGGGGGTGGGGGGGTAAGGGAGGGCAAAAGCTCCAAGAAGCTGTGAGTTCCCTCAGCAATTCCTGCATACAGGCGGCTCAGTGTCCCCGAGGTGCTGAGCTAACTACTTTCCCCACTAACCCTAGCCTCGGTGAGATGTAAGGCTGGCAAACTGGGTCACTGCTCTTCGCTAAAAATAGCTTTGCAAAAAGAACAGAATAAAAGAAAATAAATATCTCGTGGAGATGAAGATGATACGAAGTTGAAAGTCCACAGTGTTTTGTTGGCTTGTTTGCATGCTGTCTCTGGCTTCTTTTACAGAATAATAGCTAAGGGAAGTAGCGGTGACAGGTCCCTCTGGCCCGTTACAGAAGAAACCTTGCTATTTCCCTATTTCCTGATCTACAGTATTAGGCTAATTCCTTGAAGCGACATTCTAAACAAGAAACACCACTTCTAGCTTTCCTATGATCTTTACTCAGCACACACTAGTGCGCAGATTTAATTGTTTTTAATTTTAACGCATTTTCTCTCTCTCTTCCCAGTGGAATATTTCGGAATGTCGGGCATTGTTGCTTTGGTCACGGTGGGCCTGAATTTAGATTCGTTAAGCTTTAAACCGAGGATGGAATTCATAATTACTAAGTGAGTTTTCTGCTGCATATTCAGTATAAATCTCATAGGATTTTGGTGCTAAATCAGTTGTGTCTTCAAGGAGGCTAAGACAATTCCATATATATATACATTTTTTTCTATCTGTAAAGTCTTAATGTGTCAACAATGATCAGCATTACTGATATTTTTATTCTGAGTAAAGAATCAGTGGTCCAGAGACTGCAGTGGCTTCTCTATGTTTCTGTGATAGAGTTATACTTTGAATTGTGGGTTTTTTCCTTCATGTCATACTTGGGTGACACCATCCTGATGTGAGAAGAAAGTCAGAAGGGAAGGAAGGAAGGAAGGAAGGAAGGAAGGAAGGAAGGGAGGGAGGGAGGGAGGGAGGAAGGAAGGAAGGAAGGAAGGAAGGAAGGAAGGAGTCACAGTGAGTTGCATCACCAGCAAAACTCTTACCCAGGCTTCCCTCACGGATGGGGCATAGATCAGTGTCTTCTCAGACCAATGGATTAGCCCTTCTCTGAGAAACAATGCTAAATCGCAGAATTGTTCAGAATCCAGACACCAAGTCTCACTCTACTAAAGAAATTCTCATCTCAAATGAAAGCAGATGTGGACCATACACCCTAACCTTGATTTTTCTCATGAAAATTTGTTCAATGTAAAAGTTGTTTTGAAATAATGTTCCTTCCTATTTTTTTGTGTGTGTTTAGATTATCCTATAAAAATAAATACCAGTGATAGAGGACGGTATGGTATTTTTTTTCTTTTTGGTAAAAATGAAACAAAATTGGCACCTATAACTTTTGTTACTTTGATGTGTTTGTGAATGAAGCTTGGAACTAACTGTTTCAGAAGGCTTATTGCTTGATGCAGCCACCGAACTTGGGTATGCTCTTCAACATTATTGCAATTACTCATTGTGTCCACTCAAGTGTTTATTCTTTTTTAAAAAATATTTATATTTAATGTATGAGTGCTCTGATGTATACCTACACACCAGAATAAGGCACCATGTGCTATTACAGATGGTTGTGAGCCATTATGTGGTTGCTGGGAATTGAACTTAGGACCTCTGGAAGAGTAGCCAGTCTCTCTCTAGCACCTCAATTGTTTATTCTTTTACTTAAGCCACTAATCTTTTCATGTCTGCTATGGCTTGGCTGTTGAATTTTAAGCCTGACACAATGAGAATAAGGCATTTTCCAAAAAACAAATAAGCAAACAAACACCAACAAACAAAACAAACCTATGCTACTATTAAATGGCATACTTGTTTATATAAAAAATACTAATGATAAGTGTTCTAAAATTATGATTTTGGGGAGTCTTATTATATGCACAGGCATTTTTAGGCCCTATGGAGATATTTTAAAAATACTCAACTCATCCGTTATTTTTTGTGACAGCTGAGAACTGAGCACTGGGGTTTGCGGTCCTCCATTCTACTTTCCTTCACGGGAGCTTCGAGTGGCTTGAATCAGGAGATCAGAATCACTTGGAGAGTCACATTGTGTCCTAATTATATCGGATAACATGCTTTATCCGCAGCTAAAATGGGGCTTCCTGAAGCTTCTTCTCTGGTGTAGATATTGAGCGCCCTCATGACTTTGGGGCAGAACAACTGGAAGTTCCTGAGAGGGAGGCAGGATTTGAGATCTGCCTGTAGAGGGCAGATCTGGCCCTGACTCAAGCAAGCCAGCATCACAAGTTTTTCAGAAGCAACCTGAGAGTATCTATCTCTCTCCCTTGCTTAACATATGGTGCAGGCAATCAGCACTGCAGAGACTCAGAAGAGGTCACGGCTAACCAGAGAGCATTAGATGGAGAACACAGGGCAAGAAGCAGGTTTCCCAGATGTGTAGGCATTCAGCAGAATGGAAATCAGACAAGAGAGGCTTTCCAAAGTAATGGGAGGAGAATATGCAAGTCACCGCAGAAGTGGTGAAGAGGCATTGCACCATCCTCAGCTGTTTTCTGGTACCCAGGTGCCTCTTTGCAACCATTCTCACTCTGGACTTGCAAGTGGCAGCTCCAGTATCAGACAAACTGCTGGTCAACCCCAGGGAAATTAGTACATCACCAACTTGGGGAGGGCTTTATTTCTATGCTTTGTTCTTACTGTTGTGTTGTGAGAGGCGCACCATGAGTTTGGTGTGATGTAGATAATGACATGGGTGTCTTAGGTTGACAAAATGCTTTTTCATGTTGACTGTAACTAGGATGGGGGCCACAGTTTCCACTGAGACAA
This sequence comes from Cricetulus griseus, assembly GCF_003668045.3. NCBI lineage: Eukaryota > Metazoa > Chordata > Mammalia > Rodentia > Cricetidae > Cricetulus > Cricetulus griseus. The sequence goes on along the minus strand of NC_048598.1, from coordinate 30,871,075 downwards.
CAGGGTTAGGCATAGCATAGATACTTTTATGTGAAAAAGACTATATTTTAAAAGTACATTGATTAAAATGTCATTTCCTTTTTATCCATCCTAGGTTCTTAATAATGTGTTCATCTGCATATGAACATTTAATATATGGTTTCTTTGGCATTGTTGTTGGTTGTGGAGAAATCAAGTATTTCAGATTTCACTCCCTAGTTTTCACTGTCACCTTATTTGTAACAGTGAATTTTGCAAGGTAATGATTATATTTTAACATTTCCTTTGCTGGGCTTAAATCATTTTCTGTGTATATGAGCATTTATGTATTCAGGTGTGCATGCATGTGCGTGTGCGTGTGTGTATGTCCATGCATGTGTGCATGTGTGTGCACACATGCGGAGGCCTGAAGCTGATGTTGGATGTCTTACTTTACATCTTTCTATCTTATTTAACAATTTAAAAAATATGTGTTTGTTTATTTATTTATATGTGTTCACCTGCTCACATATATATTCACATGTTTTGATGTCAGAGGACAAATTGCAGGGGTTGACTTCCTCCTTCCACCACATAGGTCCTAGGGATTGAACTCAGGTTTTCACAGTTGGCAGCAAGTGCCTTCATCTGCTGAGATACCTCCACTGACCCTCTACTGTATTTTTTGAGACAGAGTCTTTCTTTTCCTGAACCTGGAGATCTCTGCTTCAGCTAGACTGGCATACCGGCAGGTGCCAGGGATATTTCTGTCTCTGCCTCCTGAACACTGGGGATTGAACTCAGCTCAAGTCCTCACTCTTGTGCCCCAGGCACTTTGCCAACTGAGCCATCCCTCCAGCCCCTGAGCTTAGATTCTTATGCCCAGAGTTAGAATCAGAAGCAGTGGAGTCTAGGGAAGGAAATGTTATGCACTCAGGAAATGTGCGCTGTTGTCTCGTCCTTGGCGATGGCATGCTGTGCAACCCCGGGTGAGCCGACTTTTTGAGATTTCTCCCAGAAAGGACTCTCATCACCCTTGAGCGCGATAGAAATGCAAAGTCCCAGTCCTATCTTGACTGATGATTCTACTGAGTGGAGGTGAGACCAAGAAAACAGTTCTATGTATTGTCAGGTTCCTCTGACTCAAGGTTAAAGTTAGAGCACACAGGACAAGATGAATGACATGCCCTACTCTTGCTGAAGTTCTCATCATGAGTGGTAATCAGTACCCATGGTAAAGTCACTGGTTAAGCACTTGCCCTGTGGACTAAAGCCATTGGTATTAACACAACTCCGAAAGAGAGGTGCTGTTGCATCAGTTTACAGAGAAAGGGTGCAGGGAGCTTGGAAGCTTGCCTAAGTGGGTCACCCAACTTGTAAGGACAGAGCTGAGATTAAAATCTGACTCTATGAGCACCTTACCTGAATGCCATTGCCTGCCCCTGATAGCTGTCTCCTATAAAGACTCATGACAGTGTGGCTTCTGGATAGGGCAGTGGCCAAGGGACCTTGCTTTATAAGATGCTATTTTGAATCCAGTCTTATGACTTTAAAGAGATGTCACGCAGCTCAGGAATTGCCATCATATAATCTAACACACCAATTCCCACAGCGTGTCCAGTTTGTGCCTCATCTAACGCACACTTACTGTACACACGCGGCTGTTCAATCAGTAGCTCTCTACCATCTTTTGTCTGCAAGTTAGTCTTTGCTTCCTACCTTAATTTGTAGGTGCAGGTATATTCCTGGGCTCAAATCACTCTGCCATACTTGTCATCTTTGAGACCCTGGGACTACTGTGTGAATGCTTTACAATAGCCACTGGGCACACAGGCCAGTTTCTGATTTGGACACTCACGTGTATAATATAAAGCCATTTTTCTCTATATGCCTGTAATAACTTAGGAATTACACAAAAAATAAAAGTACCTCAAAAATAAAACTTTATTTCTATAACTTTATGTTCTATACAATCATGTAAGTGGGGGTCAGATCAGGATTATTAGGTTGCATACACATACACACACAACACACAGACACACACAAACACATGCAGACATACATGGACACACAAACACACACACAGAGACACAGACACAGACACACAGAGACACACACACACACAGAATCAGTCACTTTGATACTGTTCTTTTTAACCCCAAAACTGGGGAGAGTATAGCTCCCTTATATAAATTTGGTCCTTGAGGGAATGGATGGGAGTGATTGGCCAATCACAATGATAATGGCAAGTGCAGTGATCTTCTCTACTTCTCTAGTGGGTTCTGTTCTGATACCAGAAATTGATAGTGTCTTTGAAGGCTGTTTTCTAGACTGTGGCTTTGGTCAGTACTCTGCTGTATCCAGCTTCCTCAGGTTAGTGCTATGTCCTGAGAGACTGCCAGACTTTCCACTCACTGTCTAGCCATCAGCAGGAGCTACATTTCACTAATTTATGCCCTAATTTTTCTTATTTTTTTCTTACTGTCTACTGCTCCTAGGTTTGGCTTGTTTTTGTTTTTCTAAGACTTTGAGTTGCATCATTGCACTAACTGGTTTTGTGTATCAACTTGACACAAGCAATGCTAAAGTGTAAGCCAAACAAACCCTTTCCTCCCCAACTTGCTTTTTGGTCATGGTGTTTCATCACAGCAATAGTAACTCTAACTAAGACACAATAGTTTTTGGAAAGATTATGTAGTAGAACCCAAAAGATTATGAATGACTTTGCAGAATCTCTGGATGTGAGGCAGAAGAGTTTGCCTGTGTTAAGTGCACAGTGTACAGGTAATTGTCGACTGTATTTTGCTAAGTGCTGGAAATGATCTACACTAGTTTGTGTTTTGCTTAGCTGGGAGGACACGTAGCTAACTAGTCAATACAACACAGCATTTTTTTTAAAGATTATTTATTTATTTATTTATTATGTATACAACATTCTGCTTCCATGTATATCTGCACACCAGAAGAGGGCACCAGATCTCATAACGGATGGTTGTGAGCCACCATGTGGTTGCTGGGCATTGAACTCAGGACCTCTGGAAGAGCAGTTGGTGCTTTTAACCTCTGAGCCATCTCTCCAGCCTCACAACACAGCATTTTTGCTGAGGTTAAAACATGTCTGATTTTACTTGTGCTGGGGACTCTTCTGTCCCAAATCATCTGAAGCACAGTATACATATTCTCTTGGTAGAGATTCCCTAAAGGTAGATTCTGAGGGGCTGGAAAGATGGCCCACAGGTGAAGACACTGGCTGCTCTTCCAGAGGACCTGGAGTATTTCCCAGAACCTACAAGGCAACTCACAACAGACTGTAACTCTAGCTCCAGAGGATCTAATGCCTTCTTCTGGCCTGTGAGGTCACTAGGAATGCAGATGATACACAGACATACATGCAGGCAAAACATCATACACATAGTAAAACAATGAAAAGAATGTTAGATTCTGAATTTTGTTGCAAGATCCTATTGAAAAGTGACCTTAATATAAGCAGAAACACATTGAAGTATAGGATTGTTTTCTGCCCCCCATTTTCATGTGTGTGTGTGTGGTACATTTATGTATGCATGTTTTATATGTATGTGGGTGTATGTGTGTGGGGTGTGCATGCACACACTAGTGCATGCATGCTTGTGGGAGAGGTCTGAGGTTGATTTTGAGACTCCTCTTTGACTGCCTTTCCACCTTATTCATGGAGGTAGAGTTTCTCAGTCAAGCCCAGGGCTCATTGGTACAGCTATTCTCACAGCTTACTCTGGGAATCTCCTGCCTCTGCCTCCTAAGGCTGGAATCGCAGGTGGGCCACCACATCCACCAGGCATTCACTCGGGTTCTAGGGATCTGAACTCCAGTCCCCATACTTATTTGGCAAGTATTTTCACCACTGAACCACCTCCCCAGGCCTAGTGTATGATTCTTGTAGGAGGTAAAGAAAAAAATTTGTTTGGTTAAGTTTATAAATGTGTCTATAGTAATTTTGTTTTTTTGAGGGTCTGATTAGCACTTCTTCCAACTCCAATTTCCCAGTCATTTTATGGTTTATCACAGAATAGATGGGCTTGTCAGCATGCTTTGGAGGATTATCCATAAAGGGATTTACTACCTGACTGCAAATTATACACGAATGTTAGTGATAAATCCTTATATTGGGTGGAAATTCTCCCACTATGCACATACTATAGTGTACCCAAACTTCCGATTAGCTCCGGTGACTTACTGATAACCTCTGCTGTTTTCTCATTGGAAACTTTTAAATGAAGTTTAGTGCTGAGTATGTGATTTTAACCATGAAAAACATTACTGCATAATGTACGTTTCATTTATCTGTGCTGTTTTTCTGCCCACAGGTTGCTTACTGTTATTTTAGTGAGCCCTATTTTGATGCATTCAAGTTATGAGTATGATTGGCGATGGGGAGTTGTCATCGCATGGTCTGGAATTAGAGGCGTTTTTAGCTTACTCTTGGCTCCTGATATTTATAATTTTTCTGAACATAAAATAGAGGCACCACATATGGTAGGGAAAATAGCCATCTGCTGCAATGACTTTTATTCATTCATTATTACTGATTTTGTAGTATACTATACCTCATCTTAAAACTTTGAATTAGTTTTTTTTTTAAATACATTCTTTTCAGTAGAAAAGGATATTGTCAGAAAAATGTTTATGTTGATCATGTGGAGCCAGTGTTCACATAGTGAATGTCTGGAGCTCCTGATGGCTGATTGATGGCCTGGGATTTTTCTCTTCATTGCTGTTCTTTTCCTGTCCCAGAGGCCTGTGGAGTACAAACACTCAGGTTTTTTTTTTTTTTTTTTTTTTTTTTTTTTTTTTTTTTTTTTTTTTTTTTTAGATTAACTATCAACCTTTTCATTTTGCATGTGGGGAAATCAAAGTAAAGAAGTTCAAGGGACTAAATTCCCAAAAGAGGAATCACTCCTCTTGATAGAGAAATGTACTCCTTCCTGGTCTTTCCACGGACTTAGATCTGTGTGTGGCCTTGTCTGGGAATTAATCTGGAATTGAAGAAAATCTGTGGTTTCACAAAGACCTAAAGGTCCTTGTGTGCCCCAAAGGAAAAGTACAACAACAGCTTAGCCTCTCAGAGTCTCACTTATGCAATGAATTGACCTAAACTCAAACTGAGGAACTGTTAACTAACATTTGGGTATTATTTCACAGTGTTTCCCAAGTCTGAATGATATTAAAAATCTCCTGGGTTGCACTCCAAACCTATAGTCATGATCTCTGGGCAGGGGTCTGGGGGTAAGAATGTAAGAATGTTTGATAAGTACCTCAGATGACTTTGATCAGTTTAGGGAAATGTTTTGGAGGAGATATTGTTATTAATTTCAGTTTTCAGTGAAGGGCACTGGGGATTGTAGGGGTTAACTGGTCCAAGGCATTGGGAAGGTCTCTCTTTCAGTGTCTTTATCCCAGAATATACACGATTAGCCATTTTTCTCATTTAAATTGAAAGTTAATTTTTGCCTCAGTGTACTATGGCCAAACAATGTCCATAAAACAACTCTTTTGCTTTAACTCATTAGAGACATAATTTAAAAATATGGATTGAATTAGAAGTTATGTAGGGGGTTAAATGAATATTATTCACCCCTGGGAAGAGTATTTGATATTTTGGCTCTAACATCTGTATGTTTTGCTTTTAGTTTATATTCTATATACAAGTACTATCATTATTGACAACAGGAATAAATTCACATATGATGCTTCGATCAGCCAAGACATTAGGTAAAGGTTATGTATTATTGGGAGGTTTATTGGAGAGAAAGTGCAAACACAATATTAATGGAAGGTTGTGCAGACATATCTTATGGACTGCAGGAATTGGCTTAGAAATGACTTATTTTCATTAATGGATTATATATAGATAATTCATTAATTGCAATATTGGTTCATATAATTTAATAGAAACCAAATGAATAGAATATTGAAAAGGACAGGTCTTTTCCCTTCTGCCAGCACGTCTAGACTAATAGGATGATTCTGCTGTACCAGGTTTTCCAGAGACCCAAGTTCCCTTTCTCTTACTGCTTCTCTATTCCATAGGTTGCCTTTGTGCCTGCAGGGTAGAAACCATTAGTTACCACAGTCTTACTAACTTGAGAGAAACTGTTTGTGTCCACAGTCTAGCCAACCAGCAAGACTATGTTGGGATGTAAAGGCTAGAGGATAAGCTGCTTTTCTTTAAGGATAAACATATCATTTCTATACACAATGCATAGGCTGGAGCTTAATTACATGAGGTGCATGGTTTATAGAACCCGGACATTTTTATTTTTTCTGGCTGGCCATGTTGTTAGTCAAAAGTCAGGGATTCTCTTGGCAAAAGCATGAAGGAGAGATGGACATTGGTAAATACTTCCCAAGTCCTGCTATAGCTGCGTATCTCTAAAAGGAATTTGAATTCAAAGACAAAAATATATGGAGATGCATTAAAATCACAAATGGAAACATTTAATAACATCGAAGAGGAATTTGAAGCTATTCATAATACAATTACATGAGAACAGTGAAATAACAAATAAGCAAATCTTGTAGAGAAATCTAAAGTAAGATCATTGGTACCAGTGGGGACCAGGGGAAAGGGTAAAATCTGGGGTGGGTACTATGCTAATGCCTTCATTTTTTTTTTTTTAAATCACAGGTTTGTGTGCTCTCTCCCTCCCAAGACAAATGGCCATTCGAAATGCCATTCAACACATACAGCATATTATACGGAATTCAATAACTTTATTTAAGACAGAAAAAATTTTGACAAATGTTAATTGGAATGTAGTAGAAGAAAAATCAAATATTGAATACAATCCTGTGAGTTGATAGACACAATGATTGTCTTATTTTCCTTCCCTGTGTCTTCCTGTCTTTCTTGACTCAATATTAAAAACACAATTCCGGGGTTGGAGAGATAGCTAAATGGGTAGAGCACTTGTCACACAAGCATTGGGACCTGCGTTTGATTTCCAGCATGTACATAGAAAAGCCTGGTGTGATGGTGCCTGCTGGGGAGCACTGGAGTTCACAGGACAGCCACCCTAGATTAATCTGTGAGCTCCTGCTTCCAGTGTTAGATCCTGTCTGAAAAATTGAATGTCTAAAATTGTCAAAGAACAAATTTAATTAGTGAAACATAAACTAAAAACAAAAACAAAGTGGCTATTCTAAGGTTGATCTCTGTCCTTCGCACACTCATACACACATGTAGACACACATACACATACCTACATCTGTGTAAATACTCATACACACAAAGCCGATTCTAGTAACCAAATACTGGGAAAGAGAGGGAAAAGTTTATTAGCTTTGGTGTCCTGGTGAAGCATCTTTTTTGAATTCTGTCCCTAAAGAAAGTCTTCATGACTGACCTTTCTGTCAGATACAAGAAGAAAGGACGTTTGTCAGAATGGCTGGTTGAATTTCAAGCAATGACCTCTGCCAAGATGATGTTTTCAACAGGTTGAGATCTTGAGAGATCTCTCTCTGTGCATTATAAAAAGCAGAAACACAGGCTGATGTAGAGTAATGAAGTATAGATAGGTTTGAAGGATAAATTGGCTTCTGAATCTCCCAAAGGAATATTTCCTTCATGGCAATAGAAAACAAGTGATTTCATACTGTGGTAGTTTGAAAGAAAATGCCCCCCCAATGGCACTACTAGGGGGTGTGACTTTGTTGGAGTGGGTATGGCCTTAATGGGGGAAGTGTGTCACTATGGAGGCAGGCTTCGAGGCCTCATAGATGTTCAAGCTACACCCAGTGTCTCAGTTCACTTCCTGTTGCCTGTACAAGGTAGAACTCTCAGCTCCTCCAGCACCATCCTGCATGCTGTTATATCCTGCTATGAAGATAATGGACTAAACCTCTAAAACTGTGAGCCAGCCCCAACTAAATGCTCTCCTTTATAAGAATTGCTGTGGTCATAGTGTCTCTTTATAGCAATAGAAAACTTAACTAAGACACATTGGGCAAAGCATTACCTAAGTTACACAAAGCTTATCATTGTAGCAATTCTGAGTGAGTTACTGAAATCTTTGTTAAGTACAGTATTTACCCTGTCTTAACCAGTTTTACTTATTTTTAACTTTGTCTCTTTAGATTTTAAAACAGACTCACACTGTCCAGGTTTCCCGTACTCACCATGGTCCAAGAGAAGAGTCCCCAACAGATGAAATTTTAATAGAAGAGGCCAGATTGCATGTAGCTATAATACAAATGGTTGGTATTATTCAAACTAATTTTTTTTTTTGTCTCACATGCCTTTAATCCTTTATGGTTTGGGGGTGATTAGAAAACCTTTTTGTCTTCTGATATAGTCTACTGACTGTCAAAATTAGTGCCTTGAGTTACGGACATTTATTTATTTATTTGGTGTGTGTGTGTGTGTGTGTGTGTGTGTGTGTGTGTGTGTGTGTGTACATGTGTGGAATAATTCTTCTATATGCTGCAAATCTGTATTACTCTCATTGGTTAATAAAAAGCTGATTGGCTGGTAGCCAGGCAGGAAGTATAGATGGGACAACCAAACTGAGAATGATGGCATGAAGAGGGGTGGAGTCAGAAGAGTCAGCAGACGCAGGAAGAAGTGAGATGAGCATGCCATACTGAGAAAAGGCACCAAGCCTCATGGTAGAGTGTAGATAAAAAATGTGGGTTAATTTAAGTGTAAGCGTTAGCTAGTCATTTAAGTGTAAGAGTTATCCTGAGCTATTGGTTGGGCATTTATAACTAATATAAGCCCCAGTGTGTTTATTTGGGAGCTCTGGCTGACAGAAACTCCACTTACAAGTGTGAAGGCCAGAAGTTGATAATGAGTGTCTTTCTCAGTTGCTTTCCACCTTATTTTTGGAGACAGTATCTTACTGAATCTGAAGCTCACTGATTTGACTAGGCTGGCTGGCCAGCAAGCCTGAGGCACCCCGTCTCCACTTCCTCATTGCTGGGAGTACAGGGTGAAGCTGAGCTATAGCTTGAGTTCTCAAAACGTAAACAAAACCAAGTCTCCATTTCTCAGGCTTTGAATTCAAGTCACAAACATTGTGTTTCTAAGACTAGTATGTTTAACTGCCACTGTGAGGACTCTTTAAATAGTTGAAAGTTTTTGTTTTGTTTTTGAGACAGGGTCTCAGTAGGTATTCCAAGCTGATATCGAATGGGTAATTCTTCTGTTTCAGCCTCCCAGGTGCTGGGATTACAGGTTTGTCTCACCACACCCAACTCAAACTGCTTTTTGGAAATGGAATATGCTGAGTTCCTTTTATATGAGATTTCCCTAGGTGCTTATTTAACTTCTAGTAGTGTGATAAGTTGATCGAACCCATGATGTACCAAGGCTGACTGCTGGGGTTAGTAATTATAGTGTGAGCTATGTAAGGATTAAGACAATGGAGCTGGTGAGCCAACTGCTCAGTGGGTAAAGGCACTTGTCATCTTGTCTGAAGACCCGAGTTCTATCCCCTGGACCCACTTAGTGGAGGAGGGAACTAATTCCCACACATTGTCTTCTGACCTCCTTGAGCTCACACACATAGTAAACAAATGTAAAAACAATGAAATAAAACTGTAAGAGAAGCGTAAGTTATTTGTATGCTTGTTTTTCTTTCTTTTAAAGCAAGATTTCACTGTAGTTCAGGCAGGCCTAGAACTCATGACGATCCTCCTGCCTTTCAAGTGCTGGGATTACAGGTGTGAGCCACAGTTCTCAGCCATTGCACTTAGGTTTTCGTCCTTTGTTAAGTTTTATTTAAATGTAAACATATAAATATTTATAAGTACAAAATATTAAAATGTAAAAACTGTTTTAGAGTAGCTTTGAAAAGCAATGTAATGATGGAACCCTTGGAGTAGAGGCAGCCCGAATATTAATTGGTGCAACCAAAAGCTACTGCCCCATCCACGGAAAGTAAGTGAGACCCTTCTTTAATTGACTATGTGTGACTCTGAACAAACTGACAGTTAACTCTCTGGATTAACCAATCTATCATCTCAGCTATCTGCATCCATCTGTTTGTCCACTTGTGTGTATCCAATAACATTTTTTCTTCTCACTCCCTCTCCTTTTCCTTCCCTCCACCTTTACCCCTCCCTCCCTCCCTCCCTCCCTCCCTCCCTCCCTCTCTCCCTCCCTCCCTTCTATAGTTCCTCTCTCCCTCCTTTTCTCTTTTATGCTGGGCCTTGAGCATGCTAGGTAAACTCACTGTCTATATCCCTGCCCCCTATTTAATGACTCTGAATGCCCCTTTTCATCCCAACTCCCACCCTCATGAACTTTATTACCTTTGGAGATGATCAGGCTAGATAAGAGACAAGGGAATCCATGCACGAGAACCTATACAACTTTAATTGCTCTTATAATTATTTTGCTTTTATATCATATTTTCTAAGTCATTGGAAAAAGAACAGGATCCTGGATCTTGTTCATAGACTGCTGTCCGGGGATGAAGCAAGCCCTGGAGTAGGTGGCCTAAATGATGGTAGAGCTAGATGGAATGTAGTATGGTGGGAAAAGCTCAGTGTCTTAGGGATGTATCAAGATCTGGTCACTGTCCCGGCAAGCATTATTGAATGGGTGATAGGAGACAAAGCCGAGAATCATTGGTAGAGATACCAGCTGGGCAGCCATTGATATTTCAGCACTCTGGTCATCTTGGTGGTGACCTGTCACTGGCCTGGGGGATTACATTTGGGAAAGCAGGGACATTCAGTTGCCTTTAGGGTCAGATGAAGGAAGCTTAATTCCAGAACTCCTAAGGGGGCTGGTCTAGAGAATTCTGTCTCAGGTCAGAAAGGGTTCTAGGAATGGGGACACAGGAGTCTCAGGCTAAAAATGTTACTGAAAAATGACTGTGGCGGACAGATGAATAGGTGTGGGAGCTGAGGGCTGGGGAAGCATTAAATTAATATTTAGGATATCTTCCCCCTTTTATTGTCCCAAGATACTATTCTTAACAACACATTGTGTATATTTTTCTTAGATTCATGAGTATTTCTGATGTTTCAACTTATGTGAGAGCTAGAAGTTGGCTTATAAAGTTTAAAACCATGTTAACTTACTTGGAATATCACAAAGAAAGGATACTTTTCACTGTACCTGGGTAAGTATTATGAACCTTTAAGACTGTCATACTCAGAATATCACCATTTCAGCGTTTTTAGAATAGAACCCCCCATTTAAACTAATTTTGTGGCAGATGTTTTACAGGTTAAGTGGTGACTGAACAGTTTGCCTCTTCTATTCTGCTTTAGCAATTTCATTGACATGCTTATGAAAGAAAGTGATGGCATTTTAAGGCTAGCTCACATACTATGTTTCTTGCACTATTCATCACGGTAGAGGACTACACAAGGGTGAACCATAACTACAGTGGGCTGAATCTAGCTCAGTGCAAATATTTGGAATAAGATAGTTGTATCAATATCTAAAATTAAGGGAAAATCAACACTAAAGAATGCCTACCACTGATTTTCCAAAATACTATAAAATACATATTTTGCTTAACATGGATAGAATTTTTACTTTGATATATAGACCATGAAGTCATATAATTTTTAGAGCCAGAAAACAACTTTTTTTCCAACAGAGGATGTCAAAAACAAGAACGTAGCAGGAATATTTTTGCTTTCTTCTATTGAATACATTTAAAAAGAACATTTAAAAAGTAAACCTAGCATCTCATCGTATGTTCAGGAGCATTCATTTCATTTCTCATTGCTGTGATGGGACACTGGACACGAAGCAGCTCAAGGAAGAATAATTTTGGCTCACAGTTTGAGGGGGGCATGGGCCATCATGGCAGAGGAAGGGTAACCCTGCTAGTTCAGACCTTGGCAGACCAGGAAGCACTGAGAGATGAGTGTCTGTCTGTCCCTGTCTCCTTCCTTCCCTCCCCCTTTCCTCTGTACCCTCTCCACCCCCACAGACACAGCTGCTGTGTGTTTATGATTCCAACAGCCATGTCTTATCCAGAAGACAGCTCCCCATCATATTCTTCTCCATCCTTTGGTTCTCACAATCCTTGCACCTCTCTTTCAAGATGTTCCTCGAGCCTCAGAGGAGGCCACATAAATGTTCCATTTGAGTTCAAGTACTCAGCTGTGCCTTATTCTCATCGTTTTGACCAGTCATGGGTCCCACTTGGACTGCAGCCCACTCCACTGTAAAAGATGCTTCTCTGTTGGAGGCTGAGAGCTGTGTGATTCTATGGGCGCACACACACACACACACACACACACACACACACACACACACACACACACACTTGGAAGGCAGTTTAACTACCTGTCCATTTGACAAAGCATCAGCTGCAGGTCCACTGTAAGGACTGTGAGCTCCCTAGCCGTGGGCTTTTGGCCAGATATATAGTGGCAGGCATACCTCAAATCTGATCAAGATATGGTTGTTTCTCTTAGAATATCCTTGCCAATACTGAACCTGTGGGCATATCTTGCCAGGCAGTTCAACACGGAAACCCTCAAGGTCTACAGCGCATGTGGCTATTTTCTCTATTGACAGCCTATATAACACCTTCCATCACTATGAATGTGAGCCAGCAAGGAGGAAGCTTCCAGCTCAGTCTCAGCTTCATTTTCTGTGTTCTGTATCCAGAGTGTGTGTTGTCTTCAGCAATAAGGACTTAGAATTGTAGTTGTTGGTTTTTTATTCTTTACTCTGGTGATTATTGAGTACTTTTCCTGTTTAAAATTTTGAAACAATGCTGATGAACAACACACTTTCCACTGTTCATTGTTTTTTGCTTTTGATTTATTATACATATTAACAGAGTCATCCCTTTGTCTTCCTCTAGTATAATCTCTATGTAAAGTGTGCTAGTTATTATTATTAATAGTAGTAGTAATATTTTGTTTTTTTGGAGACAGGGTTTCTCTGTGTAACCCTGGCTGTCCTGGAACTCACTCTGTAGACCAGGCTGGCCTCAAACACAGTGACTAGCCTGCCTCTGCCTCCTGAGTGCTGGGACTAAAGGCTTGTGCCACCATGCCTGGCTGTATGCCTGTTACTTTTATTATGTATTTCATATTATTTCTAGTTTGATTAGTTTAGACAGATGTTGGACTTCACTGCTTACTCATTATGCTTTAATGACCTGATATTTTATTTGCTCTTATTTTTTCAGGAATAATAAATTTCTGATTTTAGTCTATCGAATTATAATTTCAGAAGAATTTGAATATGCAACATATATTGTAACAGTAATGTATATTTTCCCTATGATAATACACATATGGCCAACTGCAAGAGAGTTAAACATATCGGCACTGATATCCATAAACTACTATTTTATGTTTTTATATACATTAGAATCAGCACTGAAGGTACTGTGGAAAATAGAAATATGTTGTACAGAAAAGAATAATTCAGATATTTTGAATCCATTTTTTGCTACCTTATTATCAAAATAATTTGATACCAGAAGCTATTTGTTATTACAGCTGATAGATCCTGGGATGTTCTCAGCCTTAGTGCCAGCCTTGACCATAAGCTACGTCTCGTAAAAGTAGAGAGACACCCAAGGATTGGGTGATAGAAAACTGATATTTCTGTATAAATGCTTCCCTCAGATTCTTCCTGAAATAATTCAGGGAATGAATAAACAAATACAAATGAATTGGCTTGAGGGCCACATGCCTGGATAGGTGGCTCGGTGATAGTTTTATCGTGCTTCATTATAAGTAGTACTGCTGCTGCAAACTTGTCTGCTGCTTTTAAAATTATTATTTTGGTATTGTGGCTCCATTATAGATTCTTTTTTCTAAATTTTATTTATTCATTATGTATACAACATTCTGCTTCCATGTATATCTGCACATCAGAAGAGGGCACCAGATCTTAACGGGTGGTTGTGAGCCACCATATGGTTGCTGGGAATTGAACTCAGGACCTCTGGAAGAGCAGCCAGTGCTCTTAATCTCTGAGCCATCTCTCCAGCCCCTCCATTATAGATTCTATATTTTGAGTCTCGTTAAACATTTTGATGTGGGAAATTAAAAATTTAGGGAAATTCCAGACAAGTAGCTTAAAATTCAGCTTTTAGAATACAACTCAATACGGCTGGAGAGATGGCTTGGTGCTTAAGAATGGGCACTGCTCTTACAGAGGGTCTGAGTTCAGTTCCCAGAAGCCACTCTGAGTGGCTCACAAGTAACCATTGTAGGCAGAGGTTTCTCTATACTGTCAGTCAGCTCTGTCTCATCGGCTGGCTCCCAAATAACCACACAGAGACTTAATATTAATTATAAATGCGTGGCTGATAGCTTAGGATTGTTTTTAGCTAGCTCTTATAACTTAAATCAACCCATTTCTATTCATCCATGTGCTGCCCCGGGGCTCGTTTGCCTTATGTACGTGCTTCCCATCCTGCTCGCTCTGCATCTCATGGCATCTCCTCCGACTCTGCCCTTCTTCTCCCTAGCATTCTCTCCACCACAAACATCCTGTCTAGCAATCAGTCAATCAGTTTTCTTTTTTTTTTTTAAATGAAAGCAACACAACTTCACAGTGTACAGAAGGATTATTCCACAGCAACCCATAACTGTAACTCCAGATCCAGGGCATCCGATGCTCTCTTCTGGACTCCATGAGTTCCTGCACACTGGTGGTATATACAAACATACACTCAGATGAATACACACATACACATAAAATAAAAAATAACATCTAGGATACAATTAATTTCTAGTTAACTTACAATTTTAAATGTTTCCCTCTCCCCTATGTCAATATATTGTTATTATGGAGTAACATATATTCTGTTTGTTTTTTTAAACAGATGCTAATTTTAAAAAGGAAATATTTTCTTCAGAATTGGAATACTTTGGATTTTTTCATCATAGTTATAGGAATCGTTGATATATTGTGCATATACTTTGTAAAGCTGAGACCAGACAGCTTGATTCTCATTCAGTTTACAGTGGTAATAGGATATTTAAGAATAATTAGGTTTCTACCTATCTTTAAGGTAAGGCTTCCTGTGTTAAAATATCGGTTTGCTGCGTGGTTTACTAAGGGATTTAATAAGCTTTGCTCTTATGAGAGAAAGGAGAAAAGGAGCTGCCTCTTCCAGAATGTTCTTTGAGTAGACACCTGCTTGGTTTGCTCTCTTACCTTCCTTCTGTATTCCATGGGCAGCACATGGATGAATAGAAATGGGTTGATTTAAGTTATAAGAGCTAGCTAAAAACAATCCTAAGCTATCAGCCACGCATTTATAATGAATATTAAGTCTCTGTGTGGTTATTTGGGAGCCAGCCGATGAGACAGAGCTGACTGACAGTATAGAGAAACCTCTGCCTACACCTTGCCTTCACAGAGGCTTTTCCAATTACACCAGACAAAAGCAGAGACCCGAGTGCTACATCTCAGCTTTATACTCCATTCTTTTGGTCTTCCTCCATCTGCCTAGTTTTTATTTTCCTTCCATTTATTAGTGCTACAAATTTAGTGTTCATGAGAATTGTTATGCAGAATTGTATGTGTAAAACCCACTTAAGGGACTAACTGTGATTCTGTGGCATTTGCTTTAGGAGTTGAGATATGAGCTAAGAACTCATGTTAGGTGTAATTATATAATGCAAACAACTGGAAATCAAAAGTAGTAGTGAGGCTAAGACATAGCATGGAAGAATTTTCTCTAGACAATCAGTTTTTATTTAGATGTCTTGTGCACATAGATGCAAGGTAATTTTATTTTTATGAAACAGGATTTCTCTGTGTAGCCCTGGCTGTCCTGGAACTCACTCTGTAGACCAGGCTGGCCTTGAACTCAGAAGTTCCCTCCCTCTGCCTCCCAAATGCTGGGATTAATGGCATGTGCCACCACTGCCCAGGACAAGATAATCATTTTAGAAGTAGTGGTACTCTATGAAAAGTTTTAAAGGTGGAATAAAGTTTTAAAAACCCATTTTTGTGTAAGCCAAGTTGTTGTGTGGCTTTTAGGGAATAGATGTGAAAAAACTGTATATTTCAGAGGAGGAGTCAAAGTAGAGATTTCAAGTCCATCTTTGCAATCTTGTGAGTTTATTGGGTTTTCTTAACAGGAGTATGAATGAGGGATTGCTTACAGGGGTGACTCAGAGTTGACAGGTCAGTTTCCTTTCCCCATCAGTCCTTATCTTTATATAATTTTGGGAAGAGGCCTTGTGAGACTTGTAAGTTTCAGGGACTTTCTGATACTTTTGAGTGGTTTACTTCCTGAGACTTAAGAAGCCTTCTTCCATAATAGAATGTTTCAATTTAGAGGATATTGTTAAACAGACACAAATCTACTGAGAGTGTGCCCAGCAATTCTCAATCAGTTAGCCTTTCTGTCTTGTACTGCCTGAACAAAATTATAAATACAATGGATTTAATATTATTACATAGTTGGGTTTTTAAATTAAGTATTTTCTTTTGCCAGGAACTGGGGAAAGTACTTTATATAACTTATCCAGTTAAACTCTTATAATAACCTTCTGAGGTAGTTGTAATTTCTACATAAAGTTAGGTGCCCTAAACATTAGAGTCAGTCCAATGTGACTTTGAAAAGAAATATATATGTCTCAGTGAAGGTCAGGAGAATATTGGAGATCTTTATTTCATATGCCCTGGGAGTCAGTGGTCAACTCAGGTGGTGTCAGTGTGTCACAGAGGAAGGCTCTGAAAACATTTTCTTTAAACAAGATCCCTCTATCCCCAAATTCATAATCAAAATGGCAGCTGATAAAGTCATACTCTGTTGTTTTAATTCCTGCACTATTTTCTGGTTATTTTCTCCTCTCTTGATATTGAGTCTCTCACCAAATACCCCTGTGCTCTGGCCCAGCATGGTCTCTGTGGGAAGCCCCTTGCTGTGCTTTTGACAGTTGGCTTTGGAGCAGTGGCTCCTTTGGATTTCGGCCTTACAATATTGCCTTCATTTTGTTCATGGGGAAATGGAGTCCTCAGATTCACAGGTAGCTTGGGGAAGGTCACCAAGATGGGAAGTGGAGAGATGGTATAAGAGATCTCAGTCTCTAAGTCCCTTTGCTAGCAGGCCTCAGCCTAAAAGTAGAGAAATGTACAACAAGGACAGAATGCGGCCTCAGGTGCAGAGAGAGAGTTTATTCTTCAAAGCTGTTACTTGCTTCCTGGGCCACCACTTTTGTTTTCTGAAATTGAAGAGTAGAGAGACAGAAGGACAGGGGCAGGGACCCCACCCAAATCTACAGTCAATTAATTATTCATAAATCTTTGACTTTAGGGAGTGGTCACAAACCCAAGTGTGTGTGGGCACCGGCAGAGGCCTTTTGGAAACAGGCCCTGCTGGACCACACACCACAGTGTCTGACATTGTACTTCCGGACAGGGCCAAACTCTGTATTTCTGGAAAGTTCCTGGACATGTTTTTGCTGGCCTACAAATGACACTCTGAGAACTTCTGCTGGAGAGAGTGCTTTCCTCATGATTTTTCCTTTAGTTAAAAAAAATTAGATTAACATACAGTATTATGTTATCTCAGTATTAACATGAGATTTTCAAATAAAATTATATTGTTACTAATTCTCCTCCCTTCTCTCCCACCCACTGTCCCTTCTTGTAAGCCCCAGTCTCTTTTCCACTTTCCTGTCCCATGTGCTTTGTTGTCTTCCCTGCCTTGCTCAACACCTTTAATTCTCTCCTGTGGTCTCCATCCTGGTTTCGTAGCCTGTACCCACACTCACCCCTGCTTATATGCGTGCATATAACCATTGTAAACTAGATCCTCATGAATGAGAAAACACTTAACTAAATGTATGATTTATCCTCCACCCTGTTGCTCCAGATTATAATACCAATACTAATAAAAATGGCAGATGTCCAGATAAAAAAGAGCCTCAGCTTAATGTATAGTATTACAAAAGGCTACGTCAAAAGTCAGGAAGATGCCAAACTTTTGGTAAGGCAAATTTCCGGTCGTGAATCAATCTATCAGGTGAGAAGCAGACATGGGGTTGTGGGGTGGATGGGAATTACCTTTCTTAGATACACTCATATCTTTAAGACATGTGTGACCAACAGAGAGATTTCAGCAAACAGGTCCAGATGTTTGCTATACAAAGTGCTTCAGAAAACAGTCTGAACTGTGTGCTTGTGCATGCATGCACTTATGTGGGGGTATGCTTGAGTGTGTGCATCTTGAACAAAAAAAGACCCAATAAGCAAAAGCAATAGTAATAACCTACCAAACAGAGAATTGAGTGTGCTGAAGGAAGCCACATTTGAACTGGGCACTCATGGAGCCTCATGGAGAAGTTTGTAGTTGTGGAGTCACTCACTACTGGCCATTGATGAGATAGGCATTAAAAATTGAATGAGTCAAAGATGAGTCTCTGGTCCAAGAAGACTTGGCATGTAAAAGTCCACTAAATGACTCAGCTTGCTCCTCCATCCCTAATCAGGGGCAGCCCCTGTTAAACATATTGTTTATAGCATAGTGATTTCAGTCACATACACAGGGATGATTCCTAGGTTTAGTCCTTGGTTCATCTTTTCTCACAACTTTGCTATGAGAATTCCTTGGCATGATTTTCCAAGTTTCCAGTCCAGCCCTCTACTGTGTCCCAGTCCTCTGCTGTGTCCCAGCCCTCTGCTGTGTTCCAGCCTGCTACGTGTTCCTTCTGCTCATTTGCAGACCCATTAAACCATTGTTTTAAAAACTTTGACAAACCGGGCAGTGGTTTGTCAAAGCCACTGACATGCACGGACAAACTGGTGCATGTCTTTAATCCCAGCACTCAGAAGGCAGAGGCAAGTGGATCTCTGTGAATTATAGGCCAGCCTATCCTTTTTCCTGCCTCACTATTGGTCATTCAGCTCTTTATTAGACCAATCGTGTTTTAGACAGGCAAAGTAACACAGCTTCACAGAGTTAAACAAATGCAACATAAAAGAATGCAGGACATCTTTGCATCTTTAAAACAAGTGTTCCACAGCATAAATGAATGTAACACATCTTAAAATAATATTCCACAACACTTGGTGATTCTGGAAACTGGCCTATGACAGTTTACCTGCAGAGAGGTGACAGACATTGCCTCTCTGGTAGTGGTGTCTTTGCAGGCAGGGGCTTCTGTTGCCCAGAATTTCAGTGTGAATATAAACTCAGTTCTGTGTGAAGGAGGCTTATTGTGGTGCAAAAAGGGCTGGCTGTGTGTATGTTGGTGCCATAAGGAGTCTAATAACTATTATTGATATCAAACTGTTTCATAAAGACTACATATCTCATTTGTATATTCAAAGCAAGGGACTTACTAGGTGTAATTTTTAAAATCCCAAAATAGAGAAAAAACAAAAATTTTGTTTTGCTTAAAGTTCAGAAAATAAACCCGTTGTTCCATATAAGTAATCCTGTGGCATGTAGTATCTGAGTGCATTTGCAGGGACCTGTATGTGACAACCCAGGGGACTTTGTGTTGTTGCCTCAGAGTTGTTGGTATGGCTAAGAATATGCTCCAGAAAGATTGACAGTCAGAGTGAGTTTTATGAGGAGCAGTGCCTGGGACACAGTGAGCACCCCACAGTACCTGTTGAGTGATTGCCAAAACAATCACACCATCCGTTTGCCTTGGTGTGGAGCTCCTCCTTCAACCATCTAAGGAGTGGCCTTTAGGGCGCTAGAACTCATTTATGCCTCGTGTTCACATCATCCCACTTGTTTTTGTGCTCTTGGCAAAGTAGATCCCCAGGTAACTGTTCCCTCAGCATATCTTCAAATTGGTCTTTGCTGATGAGAATTCTTAGTGGAGTGGAGTGCAGAGTTCCCTCCCTCCCTCCCTCCCTCCCTCCTTTTGAACTAATAATAGTTACAGTGAAGCATGGTACTTATGCAAAACATCAGCAGTGCAACGTTCACTTGAATTTGAGTCCCGGCCTGGAACTCTCCCCTAAACCAAAGTAAGTGAGAATTCCTGTGATGCTTCTTTAATTTTTACTCAGGTGATGAAGCCAGGATTGTACTTGGTGTAATAAGAACCATTTCTTAATTTCTTACAGAAACTATATGACATTTTAGAAAAAAACAAACGAGAGGCTGTTAAAGAACTAGGTGAGTGGTTGGAGCATTTGGTTTTCTGTTTTGTTTTTCATGTAATCTATAGATTTTTATTTCTGTGTGGTTCTGAAGGCCAGAATCCCAGATGATGCTGCTGTCAAGGCTGGTTTCTGATGAAGACTGGCTTCTTTGGGGGAGGTAAACATGGCTGCCTTATTGCTGTGCCCCATTTGAACTTTTCTGCTTGGGCAGAGGGACTCCGGTGCCTAATTTGTCTAGTGAGATTACATCCTGACAAGGTGGGGGCTCCACCCTTATGGCATCATTTAAGCCTCGTTACCTCTAAATGTGGTCACGTGGATTAGAGCTTCAGCAAGTGACATTGACAGGGCACAATTCTATTCATGACAGAGGAAAAAAGATCTGGGACGAAAAAAGCTCCAAACATCCAGGGAAGTATCTGGATAATTCAACCATAGATAGGTATTTTCTATGTGGGTATATACTGTATTATTTAGGTTTTTCAACTTTCTGCAGTGAGCATTTGTCCTTTTGTAATTGGGAAGGTTGCACTGAGCTGCAATACCTGTCTCCCTGCGGGGGCTTTTTCCTGACAGATGCTCCTCAGGGCTCTCACGCTCTGCTCTGTGGATGGATGCCTTATCCTCACCACAAGATCCTCATTCCACTTGGAGCAATGTAAATACAGGAACATCATAGAATAGCTTTGTTGTTTCATGTAGGGCTGGTGCCTCACATAGGGCATTACAGGCTGTGAAGTCTTACACTGCATGTTCTCATTCATTCATTTATCCAACTGGTATTCGCTGACCACATGCTTTCCCAAAGATGGGAAAGCAATATTGGGTAGATTCAGATTCTTAAAAAAAAAAAAAAAAAAAAAAAAGTACATGCTGGTACAATGTCTGAGCATGCCAAAGGATGCCACTGCAGAACATTGTCGAAGGATATTTAACTATATAAAGATGCGCTACATTTGTTTATGCTGTGTAAAGGTGTGTTACATTTGCTTCTGTTGCATTTGTTTAATGATGTAAGGATGTGCTGCATTTGTTTCTGCTGTATTTAATTATGAAAAGATGTGTTGCTGTTTCGCCTTGCCTGCCTAAGGCACCTGATTGGTCTAATAAAAAAAGCTGAATGGCCAATAGCTAAGCAGAAGAGGGATAGGTGGGGCTGGTGGGCAGAAAGAATAAGTAGGAGGAGAACTCTAAGACTGGAAGAGAAGAAGAGAACAGGGAGAAAGAGAGCAACATGCCTGGGCAGCCACCAGCTAGGCACACATAGAGACAGTAGGAAACTAAGACATATAGAAAGGAAGAAAAAAAGAAAGAAAGGAAGGAAGGAGGGAGGGAAGGAAGGAAAGGTAATAAGCTCTGTGGCAAAAAATAGGTGAAGAGAAACAGGTTAATTTAAGTTAAAAGAGCTAGCCAGAAATGAGCCTAAGCTAGGCCGAGCATTCATATATAATAAGACGTCTCCATGTCATGATTTGGGAGTTGGGTGGTGGTCCCCCCAAAAGAAAGCCTGGTACAGAACATCAGAGGGATCCTATCAGCTGCTGTGTCAGTGTAAGGAAAGGGTGGAAGCCCAGGTATCTGTTCAGATGGCAAAGTCAGAGTCCTCAAGGTTTTTAGGAAAAGCCACGTGAAGATTACCTTTGACAAGAAGTTGTTTTGCTTAGTTTGGTTAGCTGGCGTGAGGTTACATGACTAGTAAATGGCGGTCAGATCTCTAACTCTTTTGGATCTAGTACTAAAACCCATGCTCTACATCGTAGCTACCCTTTGTTTTACTAACCAATTCATTTTAGTGAAAAAATGTGCAAGTACCTTCCATACATATATCAGACTTCATGCTCAATGAAAAGTGACACATGAAATGTTAATTTTGGCCAGGAGTCTAGTCCCTGATTTCTTATGTTTATTAAAAGGGAACGAGTATTGAACTTGATCTCACAAGACCCATCCACCTAAGTCCAGATGCTTTTTTGAATGAAAGTTTTTTAGTCATCCAACCAACAAAAAGTATGTAGAGGATGAGACAGAGACATCAAAACAGCAC
Source organism: Cricetulus griseus (assembly GCF_003668045.3). NCBI lineage: Eukaryota > Metazoa > Chordata > Mammalia > Rodentia > Cricetidae > Cricetulus > Cricetulus griseus. The sequence goes on along the minus strand of NC_048598.1, from coordinate 30,849,014 downwards.
TCGAGTGAAATGAGTTTTGGCATAGAAATAGGTAGGAGATGCCATGGATAAGACAGAGGGTGGTTTAGTTGTGGGGGAAGCTAGCTTTCAATTTTCTCATGCATGCGATGGGGATGCAAATTCTCCCTACCACCTCAGGAGTTCTGTGTGAAGCCAGAATGAAAGGCTATGTACAAATACTCTGGGCATTCTAATACAATACTAGTTGTTGTGGTTGTTGCATGGGTTGCCTACTAAATCAAACTTTTTTCAGGACTCATAGAGCACGAAGGCCGAGATGTTGTCATTGCTCTCAAGACAAAGCAGGCAATCCGCAATGTGATTGCTAAAGCCCTGAAAAATCTCACCTTCCTCTGGTCAAGAGGCATCATTGATAAGCATGAAGGCATTGAGATGAATAAGGTAGTAACGCAGTTCCCACCTTGATTGCTTCCGTAAGCTCAGGTGTCCCAGGATGTAATGAGAGAAGGTGTCTGGGGAAAGCATTTAACCACACACAGGTGCTGCCTTGATAAGTTCCGGCAGCATCTTCAATGCCTGTGGCAATCAAAGCCAGTGCTGCCCAGCATACTCCAGCAGTTGGAATGCTTTGGCTGCAAACGACAGAAGCCAATTGCAGCTAAAGTCAGTGAAGAAGCAGGCATGGGGATTTAAGAAAAAGGACTTAGAGGACTTGCAGGCCATGTGGCCAGGCTTCAGGAATGGACCTGAAGAAAGTCTTAGAAAAATTTCCAGATTCCTTACTTCTATCAGGATTGTCTCTGAAATCTTCCTCTGTCTTGTTCTCTAGACTCAGCAGATTTATTTACTTCATTTATTTCTGCTTCTCCATTTGCTGGTGGAGTTTGTACTGCATCACTCCACTGACTGGGGCATCCACGCAGACCATAACATAGTATTTGGAGGGGACCAGCTGTTTGTGTGTGCTGTGTAAGACAGGGTAGGATATAATAATTAAATTATAAAGATGACAAGTTTGACCTGAGTTAATAAGTGAAAATAAGAGGAATATAATAGGAACAAAACGGATATAATACACATGGTGTCAGGGGGAGAGGGCGGTGGACTGTGAATCAAAACTCAAGTTAACAAAACTTAGTTAGATTTCCTTGGTTTTTACTTCACGTCCATTTTTTTTTGTCACATGTTTATTTTTAGGTACTTCTTACAAAAATAAAAGCCTTGAATAACTTTCCAATGGCAATCCCGCCTCCAACCCCAGACAAATACCTGCCCAACATTGTTTGGATGGAAAATAAAGATGTTCTCATTGATTTCTTCAAGGTAATAAGGTCTTCCATTCTGGCTCAGGCTTGATGTAAGCATTTTCTTTCCCTTGCCCCAACCAATGACTAAAGAAAAGCATATCAAAAACATAACTTGAGTTAAATTTAAGCCCTGTACCTCCCCCGACCCCCTTGTTTTGGTTGAAGACCTCAGGAACCTAATTTATTGTGGTTGCTTTCATAGAGAAGAGCCATTTGGCTATCTTGATTTGCTATAGCAAAGTGTCATAGACGAAGTGGCTTTCAAACAACAGAAACTTACTTCTCACAGTTATGGAATCTGGGAAGTCACGGCATGATCAGATGTGGTGTCTGGTGAGAGTCTGCATCTGGTTCATAAATGATATCTTCTCTATGTCTCCATCTGACAGAAGGGGCAGGAGGGTTGGCTCCATGGTGCTTCTTTCATAAGGGCACTAATCCCAAACACGTGGGCTTCATTCACCCTTATGACCTAAGCACTTCCCAAAGGCCCTACCTCCTAAAACCCTCATGCTGGAACCTGGGATTTAAACACAGGAATTCTCGGGAGATACGAGCATTCAGTCTATAACATTAGGCAGGGCAGAAGCGCCTAACAGGAATCTGTGGACTTTGTTTTTTTCCTAGTGCTTAGGTGGAACACATGGGCTCTCGAATCCTAAGTTCTTTGCTTCAGTTCAGACTCTTGGGAAGTCCAGTTGGTGCAGCTTGCAGCAGCTGTCCAGAGGGAACCCTGGTTGGCAGGATTCCCTGGGGGTGGTTTGGAAAAACAGATGGTGTCTAGCAAATGGGAGGACGTAGCGTGGGACTGGGAAGAAGGAATTGAAAGTTGCTTGTTAAAACTCACATCCCATGCAGCTTATTTTTTTTTTTTTTATTTTTATTTTTTTCCTGAGACAGGGTTTCTCTGTGGCTTTGTAGGCTGTCCTGGAACTGGCTCTTGTAGACCAGGCTGGTCTCGAACTCACAGATATCCGCCTGCCTCTGCCTCCCGAGTGTTGGGATTAAAGGCATACGCCACCAATGCCCCGCACAGTTCTTTTTTTTTTTTTTTTAAGTAGAATTTTAAGATAAAGTTAGAATTTGGTTCCTTATAGCTAATAATTTTCACAATGACTGACTGACCACCCAGGAACGAACTGGGAGTCATGGTAAAGAGCATGAGAAGATAACTCCACACACTATTGACTCACAGTCATCTAATGTACAGCCCAGCAAGCCTTTCTCCCCTCTGCAATTAGTCATACTACTGCTGGTAGATTTTCTCCCCCGCCTACAGACGCCATTCATTGTTTAAGTGGCTCCTTGCTTTAATATTTTGCCATGTAAGTCAGATTTCACTGTAACACAAATGATAAAAAATCAGCCACAGATATTGGGGTTCAAGCTGAAGATCAGAAAAGCAAAGCAGTTGGCCACTAGCTCTTACCTCAGACTGAAAGGGGTGATCTTGTCTCCACAAATCCTCAAAGTGTGATGTAGACTGCACTGCTCTCCACCAAGACTACAATCTTCCGAGTTCCTGTCTCCTCCTGCCTTATATTCCTCTCCACCCAGCCTTATCACTCCTGTCTCTACCTCCATAGTGCTATGATTAAAGGTGTGTGATCCCAAGTGCTGAGATCACTTTTGTGTAGCTCAAATCTGTGCAGATAGAAATCGGTCTGCCTCTGTCTCCTAAGTCCTGGGATTAAAGTTGTGTACCTGGTCTCTATGGCTAGCTAGTATGGCTTCTGGGATTAAATGTGTGTATCACTACTGCCTGGCTCGTGCCTGTGGCTAGCTTTGCGTTTTGATCTCCAGTTGCTTTATTAGATCACAAACAATGTATCACCAAATTTCACCAAGATAAAAATCACACCCGATCGGGAATTTGTGTATGTCCTTTTTAATCAGGACTAGCCCAGCACTCTTGCCTGGGTTAACAAATCCACATGGTAAAACAGTAGAAGCATCTCTTATTGTAGACGAGTTCATTCTTACTATCTGTCATAGCTACAAGGAGAAAAAATTATGAAGCTAATTTTCTCTACTGCTCCCTGCTTCCAACTCCCAACTATGAATTCATTAAAATGACATTCATCAGTATTGGGAGATAGCTCCAAGATAAAGCATGTGTTGTACCAGCATGAGGATCTGAGTTCAGATCCCCAGAACCCATGAGAAGTTGGGTGTAGTAGCACACATGTACAATTCCATTGTCCCTAGGTGAGATAGAAGGCGGAGACAGGAGAATTCCTGCCAACTCCCAGATCAGCTATCATTGTGTAGCAGTGAACAAAGAAAAAGAGACCTTGTCTCAAACTTAGTAGCAGGAGAGGACCGAGATTGTCCTCTGCCCTACACACACACACACACACACACACACACACACACACACACACACACACGAGAATAGTCTATAAAGATAACTGCAAATATAATGGTAGAGAATCAAGGCTGACATAATACATAAAGCAAGTAATTAAGCTTAGGTAAGCCCTTGGATTTTTAACTGTAGAATTGCCGGTGCTAGTGTGCCATCACACAGTTCAAAAACACGTCAACTGGGAGGTGAGAGGTACTTTCTTGGGTCTTTACTCCATGCTCTGAGATAGCAAGTATGGGTGATTTGGAAACCTGTTTACTGCATGTACTTCTCAAATGCTAACTGCTGCCACAATTTTCCTATTAAAATCCCTTAAGTGGATCACTTTGGTTAAAGCCCAAACTCTTCAATGCCCATGAGCCTCTTCTAGAACTGGCTCTAGACTTGTCTCCAATGGGGCTATGTTATGTCTTTTGTGGGCCCTTAGCAATTTTGCTTTGGCAGGCCTATTCCTTCTCAAAAAATATGTAGAAATCTCTGCTTTATATCTGTTGGTGTTATTATGAAATTAAGCATATTAGCCTGGGGAGATGGTAAAGTGTTGCCATGGCAAGCATGTGAACCTGAGTTTGAGTCCCTAGAATGCATATACAGCTGGACAAGGTAGCACTCCTCAGGAATCCCAGTGCTTGTTGTGAGACAGCAAAATTCCTGGAAGCTTGTGGCCAGATAGCCTACTACACACCGTGTCTCAAGAGACCCCGTTTCAAACAAGGTGGAAGGCAAAGACAGACACCCAAGACTGTCTTCTGACTTCACCTGCAATACACACACAAACACATACATGGACACACATTATACATATCAACACACGCATCACACATACACCAAAAATGAATATATTAAAACACTTTCTTTACAAAAAAAGCATTATTATCATTACTGTTTTAAAAGAATTTAAACATTTTTGTGAATTCATAAAGGATGTAGCGCCCCAGGTACCTACAATGCTACTGATGCCTTGTGATAGCTAAGGCTGGTCTCTGGTCCTGCTTGAGATATATGGAATCTTTTGCAGTTATCCCAGCTGTATACACTGTGTTTGCTACTAGGTCTTTTCATATCAATCTGCCCTCTGCTGCTCTTCTTTCAGGCCTCAACTTACCTATCCCTGCCTTGCTAGTGGAGGTACTGCAAACAACTGGGAGAAACCCTGTATCCTTTCTTCACTTGTCCCCAAGTGCTGTGTTCCTGTCTGCTTTACTACAGCCATCACACTTCATTGACAACACCTTCCCCAACTAACTAAGAGACCCTTCTGTGGCCAAGAAGTTGATTGCCTGGTTTGACATTCATAGGCCAAGCCCCAGTGAGGGCTAATTACTACCTTATTTGTTCATTTGCTCAATCACCCCCTAAACATTTACTGGGTGCTAGCATTATTTGCTGTGTTAAGTGCTGATCACAAGGTCTTTCCTTGTTTGCCTGTATTTTTATTCCTTAAAATTGAAATGATATGTGTATTACTATAACTAACAACCCCAGAATATGTTTTCCATTTTATGCTACATGAAAACCATCTTCAATTTTAAAAAGTTAATTTGTGTTTAGACAAGTGGCCTATGAACTTTTAGGTTTCACTCTCTCCCTATTTTATTTTTTCATCCAGGAAAGAACTAGACTTACCTATTTTGACTATGGAGATATCATCTGTAGAGAAGGTGAAATGCCACAAGGAATCTTTTTAATCATTTCAGGAATGGCAAGTGTAAGAACAATTACATTTTCTCTATTTAAAATATGTTTTGAATATACTGTTGTAATTTAGGGGTGAGTTCTGGAGCTGAAAAGTTTGAAATTGTGAGTCTCCCCCACATGAAAGCATTTCCATGGCGAGGAAGTGTGAGGGTTGAGACAGCATTGTCACAATTAATACTCGAATGTGCTTCCCGTTTTACAAAGTGCACTCAGCGTGGTTATTTACACTTACTCACAACAAAGCTGGAGGAATTAGTGGTGCGAGGATGTTCAGAGGTGGGAACCAGTAAGTACTTGGAATCATTTACCTAAATGAGAGTTCAGGCATAAGAACTTGGCTGCAACTCAGACCTCACAGAGGTCCAGGTGGATGAAGATCAAAATAAAACTTCTCAGTTGCTATAAGGAGACTTTTGTTTGAGGAGAGAGAGATGGATATAGAGACACAGAGAGAGAGACAAAGAGACTGAGAGACAGAGACACAAAAAGACAGAGAAACTGAGAGAGATATACAGAAAGACAGAGATATACAGAGACACAGAGAGGGAGACTGAGAGAAGACAGAGATATACAGAGAGACAGAGACAGAGAGACTGAGAGACAGAGATATACAGAGAGACAGAGACACAGAGAGGTACAGAGAAACTGAGAGACAGAGCTACACACAGAGACAGAGAGAGAGCTACACACAGAGAGACAGAGACACAAAGATATACAGAGAGAGACAGAGAGGAGTGAAAAAGGGAATATGAATTCAATAGTGTGATGGGGGCAAGAATCCTGTCTCTTCCTTCATACTGATACCTCGGTAGCTGACTACAGTGGTCCGAGTGGCTTATACACTGATCAGCTTCTATTTCCCAGCTGATGCGCTTATGTGACAAACCTTTATCCTAGGAAAGAGAATATATTTACCTTCCAAATTATAAAATCAGTGTTTTAGACCTTTCACTCTGATGAAAATAAACTACTGTGATGAAATAATATGAAGAAAATGTAATGCCAAGAATCTGATTCTAGGCAGTTTTGTTAATTGATTAAAAGGCCATTTTGTTACTGTCACAGCAAGCACTGGTCATTCTAGGTAGAGGATTGAAAAAACTGACAAAAATCTCAGCTCATTTAGAATTTATTTTCCAATGGAAGGACAAAAGGAGAGGACACAATGTACAAAATAAATGAGATGTATAGACATTTAGGATTGTAAAAGAGGTGTCCTAGGAATTAGGATTTCTCTAGGAAAACTTTATACTGGGAATGAAGATGTCCCACCTATAGGACCTCTAATGCAAAGAGTGAACAAACTCATCATTGCTTGCCTATGTTGCCCCTCCTTTTTTCATTCTTGTAAAGTACAGAGTTCTGCCTAGGGAATGGTGTTACCCACAGTGACTGGGTCAATAACCAATCAAGATATCCCTCACAGACATGTCCACCGATGAGCTTGGTTTAGATATTTCCTCAACTGAGACTCATCTCAGGTGATTCTAGGTTATGAAAAGTTGACAGGCTTTGTGTGTGTGTGTGTGTTTCTGGTAACAAAACTAGTGGCCATTAAGAAACAATATCTTGAATTTTTTGGATATGGCACTCCCAGAATCTCACCCTGGCTATCTGGTCCTGAGAAATTTGTTTGTTTTGTTATTTGAGGCAGGATTTCTAAGTACAGACTTGGTTGTCCTGGAACTGACTCTGTAGACCAGACTTAACTCAGACACAGAGATCTACCTGCCTCTGCCTCCCAAATGCTGGGATTATAGAAGTGTGCCACTGTTCTCTCTCTCCTCACATCACCAGTGTCTCTCATTGCCTACGAAGAAAACAACATAGCATAACGAATAGGACATTTAATTTATTTACAGCTTTGTCCACTACCATAATCTGTCCAGGCATTTCTCATAAAAATGAACAGAACATAAAATCCAGGAAATATATACATGGTGGTAGTTTTTCTCTTGGGAAATGAGTCTTCAGACTAGGGATTCTGAGGGTGGTTCATCCTTATTCTCAGCATGGGAATCCCAATTTCTAGACCCCTGTGTCCTCTGATGTTTGGAATCAGATTTTGGTATATCTATAATGAGATCTCTTTGGAGTAATGTTCAAGTCTAAACATGAAATTTGTTTTTGTTTCTTGTATGCCTTCTACATATCTTAAAGGCAATTTTATGTAGTATTTTTATTGTGCCTACATTTTGACTGTGATCCACCATGTAAGGTCAAGTGTAGAATTTCCCATCAGTGGTGTTTTTTCAGTCCACAGTTATTTACAGGTTTTGGAGCATGTTGGGTTTCCACTAACTTAGATTAGGGCTCTCCAACCAGTAGTACATTAAAAGGATGCAGACTGGAAGAGGTTAGTTTTAATTTTTATAAAAGTAATCAAGAAAGACAATGCGTTTTGTTATTTAATCTTTATAAGAATCTTGGGGTTTCTGTTTGTTTGTTTGTTTTGCTTTGTTTTTCAGTGCTTAGGATTGAACTTGAGTCCTCAAGCATGTTAGGCAAGTGCTGCACCCCTGAGCTACATCCCTAGCCCAACAACTTTTACTTTTTATGTGGAGAAAACCTTGGCCTTGAAGTGTTCAACTATGAAATAAACCATGACTTGTGTGGAAGTCAATTCTTTCATTCATTCTTGACACATCTCATTAAAGAATCATTGGCTTTCTCTAGAACAATTGCAAGAAAGAGTAGAGGATGTTGATATACTCAAAGAACTTGACGCTTTTATTTCCTTCTCATAATCTCCCCACTACAGTTGCATAGCTCATCTCCCACCTTTGGGATAGACGCAAGCCCGAGGTTTGAAAGGCAGTTCAAGACTATGTATACAGAGTACTGCACCAGTGGGGAAGTACTTGGCGAGCTGAGCTGTTTGCTTAAGCGTGAAATTGAATTTACTGCCATCTGTGAAACTACTTTGCAGGTACAAAATAGTTTGCTTGTAGGTTATTAGTTAATCCTTAACAAGGAATGACAGTATCTTTTCTTTGCTTGGGGTCTGATATTTTATTTGATCACTTGATCAGCTGATGCCAGCAGTATAGAAGAGCTCAGAGAAGAGAGACTTAATCTCTCACATTTGAGGCTCTGCTGAGCTCTGTCGCAACTGGCCTGTGAATGAGTTATTTAACCTCCTTGAGTCTTGATTTCCTTATTATTTAAGCAGAGAGGATGCCTGTCCTTTGATGTTATTGAGATTAGAAAATCATCTGTATTTTAATGCTGTGTTAATTGTCACCATTCTGAAAGCAGTATTTGAAAAGAACTCATTTGTTTTCAAACTCTCTTCCTTTTGTTTACACTTGACAAGTAATACGCTATTTGTTCAACAAATAAGTAACCTGAATTCCCATTTGGGGTGGAAAATCCCAATAAAAAGGATCTAAAGGTCCCATTACAAATTGTTCTCAGTTTTGAGGCTGATAGAAGGAACAGTGTGTTATGGGAATGTAGAGCTGCAGAAAGGAATGATAAATCATCAAATTATACCATGTTGTTTCTGGACAAGAGAAGGGGTGTGTGTAGTCACAGGTCTGAATGAACTCATGACAATTCATTTAGCTCGAATTCTGACAGAGTACAAGGAATTTGCCTCTGAAAGGGACACTGTAAGTAAGGAGCACTGTGGATTAGCTGCTGTGAGAGATAAGGTCCTGAATCTTAGGCTCATGAGCCAAAATTTCAACGTACTTATTGAGTGATGAATATCTGGGTATATTAAAAAATTGTTTTTTATTTTTAAATATGAGTAGGTGTGTACATGTGTGTATGAGAGTACAGATGCCGGGAGAGAACAGAGGTGTTGGATCTCCAAGAGTTGCACTTATGGATAGTTGTGAGCCACTTGATGTGGGTGCTGGGAACCAAACCTGGGTCCTCTGGAGAAAAACCAGTGCTCTTAACTGCTGAGCCATCTCTACAGCCCCTCTGGGGCTACTTTTTAAGTGTATACCTTTTGCTGTACCACAAATTTTATCATCTTATGTAATCTTTCCACAATGCTAATTCTTTTAAATATTAGAGTATCAGATTGGTGCTAGAGTATCATAGAGTTAGTAATTGGCTGTTTGAGAAGATGGTGACCATCTTGTTTAATGACTGACTATAATTTAGCTGTCTGTGTCTTGATATCTTGTTATTTCAGGCCTTTTTCATCTCCTTGGAGGATTTATATGAAGGTTTTGATGTCTTCTGGCCATCTCTGGAATATAAAATATGGCTCAACTTGGCTCTTGTTACTGCGAGTCAGTATTTTGAACATGATATTGCTGGTGAGGTAAGTTATGGGAAGAAAATGTCAATACATTTGTAAGTACTAATTTTTTTTAAATAAAGTACATCCCATATTTTTTAGACAACGATAGAAAGGAAGGTGGTGTCTGATTCTTTAAAGTGAGTTTTAACTACTGTTTCATCCTAAATCCCTGTGGGCCATTAATCCTCTTGTCAGAGTTAATTTTTCCAGGCTACCTGAAAGATCCTTTTAAAGAATAGAAATAGAGACTATTAAATGGGTAGATCCTCCCAAAGATGAGCACATCATTAATCAAAAGAAGTTAATGAACAATCCTGGGCATACATCGCTTAGGTTTTCAGAAACTTTGGTGAGAGGACTAAACCCTGTCTGTGAGCTTTTCCCCTAAAGTAGTGGTTCAAGTCTGTCCCAGACCAGTGTCATCTGCAGTTTCATATTTGTAAGTTACTTGTGTTTATTCTCACCCTTACTGTGAGGCAGAAGCCGAGGAAGTGACAGACCTAAAGTTCAACATTTTTTTCTGATTAATTGTAAACCTTGGGTTAAAAACAGTATGTCCTCCAAGCCAGTTCAGGTTTCATTTCCAATATGACCATAATGACTTTTGGTGCCCTGGCTGTGCCGATGCCCCCAGAAAATAAGCACTTCACTTGCCTGTCAGTGACTGACAACCAAAGGCTGCCCTGAAAGCGAGGCTAGCTTCTGCTAACAGGGAGCATCTGGCTCAGGTTTCCCTCCTTGGGTTGTACTTGGGTGCCTTTATCTTCACATAGCATCTCCCCTGTATTCAAGTTTGCTTACAAATTCCCCCAACTCATACGTAGCCTCATCTTACCTAACTGAATAGGCTCTACTTCCAAATAAAGTCATATTCTGGGAAGCTGAAGGTTAGGACTTCAGCTAAAGCTTTTGGGGAGTGGACTCAATTCCACCCACAATAGCTGCTGTTCAGTTCCAAAGTCTACAATTCTGGGCCTTCGTGGATAGCCCAGATGGAGTAAATGCCTTGCTTGCCTTGATTTGGGATTTTTTTTATTATTGCATATTCAGTTATCAAGTGGTCATTTACTTACTACTAGAAGAAACCTATGAGTCTTGAGCCTGGTTAAGCCTAGAAATCCAATAGCTTTGTGTTAGATTTCTGTTTAAATTAAAGGCACGCTCTATGGAACATGAACCATGGAGAGCAGAGAGTATATTAATCATAGAGTTTATTACGATGGGAGAGGGAGAAATGGAAGAACAGAGTAGGACAGAGAAAGAGAGAGAGGTACAGAAAAGTGTAAGAGAAGTAAGAGAAGAGGAAGAGAAGAGGGACAGAGAGTGTAGTTGGGAGAAGAGAAGAGAAGAGCAGAGAGAGTGTAAGTGGGCAAGGGTCTGTCTTTTAAAGGGGTCCTTTGTACCTGCATGTAGACTTAGTTCTCATGGAACCCTGGGCTGACCAGGGTACTGCCTGAGTGGCTTCCGCCAGGTAACAGAGGCAGACCAGCATAATGCCTGAACCTTTCAACATGGCTGATCATATGGTGAAGTGGATGGCTCATTCATCAGACAGGATGACCAAAATCAGGGTCACTTGCAGAAGCCATGCTAAACTCTAAATACGCTCTGTCGACTCCAGGCTCTATGTGCATCCTGACATACTCAAGGAACTCAGACTAGGGCATCTGTTCCCTTCTTGCTAGCATGTATCCATTTGGTTTATAAAAAAATGTCATTTCCTTGTAGGATTTAAAATTTCAGAAGTGTGTGACATCCAATCATGCGTACGTGGAGACTCTGTCAAGCTATAATGAAATGACTCTTAACCATGTGACTATGAAATTCATTGTTCTTGTGTATGGTAATGTAATTAACAGCAAGACAGAAGAGCCACATGTTGCACCCAGCATTATTCCTAAGTCGTGTGAGCAGGTAAGAAGCATAATCTCTAAGGAGCCATTTGCTTTGTATGGTGCTTAATAAGCAGTTTCAAAACTCAGATGACAACAGTTAATTTTGGAGTCAGGATTTAACAGCTGACTGGTGCTTACTGGATGTAAGAACCAAGCAAGTTGCTCAACTGTTTTGACCTTTGGTTTGCTACTAATGTAATGAGGATACTGGCAGCAGCCATTTTGTTAGACTAGTGTGAGGACTAGTTGAGATAATTCAGAATTTAGAGTTTAATCACTGTTCTTTTGCCCCCAGAATTCTGGGAAGCCAATGGGAAGTCCGGTCTTAAATCTCCAATCTTCAGTGTAGGTATAAAAGCAATCCACAGCTTGCTGGCCATTCCCTTCTTTCTAGATGGGGTATTCTAGTCTAGCCATAAGTAAGGAATAGATATTTTTGCTCTGACTTCCATAAGTATGCAGAAGACAATTTTCTAACCTAAGATTTCTTTGAAACAATATGAAAGGGGATTTCAAAGTAAAAGAATAGGGCTTGCCTGGGTCTGTGTGTTGAGTGTTGTAGCCCCAGCAGTTTGGCAGTGAGAGACAGATGTTAGTGAATCGGAGGCCAGCAGCCTGGGCTACATAATAGCTCCTGTCTCAGAACACAAGGAAACAGACAGACAGACAGGCAGGCAGACAGACAGACAGGCAGACAGACAGACAGGCAGACACACACACACACACACACACACACACACACACACACACACACACACACACACACACACACGGTTTAGGCTGGAGACCTTGTGCTAAATATTAACTTGTTTCTTGCATTCTTTACAATGAAAATTGGGGAGCAGCCATTGGGGAATCAATGTGTGTTCTTTTGACTAATTGTCATTTCTTTTGCCTTTTAGATCCAGGGAATTGCAGATGTCAGCAAGCTTCTGATAATTCTGGCATCGGAGCCTGTCAAAAATGATGAAGCACCCCATGACATTGGTAAGGGATGATAGCCTTCTAGTGGTGAGAAAACCACTGTGAAGCATTTCCACAAATGTAAAGTTCTTTTCATTCTGAAAAGTGATTGGAGGTGGTCCCCACTCTAGGGTCCACACTGGCTGCCACTTTGCTTTTGGGAGGTTACCTATCAGAGACGATAAAATCCATGTGGCTCTTGCCTCTCCTCTGTCCCTCCCTCCATATACTTTGATAACAAACAACAAGCCCTGGTAGGGTGGATCAACAAAATACTATTGCAGCACTATTGAAATGGGGAGAGGAGAGACTCCCACAGTGGGGTCAAGGGTGGGGAACTGGTCTGTTCCCAGCAGCTGAAGGGAATATGAAACCTGGCCCACCTTCTCTGAGTATTGCAAACTGTAGTCACAGCCACAAGTCCACCAGTTGCTCTAGTTACACTTTGAAGTACACAATTCAGTAAGGAACTGAAGTCAATAGATACAATTCTCAATCATGTTGCAGAACATTGATTACACAGAGAAGAGTAGGCAGGAAGGCTTTGTTCTGGGGGAAATATACCCAAGGACTCCATTCTGTGCTCGTGGTCCTGGCCTTCGTAGGCGCTGTGCCACCACCACCCCACCTGTCCCAGCTTGAATACAGAGTCAGCCTCTAACTCTGGTTGTTACCGAGCACGAGAGCACTCGATTTAAGAATAACTGCTATTTTGAGAGGAGACCTTGCTTACCTCAGGCCCTCTGAAAAGACACTAGACAAAGGGGGGCATAGATTAGTATTGTCCAGTGGGCTCGAGACACAACTCACAAATGGTTAAGGCCAGGTCGTGATCAAGTTCCTTGAGTTTGGACCCTGAAACACGTTTTGCTTTGAAAAATTTCAGTGAGTTGCCATGGAAAAATATATAGAAGTTTCATGGTTACAAATGTAGATTTTGAGGTTTTCATTAAAAAAAAAAAAAAAAAAAAAAAGAGGCCTACCAGTCTGCAGCCCTCATTCTCATATATGGCAACAGTCAGTGGGAGGGACTGATTTGTGGAGTGGGAACAGGTGCCTTGCTATGCAGTCCACACTGTACCCTCTTGCCTGCATACAGCCTGCTTTGTTTGTGGGACCTGCTTGCCAGCCTGTGTGTTAGATCTTTAGGGGCTTATTACAGAACTCCAAGGGAAGAAAGTAAAACAGCCTGTTTGGAAATGCAAGGGGAAGGGAAGACTTCCCCCTTGCATTTGGAGAGAGCAAAAGTACTCCTAATTCTTTTTTTTTTTTTTTTTTTTCCTATGCACATCAGTCAACACTGGTCTTCGAACCAAGAAAGAGTATACCTGGAAGAGAAAAGATGAGGTAATAAACTGGGCACTTGGAATAGATTTTTCTTATTGTGAATATTAATCTACATAGCTAAAACAAATCACACAAGTTAGGTGTGGTGGCGTGAACCTACCGAAACTGGCTCAGGACCCCTAAGACTGTGTTCTTACCACAAGGGAGATTTATTTGTCCCAGAAGGACAGAGGGCAGGGATAGGGGACAAAGACAGGAGACAGAGGAAGAGGAAGAAGGGGAAGGGAATGAAGGAGGGGGGCTGGGTGTTTGTCCTGGAGGGACAAAGGACTGCCTCTGTATGAGAGGAGACAGACTTGGCCCAGAGGTAAATGTTCCTTTATAAAGGTACAAGGGGAAAACCTGTGCTAGGATGAGGTGTTTAATTTGATTGGGCATGTTAATTAGGGTAGCCAAATGAGGCTTTTGATTGCTGGACTTCAATACTTTGCTGTACCTTAGCAGTCAGCCTCAGGGTTAGGAATGCAACTTAACAGTCTAGCAAGGCAAAGGGACTGGGGAGAAGGGTAAGGCCTGCTAGATCTGTGTCAGCCATACTCCAGCTGGCCAGAGTCCCTTCACCTGTAATCCCAGCACTTGGGAGGCAGAAGCTGGAGGACCTTAGCTACCAAGCAAGATGCCCAAACTGCATGAGACCCTGTCTCATGTAGTAAATATAGAAATACATAGTGAGATGAAGGAGCAAAATGTAGGCAGTGAGAAAAGACGTCTTGTTGCACTCACTCACTAAGTTGGACTAATTGAGACAAAGCTAATCTGTATTACTTGAAAATTAAAATCAAGAACATTGTTTTGAACCGGGTAACTTTGAAGACTGGGAAAATGGCTCAGTGATTAGTGTGTTTTCTCTACAAGCCCCAGGACCCCAGTTGGGATTCCCAGTCTTCACATGAAAGCTTGGTGTGGCTGCACACCTGAGCTATGTATGACCTGTGGGCAGGGAGGGGAGGTGGATTGTGGAGCTCACTGGCCAGCCGTTCTAAAACTTGTCCCAGGCTCAGTGAAACACCCTGCCTGGCTCACTGGTGGCGGTAGTGACTCATGCCTTTAACCCCAGCACTTGGGAGGAAGAGGCAGGTGGGTCTCTAAGTTCAAGGCCAGCCTGATCTACAGAGTGAGTTCCACTACAAAACAAACAAAACTAAAAAGTACCTTGTCCCAAAAAAAAAAAAAAAAGGTAGAAAGTAAAAAGTGGAGACATCAATGGGGGTGGGGGTGGGGGTGGGGGTAGGACGTCTGAGGACATCCTACCTGTAATGGGGTGCACCTGTGTACACGTGTGCATGTACAAACAACAATGTGTTACAGACACACCCAGGTTTCCTCTTCTCTTTCTCTTTCCTTGATATTAATTCAGAACACCAGGATCTATGGGATGAGGAGGGACATCCATCAAGCTCAGATTTAGGTGTCACTGTCTAAGCATCCATGCTTCTCCCATTTTGAATGTGCTATTTGGGTGGCCATACAGCCAAGCCATTAAGCTGGGGGTTGTGAAGCCACTGACCAGTCACAGGTAGTGTCCTAGAGTATCAACCAAATTAACTGTTAGTTTACTTGAACTAACGCTTTATATTAACCATCACTGAATAGGATGATGGGAAATTTATTTGGATTTTTAAAAAATAAAACCAGAAACCCTAAAAAGTATTATTTTACTTAATTAAAATATCATTATAGCATTTCTCCCTCCGCCTTTTCCTTCTAACTCCTCACATGGTCCCCTTCCCTTTCAAATTCATGGCCACTCATATTTTAATTATTGTTGTTCACATGCAACCTGCAGAGTCCACTAAGTATTGCCTCTCCGTGTATTTTTTGAGGCGGCTGACCATTTAGGGTATTCATCTCCAGGTTAAATCTCCCTCCCTCAGTAGTTTGTAAGTGACTCCAGTCCTTCACCCAGGGGTGTTTTCTCCAGTCCTCACTGGCAGGTCAACTGCCTGAGTCATTGTTCAGGTCTGGTTTAGACACCAGATTGTTGAGATTTCATGGATGTAGGAGATCATCTTACAGCATACTTCCTGTTCCGGTTCTAACAGTCTTTGTACTTCATCTTCTGTGCTGTACCCTGAGCCTTGCCTATAAGGATTGCATTGTAGATGTATCCAATGGGGCTGGGGACCCCACAGTCTGCTGTCCACCACAGTTTGACCAGTTGTGGCTTTCTGTAATGGTCTCTGTCTGCTGCAGACAAAAGTTTCTTTGATGAAGGGAGGAGCTACATTTACCGGTGGGTGTAAGGATAAGCATTTAGAATGCAGTTAGCCATTAAACTGGTTTAGGAAACGGGCAGTAGTGAGGTCTCCTCTGAGATCTCTGACCTTACTAGCCACATGGAGTTGACTAGGTTTACACCAGCAGGCATGAGTTCCTTCCTGTCAAGTGGGCTTTAAATATGATTAAAGGGCTGCTAGTTGCAACCAATACGTAACTGTCATTATTACACTTTCAGGGACACCATTCAGTGCTGATCACTGTTGTGGCTCACAGACATCACAGTAAAAACCAGACATTTTTGAAACATGATTTAAAAGCCATGTGTAGTTTTGCTTTCACTTTTTTTGATCTCTTCAGCTGCTAGAGCTGATGTGGGGAAATCTTAGGAATGCTAGAAGCCATGTCTAGATCTGTGGAGGCAAGGGACTTGCTACCCTGGGGCAGAACAGAGTAGAGCCCAGATGGTGGGACTGTCTGCATGCTCAGCATGACAGGGTCTCTGGTCAGTCCCTCAATAGCTCTTCTGAAGCAATGCCTACCTTTGGGTGGGGTGCATGAGCAGATAGGTCTCACAAGATGATGGTTATAGGAGTGATGGGTGCTAAGGACAGACCTCAGGAGCCTTCAGTAATCTCCCTCATTTTGATTTCTAATGGCTAGATCCCAAGTCACCTTGAAAAAGCCCATCCTCCGAGCAAGTGATACAAAAATATGTGATACACACGGTATACTCACACACATGTGTGATACACATATACATCACACACACACACACACACACACACACACACACACACACACACACACACACACAGACTCCCTCCTGAAGGAGATGTCCATGCAAGCAAGGCTCTTCTAAGAGAAAATTAAGTAATTTAGTCCTGTCACCTATATTTACTATTAAGGTGATATGCAGTGTGCTTGTCAGAAAATGACAGCTGCCCTGATCAGGGTCACCGGCAATAGTTCCTTTTAAAAAGACCAACTCAGCTCTTTTTAGGTAGCTCTTCTAGGGTCTTCCTCTCCTTACTGTTAAAGGAACCTCATTTCATAGGTGGAGATGCTGAGAGTCAAACAACTGGGTTCCTCACTACTCTTTTTTTTCCAGGCATCATCATCATCACTATTGTTTGTAGGGCTGGGGAATTGAATGAACTTAGGGCCTCAAAGCATGCTAGTACCAGTGTATCAGCTAGGAGCAGAGTACCAGTGAGCCATATTCCCAGCCCATAGGCTCCATTATTTTCTAAAAAAATTCACTTCCACAATTTATGGAAAAAGTTCCCAGTTACTCTGTTATCAGTCATAAAATTAACTAGAATTTAAATTTCATGGCACTTCTTTTTCCTAAAGCACACCTTTGACAGTTGAATTAATGTAGTATCAATTGCTAATTAAACTAATTCATATAGAAATATACTCGTGGGGCTAGAGAGATGGCAGAGTGGTTAAGGGCCCAAGTTTGGTTCTCAGCACCCACACAGTGGCTCACAAGCATCTGTAACTCCAATTCCAGGGGAATCTAGGTTCTACAGGCAATAGGCACACACATGGTCCACATACATACTTGAGTTTGCATTTGTGTTAATTAAATAAAATCAACGTTTTTTTTTTTTTTTTGGTTTTTTGAGACAGGGTTTCTGCTTTGGAGCCTATCCTGGCACTCGCTCTAGAGACCAGGCTGGCCTTGAACTCCCAGAGATCCACTTGCCTCTGCTTCCCGAGTGCTGGGATTAAAGGCATGTGCCACCAACACCCGGCAATAAAATCAACTTTGAGTTAGGAGATTGAGTTAGCAACTGGTTGACAGAAAATAATCATATAGAGTTAAAAGGGTATCTAGAAGATAAGAGAGACACACAGGAAGTAGTAGGGAGGGGCTTTAGTGACGTTTTTTTTTTTTTTTTTTTGGTTTGGCAGAGGTAAGGACACTGTTTCAGAGACATGGGCAAAGAGAGATGGTCAGCTAGTTGCTACCCAAACTCTCTGAGCTAGCAGGTTTTCACCCCAGCCTCTGACTCTCAAGTCTTATTGAAAACTAGAATGGTAGAGAATTAATTACAAGCTATATTTGGCAGTAGCGACAGAGCTGGTACCTGTGAGAACAGAATTCCCACCAAGCTGAGTCTCAAGTGGCCGGCTATTGACAGAGAAGCGGGTCAGTAACTTCAGAGCCACGGTTACTGGCTAAACAGCAGCAGTAGATTAGAGTGCAGGCTCTGCCAAAGGAAAAACAACACATACATGCAGACAAGACACTCAGGCATATAAAATAAAAATTATAAACACGCATGTTAATTGTATCGTAACTCAGCCTTTTTAGTATGTAAGTTCTTTTAAGGGAAAATATAGATAAAAAGATAGAAACCAACCTTCTAGTAATTTTTGATTCCATTTTATTGGTAAGAATCTTTTCCCAAAGCGCTCATAGTCTAATATTTTGGACTTTCTTTTGCAGCTTGAAGGTGGACATCTCTTTAGAAAGACTAATTAGCGAGACAGTGATGATGTGCGCAGTCAGGTAATGGCGGGGCTGACACCTACATAGATGTTGACTCAGAAACCGCTTGCTGCTGCATTCATTTTAGAAGTGATCAATGGATTGCCACAACCACTTCAGATTTTTAGTAGTTGCATTATAACTTGAGATACTCAAACTTCTTCAGGATTAACATATTTTAAAATTGAGGGAAGGGAACCCTTCCCCCCGGCTTACTTAGCATAATCGGTAACAGTAAGTTGGCAAATGAGACGTGCAACAAATGTGGTAGTCTGAAGCACAATACTTGTGAGCCCGCCATAATTAATGCCTCTCTGACACTTTGTAACCTTCCTTCTCTAATTTAGTATGTGCTGGAAAGTGGGAAAATGTCCCACAACCTTGGCTACTGAAAACAAAGTTTAGGAGAAATCAACACTCTTACATTTCATAATCCCATTTGATGTAATTTTCCACTTTATTTTTAAAAGTCAAATAAAGTTGAACGGCCAATGAATAACTCTTTAGAATCCATTATTCCTTATCATCTCAACCAGACTGAGGATATAATAGTTTTGGTGAAAATAATAATAGAGGTAAGAATAGAAAAAAAAAAAAAGTTTGGGAGAAAAAGTTGAGCTTTCAAACCTTCTCAGGGCAGGTTTTGAGTGGCTTTCACTCAGGAAATGCCAGGTGTGACTGCACACTACAGAAACCTGTCTGCACTTGACCATAGTGGGCCATTTTTTCCTTGTGACAAGTCTGGAAGTGGATGGAGTGGACAGGTGCTGCCACTCAAGAGTGTCACGGGCCAAGTCCCTTCTAGTGTCCCATTCCCTCACCCTTGGCCTCTCAGAGAAACACCTGTGAGGAGCCTTTATTGTAGATGGAAGGCAGCTTAGTTTTAAGTCTGTTTGCCACATGTAGAATTTATCCGAGGAGGCTTAGCTAAGGAATTAGCTAGATCAACTGGGCCTATGGGCATGTTTGTAGTGGGGTTTGTCTGGACTGTTAATGTAGGAAGATCACCAGCCTGCTGGGGGTGGTACCATTTTATGGGTGGGGTGCTGAACTGTGTTCATCACAGAAGGCTATCTACTCTAACTAAAGCATTTTTCCTCATTCTTCATTTCTTGGGCTGGGGGGCATTAGCAAACATCTTTAATCCTGGCAGTTGGGGGTACGGACTACACAGTTCCCAGTTCAAGTCAAACAAACAAAATAGGAGATTCCCTATTGCCATTATTCAGTTATAAGAAACAAATCTTTACATGGATAATGAAATTCATTCTAAAAAAAATCATGCCAAAATGATTTTACCCTCCCTGCCCAACGATGTATTTAACAATGTGTTCAGGATCACCCCTGCCCTGGAAATGCAACATTGAGTATTATGTATTTGGTAAAGGATACTTGTACCAAGCCTCAGACTCAGAACTCTTTGGGGAAAGAGTACCGGAATTCACTTTTAAAAAGCATTTTTTTATACTGACATCATTAATGTGGGTAAAATAGCCAAAAAAAAAAAAAAAAAACCAAAAAAAAAAAAAAAAACAAGATTTAGAGCCTGAGTGAGGAGTGGTAACAAGTTGATAGGGATGAGGGAAAAGGTAAATGAATTTGGCTTTGAATTTGCTCATTCAGCGGTAAACATCCCATTGGTCAATAAACACAAGACTCAAGGTTTGAGTAACCAACAACAGCAATGTAAATTTTGAACTTGTCATAAAAACTGGTACTTCAGGGCGTGGTGGTGGGCATATCCTAGCATCTGGGAAGCTGCAACAGCAGGACTGATTTCAAATCCAACCTGGGCCGCAAAGCAAGATAGTATGACACACAAAAAGCAAAAACCCCAACAGGAAATTGAAGCCAGACTTCCCATGGCAAGCAAGGACATAAATAAATGTTTAGGGGAGAAGAGAGACGTCAGTGAGGGGTCTGACAGGTAGGGAAATGACAGAAGACAGAGGCCAAGTACGTCAGGAGATGATCTCTGTCTTGGTCATGTCCACAACACAGGAAGTGGCCTCTCATCAGAACCAGGATCCATCATTGCCCAGCTTGACAACTAGAAATAAACACCCATCACTCAAGCCATGGCATCTTTTACAACAACGAAGACCAAAGACCCACAAATACCTTTCTACACTGATCTAGTAGCATTGTGTAACCCTAAAACAATTCAGTTTGGAGTAGAAAAAAATAAAATATACCACAAAGCTCTTTTAATTAAAAAAAATTTTTAAAAAGGTTTACTTATTTTATGTATGAATGCCCTATCTGCATGTATGCCTTTATGCCAGAAGAAGGCATCAGATCCCATAGAGGTGGTTGAGTCACCATGTCGTTGCTGGGAATTGAACCATCTCCCCAGCCCCTCGAAACTCTTACGTCTCTGTGTACTAAGGCTGTAATCTCCATACCTACTCACAAGACTCTAGGAAACAGGAAGCAGTACAGGAGTGGGGATCCTATCCTTCAGCGGCTCCTGCTTCATGTGAAGTTTTATTTATCTGTCTTTGGAGAAAAATACCGGTGCCAATCATAGCAAGAAGGAAGCCTGCTTCTGTCCCTTAGGGTGAGTCGTCTAAGCTAGTACTTCAAAATGTGACAACACAATTTTCTGATGCAGTTTCAACAAAGGATTTTATTTGTTGAACCTCAAAAAAGCAGAATTCAGAAAATGGCAACCTACTACTAGGACAGTTTAGTGACAAAATGTTGTCACCACCTGTCTTTACATGGTATCACATGGTATTACATGGTGTTCACATGCAGGTATCATCAGAGCAGACTGACAGGAAACACTAGGAGGGACAAGCGCCATCTTGCTCACACCCTTGGGTGCACCTCCCCCCTTCTTGGCAGGGCAAAGGAAGCCTCTTCTGAGCCTCCAGTTGATAGAAACTCACCACAGATTTCTTATAGCAAAATAGTTAGAACTTTCCCTGTGCTGTTCCCAAGTTTGTTATCTACTAAAAATGCAGAATTGAAAATTTTCACCCCCGTTTTAATATTCTTCAAAATGGGTAACAGAAAATTCAATTAGGAAAGCTACAAAATGTGAAAACCATTCTACCACGGAGCCAAGTGAGCTTCCCCTACCACCACCTGACACTCTAGCCTGCAGGGACCTAACAAGATCTGATTCTCCAATACAGACTGTATTTCAGAGAAAGCCGGTCAGCAGAGCCCTGAGATGAATGCAGGGACAGAATGCTGTTGAAGAAGGCACAGAGTAAAGAATCCCAAGAAAGTTTTGGTGCCATTTCCATTTAATGAGCCAGAGGTATAGTGACCTAACGATTTTGGCTGTGACCACACTAGGATATTTCTATGGAACTGTGTAAGGACACATGACTGTCAGCTGGCATCCTCAGGTCCATTGCAGCGAGCAGCTGCAGCCCCAACTCCTACAAAGACTTAAGGCTGTGGGGTATATCGGAGGTATCTCTTGCCAGACGGGAGATCTTTGGTGAAGACTCCTTTAGGGAAAAGTTGTTTGGCTTCCTCTTCAGGGATGGTGGGAAGGACCATGACGCTATCACCCTCCTGTTGGGAGAAGGTGCAATTCAATCTTACAGCAAGAGTAAAGGTCTTTAAGAATTAACTACAGAGTGGTGAATGAAGGTGGCAATGGGAGGAAGCTGGTATTCTTTACTCTCCTCTTTGAGGAACTTACTTTGTTTTGCAAATTGATTGCTGACATGTTTGTTAGGAAAGTATTTGTCCATCTGAAGTAGGAACAGTGTTTTAAAATCCCATCACAGCTGGCCACAGAAGGGACTCTAGCCAGCTGGAGCATGACAAACATGGTTCTGTCAGGCCTTACCCTTCTCCCCTTCCCTCTGCTTTGCTAAAAAAATGTTAGGTTATATTCCTAAAGCTAGACACTATTCCTTTATTTGGCCACTTCCTCCTCCTGAGGCTGACCACCAAAGTCCAACTATCAAAGTATTGACGTCCAGCAATCAAAAGCCGCCTCAGGCTGCCTTAACATGCCCAATTAAAATTAAACACCTCATCCTGACATGGGGTTTACCTATATAAACTATCATTTTTCCTATGGGCCATGTCTGTCTCATCTCTATCCAGAGGCAGACCTTTGTCCCCACACTCTGTTCCACAAATATCCCTTCCCCCTTATCCTCTATCTCCTGTCTCTTATTCCCTGCCCTCTGTCCATCTGGGGCAAATAAATCTCCTTTGTGCCGAGAACTTGGTTTTGGGGATCTGAGCTGATAGTTTTCCTTAAAATTGAATTCTAAACCTACCCCTCGGTTTGCAGGATTGTTTCAGACTAGACTCCTTCTCACCTCCCATCCCTCCACCTTACTTCCTGAAAATGCAGATGACTTTACCTGCCAGAAAAGTCTAGTCCCATTTATTTAAGGTATTAAAAGTTTATGAACAATTTGGGTGTAGTGGTGCATGCCTGTAATCTCAGTACATGGAAACCTGCCTGAGGCAGGAGATTAAGCCGGGCGTTGGTGATGTACGTTTTTAATCCCAGCACTTGAGAGGCAGAGACAGGCGGATCTCTGTGAGTTCAAGCCCAGCCTGGTCTACAGAGCTAGTTCCAGGATAGGCTCCATGGAAAACAATACAGAGAAACCCTGTCTCGAAAAACCAAAAAAAAAAAAAAAAAAAAAAAAAAAAAAAAATC
Organism: Cricetulus griseus; assembly: GCF_003668045.3. Taxonomy (NCBI): domain Eukaryota; kingdom Metazoa; phylum Chordata; class Mammalia; order Rodentia; family Cricetidae; genus Cricetulus; species Cricetulus griseus. The sequence goes on along the minus strand of NC_048598.1, from coordinate 30,825,846 downwards.
CAAGGCCAGGACTTGAGAAGTGGAAGAGGACAAGAAACTCAAGGTCATTCTTGGCAACATGGTGAGCTCTAAATGCTCAAACACACACACACACACACACACACACACACACACACACACACACACACACACACACTTTCTGAGCACATGCTCTCTCTATATAATGTTTCCAAGACTATATATGTTTAAAAGGTTGGAGCTTAAGAGAAAAAAAAAATGGTATAACATCAGTACAACAGTTGGGCAACCACCATGACAGATGACAATCAGCCAATTAAGCTTTTGTTCCTTCCTGACTTTTGAGACGGGACCTTGCTACTAGCATAGGCTGAACTTGAACTTGTGATCCTTTAGTCCCTGCCTCAGCAGTGCAAGGATCACTGGGATAATACAAACACCTAGAAACCCAGATCCTGAAGGAGGCCATTAGCGACTGTCCCTCCAACCCTTCGGTCAAGCCGGGCACCTGGTTCTTGAACAGCTTTACCTTCCAGTCAACTGGGGTAGCAACTTTTTTTGTTGCTGTCAGCTGGAGAGACTTAATTACTCTGAGAATCTCATCAAAGTTCCTGCCAGTGGTGGCCGGGTAAAGGATAGACAGCTTCAGTTTCTTGTCAGGGTCAAAAATGAACACCTGTAAAACACAGATGAATGGGTAGTGCTTTAGTATTATTCAGTTGTTAATTATATTGCTGTAAATTTACTACCTTATGAATCATAATATAAATATCTGACATGCAACCACTATGAGAGGGTCGCTTGACTCCCCAGTGGGGTCACGACGCACAGGTTGAGTACCATTGCTCTAACAGTTTTATAATTTAAAAATAATTTTAGTCATTTTTTTGTGTGTGAGGGTGTGGGTGTACACACATGCCAGTGTAATAGTAGAGGTCAGAGGTCGGCTTGCAGGAGTTGGTTCTCTCCAGCACCACATTGGTTCCAGGAGACCAATCAGAACCTCAGGTTTGGCACCCTTAGCTGCCTAAGCTATCTTGCTTGACCCAGTGTAACACTGTTATAGAAAAGATGATGTAGAAGCCAGGAACACACACATGTCCTTTTACTCAGTTGTCAGAGCTGTGGGAATGTCTTCCTGTGAAGAAGAAAGTTCCTATTTTGGTGTGGGTGCCTTTGTCCTACCCTTCTAGCCTGGGATTCCTGGAGAAATTTTAATTCATTGGAGTTCATTATTTTAAAGGTCCCTGTTCCAAAGTCCTCAGAACTCTCTGCAAGTGTTCAAAATGCAAATGACAAACAAGAAAGTTCAGGACTGTCCTGTCAGAAATGCTTTAAAGACGGCTGGCAGGAGGTAAAACAGATAAGTGTTTTTAACTCTAGAGAATAGTTTTAGATGAACTGCTTATTTATGTGTGGATATATTCAACAGCTACGAATTAAACAAATTTTAGCTGACTAGTTCAGCCATTCTGTACCAGCATACAGATAACAGAGGATAGTCTCCGACACACAGATGTTTCATAATGGTACAGACATTCCTCATCTATTTCCTTGAGTTGGCCCAACATTTACATGGGGTTGCTAGGACTCACCACACGGGCCGTCACAGGCATGCCCTTATCATCCTTCTCTGCTGGATCCAACATGCCCAGAAGGATGGCAAGGTCCCTGTTCTTGTCATCGATGATCGGAAATGGCAACTTATTTGTAGGCTCATCACCATTGTAAGCATTGATGTCCTGGAATGGAGGAGAAAGGGGAAAGAGAATTTTAAACCTGACCATTCTCTGCATTTCATCAGCGAAGAATCATCACTTCCCAGGCTGGGGAACCAACAAAACAATGCTATCTAAGGAATTTTAGCAAGATGCACGAACAGATACTTTTCATTGTCATTATTCACTGGACAGGAATATTAGCAGAATATACACAGGCCAAAGCCCTTACCACACTGAATTCATAGAACACAGGAGGTGAGAGAAGGCTCAAAGAAAGGGTGGAACATACCTGGGCTTTGAAAGACAGGTAGTTTTTCACTGGGAAAAGCAAGGCATTTTGGGGAGAGCAATATTAAGGAGACAATGTAGTTAAGTCTATACATAAACCACCATAGGAAAGTGAGGAAGTTAATTAGATTTTAGGAAGTGACAGGAAAAGGGGTTTAAAATTAGAAAAAGGTGTTTATTATTCATGTGAAGCCCTGGGGCAGATCGGAAACTTTTGCATTTCTTCAGAGATAAGAGGAGATAAAAGTAACATTAAAACTCTGAAAAGGATAGCAACAGATTTGAACATATTAATTAATTTTATTATCTGAAGTTGCCTGTGGCTGTTGGTCACTGACTGCCTATTTAGTCACTAGCTAAATAATAACAAGTATGGTTTCCTGCCAGCACATCTAGGGCTTTCTTGTGTAATCTGTTACATGTCGAAGCTGGCACTGCTTTCGGAAGCTTAGATTTATTTTCTGTTCCAGACAATCACATTTCTGGAAACTTCTAAGGTAGAATAAATGAACCTGGGTATATTCCTGTATATTAGAGGTGTTGTGTGATGATGACCTCTGAACTCCTCTTTTGGTAATCTGTGATTTAATATTGATATTCATTAATTCTTGACCTTGTCACTTGTTTAATTGACAGCACATACACTCACAGGCAACAAAGAACCACATTATTTGGTCTTTGTTTTATCCTAAATCAGGACAATTTGACTCTTTACCAGCTAGCACCAAGAACATTGGTTGAGGTTCAGATCATGCTGGCACCCTCCTTTTCAGCTGGGTGAGCTTGAGGAGGTCATTCCAATACTCATTTACAAAATTACACACACACACACACACACACACACACACACACACACACACACACACACGGTAGGTATTTCACCGTATACTATAGCAAAGTTGATTGAAACAGCTTATGGTAAAGGGCTTTGCTGTGGAAATGCCAGTTACCATTCATTGCCAAAGTGTGCAGAATGAGGAAAAAAAAAATCTACCTCAGGGAAGATGGCAACCTCCTTATTCTTCCTACCCATCACTCTTTTGATCCCAGACATTGGGGATTAGTTGGTGTGAAATGGCCATGGGATGTAGCCCAGTGCACATACCTAAATGTCATCTTTTATTCAGTTGCATGTGATTGGCAATGCCTAGTACACACACACACACACACACACACACACACACTAGGTATTTCACTGTATACTATAGCAAAGTTGATTGAAACATCCTGTCCAAATACGTGAAAATACTTCTGTCCAAAGCAGACAATTTCAGTACTTCCATTCAACGAGCACTGACTGTCCCCTTTACCGAGTACTTTTGTAGCAGTGAACTGGAGCCTACCCTGGCTGGGTCCTATGCTCACAGTGGGAAAAACCAGTGACTAGATAAGCAACATGCAGAGACTTAGACAGTGAGTGTCATCATTCGTCATAATTTTAGGTAAGGACAAAAAGGGGTTTTGATGAGGTGCACTTGAGACGAAACACCAAAGCAGTATAGGCAGTGCAGACAGCTGTATTTAGTACGGGGTGCCCATGAGTGTGTGAATAGACCAGTCAGGGGGTGTGAAAACACAAGGAGTTAAGGATGGCTCTGAAGTTTCAACTTAGCAACACCAAAAATATAGCTGCTATTAGTGGAGATGAAAACTATCTTGGAATAAATAATGGGGTCCAAATATATATATATATTAAGATCAGAGTATCTAGACATCCAAAGGAGATGCCGAAGAGGCTGGTTTTACTGACCTGGAGGCCAGGAGACGAGACTCTGAGAAGCAATTCATGAATGCTATCTGAAGACGTGAGTGTAAGAGCTCACCAAGAGAGAAAGTACAGATAGAAAAGAGAAGTGGTCCATGAAGTAAACCCCGGGCCAACTTAAACACAAATCAGGAACTCTGAGATGATGACAAATAATTCTAAGCATGGACATCTGGAGACGCCATCCTGACTGCCAGGACAACCGATGTAGGGTGTTTCGAGAGATCAGGTGAGCTGAATGCTATCAGTAAACCAGGGAAGAGGGTGACTGAGAATCCGTCATTGGACATAAGAGATCACTATGGCAACACAAAGATCACTATGAAGTTGCAGTCTGGCTTTCACTTAAGCAGTGTGAACTCTGAACCCTAGGTTTATGTGCACTTTTTTCTCAGAAACCAGGTTACGCTCTATGTAACTAAGATATAGTAACCTCAAAATCAAAGCACACGCCAATCGATACTTCTGATACGGAAGGGGAGAAAGCAAAGTGTCTATTCTCTTACTAAGGAACACAAAGATTTCCATGACATTGCTGGTCACCAAGAAGTGTACAGGTATTTCTCCCCAGAGATTAGGTGAGGATTAAAGTCTCAACCCCTATTCCTGCCTGGTTCTGTTCAGACCTGTGGAGGGGGCTGTGGCCACCAGTCAACTCATTAGCACATAAAAAGACACTACCTTTTGGAAAGTATTAAGGCTTTTAGGAGCTGTGTGGAAGGCGACAGGAAAGGAGGACTATATATACCTCAAATCACAGATAGAACTATACCTTGCTCCAGGCAAGATGGTCCTCAACACTGTCTATAGAAAGAGCAATCAACTTTACATTCCTCTTGGCAAACTCTGGCGCCAGCTTTGCCGCTCTGCCAAGCTCTGTGGTGCACACTGGGGTAAAGTCCCGTGGGTGGGAAAAGAGAATGCCCCATCTGGAATGAAGAAGAAGGACACAACTGAATGGACAGTAACCATCATCATGCAGAATGAAAACACTCAGTATCTGCATTTAAAACAGGATTGCTTTCTTCAAACATCTGCTTAATGAAGACATTCGAACCTTTTAGATTGAACCTTGCCTCCAAAGAAGCCCAAGTTGATCGCAAGTGTCTACCCATATATACAATTTTACATATTAAATATATAAAAATCAAGATAAATGGCTCAAAAGGACTCATTTTAAGATGTTTCATTTTTACTTTTTAAGTTTTTTGAGACAGGGCTTCTGTGTCCTTGAACTGTAGGCCAGGCTGGCCTTGAATTCAGAGAGTGGGCCCGACTATGCCTTCCGAGTGCATGTGCCACCACACCATACCCGGCCACCACTCCTTTCTTGACAAAGGAGTTGTTACCATGACTCCTTTTCAGTCAATAAAATGTGTGCTATTTAAGCCAAGTACCCCATTGAAATAGTTCTTAGGCCCTTTGTTTGTTTTCTAGCACAAACTTTGACATTCAGTGCCTACTATGCCCCAAATCCAAACAGATGTCTGGGTACAATAATAAACAATTATGTAACTCAGAACAGATAGGGCTCTGTCCTCGATTTGTAGGTAAAATTTAGGTTGGTACTTGGCTTTCTGGAAGCAGCTAGACATAAAATCTTTAATGAAGCCACTTGACTGATCTAACCTGTTAAACAAGGTGTCCACATTTGTACCATCCAAGATAATACTTCTTTAACAGTTGCAGTTTCCTACTTTAGAGCAAGCAGGTAGAAAATACACAGATACCCCACAATGCAGATTTCCACACCTACAATTCTTAGGTAAAGATTACAATCAAATCAATGTCTAAGGTTAAAGTTGTACAGATTTTGAGGATGACTTAAGCACCCAGGAAACTTGGGAGTAATATTTCCTTCTTCTTGGCAACTGAAAACATTCTTTCAAGCGACAAGGAAAACTCAGCGTTTGGCTCTGTACACTCCCATTGCTTGAGCCATCCAGGGGCCAAGGTCTCAAGCCAGCAGATTACACAATCTGGCCAAAATGCTGAGGGTTTAGCAACCTTCCCTAAGCACGAAGAACAAGGCAGACAGAGCTACTGCCTTCCACAGACACCTAACACTCAGTTCCCAGGGTAAGGCAAGGCCTTCTTCTTAAAAGGCTGGAAGGCCCTAAGAATGAGCTAGGTAATACTTGGAAGAGTGTGGAGGTATGTGGTGTTTAGTTCTTAGTATGGGGAAGTAAGATTTCACTATTTAATCTAGCTATGATGTTTAGGTTTTGGATTCTTGGAAAAGAACTGATGTAAGGTTCACATAAAACTTAGAGAAAGGCTCTAGAAGATGCAGAAAAAAAAAAAAACAAAGGAACAGAGTATTTCTTTATGTATTATTTAGGAGTGATGAATTAGAAGTCTTTTTTTTTAAAGTGTGAGGCAAATGTATTTTGCTGAGTCATGTTGGGGTACTGGTTTTATGCCACTTCACAAACTCCAGTGTATCTCAGGGTATTCCAAGAATGTCTCGCCCTGGCCTACCTGCCCTACTCTTTGGAGAAATTCAATTACACCATCCCATTTCATCCTCATTTTCAAAGGACTAAAGGTTTCCTCCTCCTAAGAGAATGGTCTCTGCTTCTATCAGAAAACCTCTGGCACAGGTGTTTTGATTATCGAGGAAGCCTGAGACACACTACAGAGATACTCTTCCACATCCAGAGGCCATACAAAGCTAAGCAAACCCACACTGCACCCAAATCCTTGTTTCTAATTGCCAGAGGTAGAGCAGACACCTGTAATGTTTAAAGTTGGAATTTTTTTTTCTCCAAAGGAGATTATCTACAGAATGGAGTTTAGAAAAATAAGCAAATTCCATGTATTGTAATGACAGAATGGAAAAGTCTTTTTTGGGGATGACAGGAGTATCATGCTTCACTCTAAGCCCACTTTTAGGCTTCCTTATAAGCTTACCTCATCTTCTTAAGAGGATGGTGTTTCATTTACTGTTTGTTTTTTGTTTTGTTTTGTTTTGTTTTTTTGTTTGAGATTGAGTTCTTCTGTGTAACAATCCTGGAACTCTCTTTGTAGACCAAGCTAGCCTGGAAACTTAGAGATCCACCTGCCCGTCTCCTGAGTGCTCGGATTAAAGGTTTACACTTTTATTTAGAGACAGGGCCTCAATGAGCTGCCCAGGTTGGTCTTGAATTTAGGATCTTCCTGCCTCTGTCTCCTGAGTGGCTGGAATACCAGGCCTACACATCTGGGTGCAGCTGGGAAACAATATTTTAAATCTAGATAGATCTAGATCAACAGACAATCACAAAGACACGCCCCCCCCCTCGTGGTTATCTTCATAGTATGTGTGCTTTCGATTCCTATTTGTCTGTAACCCATACAGATGAAGAGTTACAGCGACATCTCACACTTGATGGGGGAGGGGGCTGCAGGCAGGAATGGGAAGGTATACTGTGTAAATCCTCTGCAGTCTTGGATAAATATTAACACCTGGGTTCTGAGTATGAGACGGGCAGTCATGCTTATCTCTAGTCTTCTCCTGCAGAGCCTGAGAGTTCCATTGGCTACTTTTTCTAGTCTTCCTTTTTCTTTGAAAAGCCAGGCTTTCTGACCTGATCAAAGATGAGTTTCATCAACTGCTGTCTTCCCACTTATATACACTTGGGTACTGGATATAAAAAGGACACAAACCCAAGAGTTTCTTCATACAATGTATTTTGGTTTTTCGAGACAGGGTTTCTCTGTGTAGCTTTGGAGCCTATGCTGGCACTCGCTCTGGAGACCAGGCTGGTCTTGAACTCAGAGATCCGCCTGCCTCTGCCTCCCGAGTGCTGGGATTAAAGGCGTGCACCACCAACGCCCGGCCTTGACTCCGGATGTTAAAGGAGTTATTTCTTGCCTATTTATAATTCCCACCAGAACAGAGAAAAAGAACACTCAGGTGGGTGTGACCTGGCCAGCCTTCTCTAGGCAGCAGATTGCTCCCAGGGCTCTAGCAAAGGATATAGAGGTTGTGACTTCACTCCAGTGGTGGGTGACATTTTAAAGCAATGAGCCACTTCCTAAGAGGCCTGAATCTTGTTTGTTGTAGTCCTTGTCTACATTCCCAAGTATACCTGCATTTACTAGTTACTTAGTCTAAAAAGTGATGGGATTAAAGGCATGCGCCACCAACGCCCTCTTCATACAATGTAGTAGGGCACTGAGACTCCAGAACCACAATGTAACCTGACATGTATGCAAAATGCGGACTGAAAGTAAGCATCTTGCAATTTGTGCATTCAGGAGCTGTAAAGATAAGGCAACACTGGTGTACTCCTCGCCATTAATGGCCACCACAGAGGCTATCAGTAGCAAGGCCAGAAGCTGGATGCAAGACAGACAGGGAGGGAGGAGGGGACCACTGGGAAACAAAAGAGTCTCAAAGTGGGAGGTACACGTGTCCTAGCCTTGGAATGGCCTATGGTGGCAAAATGGTCGCAGGCGCGGAACAAGCCCCCTCCCTCAAACTGTTGCTTATTCTGGAATGACGGCCATACCCACACAAAGTGTTCCTGGTTTCTCCCAAAGCTGCTACACAAAATCTTATTTTGACCACTGACGTAGGCTCTGGACAAAAAAGTCTTCTAGCTACTTACTGGCACATGGTAGTTTTTAAAATTTTCAGAAGTCCGAAACTACCATTCCCCGAAGTCAAGCAGGACTTCAGATAACGCAGAGCGCATCATACCCTAATTTGTGGCTGTGTACTCTTAACTATGGCCTTCGGCACCCACCTTCCGCCGGGTGCAAATTCTAAAGCGGCGAGAGGGCGGGCAGTGCCACCCCTGGGCAAGCGTCCCGGGAAGTGACCTCCAACACCGCACACCCCTGCCCCACCTCTCTCCTGGGTTTTATGTCCGACCGCGTTATCAGTGAGCATTGTTTACAGAGCCGGGTTAAATGGACAACAAATCGTCCGTGGCAAGGACCCCCCCTCCCCCATGCAGTCCAGCCACGTTGGGTCAGGGAAGGATCCAGTGATCAGAGCAGGACGGGCCAGAGGTCGTAGGTCCCCAGCAACGCCCGGTGATGCTCGGCGGGACTCCGGCAGCGGGCACGTGCGGGAACCGGTGAGGGGCTAAGCTAGCGGAGCGCCGGGGCCGAGCGCAGCGCGGAAAACAGAAGCGGGGAGGGCAGTTCTGGGGACCCTCCATCTGGCAGGGCGACGCGATCGCCACTTACGAGTCTCCCAGGAAATCGTGGAAGCGGATGCGGCCGATGGTGGTATTGGCCTCAAAGTTGGGGGCTAAGTCCCCGAGAAGCAGTCCTCCGGGCATGGCGGCGGCGGTGACGCGGGTAACTAGGAGGCGCAGCCGCAGCAGCAAGCGGCCAGCGGGCTCCGGTGAAGCCTAGATCTGTGCTAGCTGAATGGGCGGGCCCGGGGCGGGGGGCGGGGCGGGCGGGTGATCCCTAGTCTAGCCGCCGCAGTTCTTCACGTGGAGCCCGCCGGGTGAGGAGGATTCAGTGGCTAAAGGAGGCCACGTGCAATAGGAAGGTAGATTAAGGCGGACGGTTGCGGAGGCCTATAGCATCGGGCAGCTCTCCAAAGATGCCCTAGGCGATCAGCTCAGACCCTCCTGCACCCCACTCCTGTCAGACTTCCAACGGAGGGGTCTGGTGGTACACCCCTCTTTCACTGTGAGCATCTAATACTGACAACTCAGCCAACCTAGGCTTCAGAGGTTTTTCAGGATGTGGAAAGACCAAGATGTGTGTGGGGATGAAAGTCAGAGGAAGTGGCTTTCTTATTGCAACAAAAATTCTGTGCCAACGTCAGTAAGAGGACAATGAAAACCACCTTTTATTTTGCCTCCCCATCCTTGGAGTTCCTCATGAAGCATAAAAATATTCAACACATTAAAAGTTTAAATACAAGTTTCACAATGTACTTCCTGAGATTCAATGTATGCAAGCCAGTTTTCACCTGGGGAACTGGGAGGTTTTGGTCCACTTCCTACTTCGCAAGCACAAAATGGAGAGGATGCCTGCGTTATTAGAGACATACCGCAGACATTCTGCACAGAAACCAGAAGTTGTTAGAGGCTCCTGGTTATCGTAAGCCTGAAACCCTAGCTACTCTAAACCCCAGCTACTCTGGAGAAAGGAGGACCCTAAGTTCCAAGCTACAGAGGAAGTTCAAGGCCAACCTGGGAAACTTATAGCACCTCAAAATAAAAACGTGCAAAGGGGATAGGAAACAGTTTTGTGGTAGAATGCTTACCTAGAATATAAGAGGTTGCAGGTCAGTGGTTCTTAACCTACGGGTCACGAAACCCCTTGGATCACATATCTTATGGTTTGCATTAGGATTTCTAACAGTAGCAAAACTGCAGTTGTGAAGTAGCAATGGAATAATTTTATGGTTGGGAGTCAACCACAACGTGAACTGTGTTGAAGGGTCAAAGGAAGCTAGGAAGGTTGAGAACCTTGCCCTAGGTGCAGTCACCAGCACTGGGGTGGGGTGGGGAAGGATATATCAGAAAGCCCCAAGCTCTAGTTGGAGAAACAAAAGTAAGGTTGCAGAAGTTAAGTAAGGATAACGGCAGTGGTTGGCTTCAGATTGTGTGCTCCAGTCTGGGAAAGCCTGCAGGATAATATATAATGGGTAAACTGCTCAAGGCATGCCAAGTGCTCTGGAAGTGGCAACTATTATTTAGATAATAATTCATGCAATAACTCTTTCCTTATTGCTAGCGAGATACCGTGCTAGGCCTCATTCGAGAGACTGCCCCAGCTCTTACAGGAAAAGTGAATTACATACAATTATGATATAATGCAAGGTAATATTGATAGGGAAACTGCCAATGTTGGGATTCAGCATGAGGAAACCTCCAGAACAGACTTAGCAGAATCGAAGGAACTCTGTGACAGTGCCAGGCATGGTGACTCACTGGGACCTGTGTTTTCATCACAGTGATGTGCTCTGTCTTTGTGTCAACATGCATACTGATTATACTAATCTACTTCATTGTACACAGACTTATAGAGAGATTACTGGCAAAAACTTCAAAGTTAAGATAGTTTCATTTCTACCTTGATCCATCCTTCTGTTTTGAAAGCACATATCTGACCTTTTTATTTTTGTAGTAGAGGAAGAGAAGTAGCTTGACTTTAGGGCACTACGAGCAGTGTGTGGCAAAGGTGAGCTGAGACCCAAATACACCATAATACGGAGAATGGATTCAGTTTAAGGCACCATGAGCAACGTGTTGCAAAGATGGGCTAAAAGTCAGATACACCACAATACAGTGAGTGGGTGCAGAAACAAATGATTGATCGCTATCTAAGGCATAATTATATAGTCACCAGTTGTAAATTAAGCAAATACAATAAGAGAAACACCTACTCCAATTTACAGTGCCACAAGTAGCATACCAGTGATGAGCCAGCAAACTGCTTTAGTCTTGGCAAAAGTTGAAATTGTTTTAAGATAGAGTTTAGCATTTTTAACAACACCCCCCCTACCCCCCAAACACTGGAATTTCTGTCTTCTGAAAAGTCAGAAAATCTAGCAACAACAGGCCATGGCCCACTAGGAAATTGTCTAGAAAGTAACTTTCTTTTCTTTTCGTGCCCTGCTTTTTTTCTTTATTATTTTTCTTCTTTCTGTTTGTCATATTGTGAACATGAAGGATGAAGGTTATTTTAGTCAAGGCAAAAACCTGATAATAGAATTTTTTTTCTTTGTAAAAGCAAAGCATGTTCCCATGTACTTAGTATGTGAATAAAGTTGGAAGAACACCGTGTTTTCCCTTGTAGGTGAGTTTGACCTTGACTTACAGCTAAGGAGCAAGGGAGTCCCAGGAGGAAGTTCGAGACCATTTTTCTCAAGGACTAGTGAGGAGGGCAGTGGGAAAGGAGGAAAGAAAGTGTTGTGAGAGAGGCCATCCAGGGGGAGGCCAGAGTGTGGACAGGCTGGGGGAAGGAAGCATTTGCTATGAAGGACAGGAGGTTCCAGGTATTGGGGAAAATGCTTTCAAGCATGCTAATGGTTGGAGAGATCACTGTGGTCCTTAGAATTATCTCCCAGGGTTAAGAAGCAAGTGCAGGGCTTTCCAGTGGGCTATTTTCTGATTCACATAGTCTATCCTATTCTCACTGCTTCTCTGTCTCTCTGTCTCTCTGTCTCTCTGTCTCTCTGTCTCTCTCTCTCTCTCTCTCTCCCCTCCCCTGAGTCTATGCATATGAAGCAGAAGGGGCCTATTTGGAAGAAGAAAGGGGCCATCTGGATCGGGACAGGAGGATGGAGAGGATCAACAAGAGCAAAGAATAATGAAACCCAGCACTTTGGTTTTGTTGTTGTTTTGGCTTTTTGTTTTGTTTTGTTCTTTGGTTTTTGTTTTTTTTTTGAGACCAGGTTTCTTTGTGTGTAGCCCTAAGTGCCCTGGAGCTAGCTTTGTAGACCAGGCTGACCTCAGACTCACAGAGATCCGCCAACCTCTGCCTCCCGAGTTCTGGGTCTAAAGGTGTGCGCTACCACTGCTCAGCAAACCCAGCACTCTGTATGCTAATGAGCAACAATAACAACAACAACAAAAAAACCAACTCAAAAAATGTTGGTTTAAAGTGCATGTATGTTTACCAAAAGATTATACTAGAATATTCCTAAGAGCAATGTCATAGGAACAAAATAACCATTCACATCATCCATTCATGTTACAAAGGAAACAAATTGTGGTTAGCCATGCAGTAAACTGTTGAACAGCAAGTAGACTGGAGCCTCCAAAACTCCACACAGTGATGTGGTTGCATCTCACAGGCTTGAAGAAGGGGCCATGTGTTTGTCCTCTGTTACATGATGTACAAAGGGAGCCAGAATGGGTGTGGCTGGAGGTCGGTGTGTGGCTGTGTGGGCTGGCCCTGGGTAGAATGAGAAGGGCAGAAGGGAATGAATGCATAGAAGAAGGGTTTTGCATTTTGAGGGCTTAACAACTACTTGTGAACAATTCAATTTTCAATACTTAAAAAAAAATCTTTTAAAAAGTTCTTTCTGGTCTTAACATTTCTTCCTGCTTTCACTTTTGTGTTCTTCTCTCTTTCTCTTTCATACCTTGAAACATATCTTGTTAAATGCATTGGATGCTTTTTCTTTACTTTCTACATAGTGGATGGAGCTGATTTCATGATGATCATGATGATGATTCTTTCTGGCTTCCGCAATGTCAAACTCACCTGCTTCCCCTCCTTTCTTACTGGTAGCTCTTTCTCTTTCCTTTCTTCCAATGTTGGCTCTCCTCAGAGCATAGTCTTAAAAGTATGTATAGTTTTTCTGTAGGTGTGACTATATCTAGTCCTGTGGCTTTAAAACATCTATCTATATGTTGAAAATGACAATTTTTATCTTGAGAAAAAGCTCCAAACTTATATATACATCTGCTCATATGACATATGCCCAATATGTAATTCTTAATCCCGGCTGGCCCCTGCCACAAACTTACTTGATGTGTTCTGTCTCAGAGGTGGCTCCTTTTTATGAATGACTCTTGTTACAAAGCCTGTCTCAGAACACTTGATCTTTGTCTTGCCCTTGGCCTCCTCTCTGAGGTACACTCTGTAGTCATTCCCTTTAGCTGCACACTTGCCTTTCACTGTCCTAATTGTGGGATTGGAAGCGTGCGAATCCTATCGAGCCCCCCCCCCCAAGATGGCTGTCTGTTAGGGTCTGTCCACTGGAGCACAGGGTGTGCTGAAAGGGATTTTCAAGACTGCAGAGGGAAGGGCCTTATCTTTTTCCTGTTCTGTTTTTCCCTTTCACAAGACAGGGAGCAGATCAGCCCACAGCTGCCCTTGGTGAGACAGATAGGAAGACTCAGCTTTCCCCAAGTGTTATTTGACTGGGAGTTAAACACTGTTAAATAAATGGCATGGGAGGTCTTTATTGGTAGAAGTTTTTGAATATTCTGTCAGGAATGAGTCATTTGATTTTTTGGTTGACAGTTGTCCAATCGTTTCCCTGTGCCCAGCCACCTTAAGGTTGTAGCCTGTCAAGCAGGAAGACCTTTTTATTTGACAACCATCCAGATGGTCACTATGGCTGCTTAGAACCCCTCATGGATGCCCTGAGAAAAATCTGCACCAGCCATGAAAAATAGTGCCATCAGAAGCCACCACATCTGCTTGAGGGGACTTGCTCCAGTCACAGCTGCTCTGACAACACCTGACAATTGCTAGAGATTCTCTTTGACCATGGTCTTATTGCAGTTGTTCTGAATAGCCCCGCCCATCTTTCCACTATTCTTATTCAGGCCAGTGGAAGAAAACACTTCCCTGGGAACTCAGTAAAAAGGCTGCGATTGGCAGACTGGAAACTGTATATTAAAAGCTTGGATTTGATAGAGCTGGAAGCTGGATACAAGTATATCATGTCCCTTTTCTGGCCAATAAGCCAGATCAGTCTTGGAGGCTTCCCTCCTATATGCTGTCTCTCTTGTAACAGAAGGATTCAACAAAGCCTTCAGAATAGCTCTTTATTGCTGGCTTGCCACCTTTATGGCAGGTGGTTGTACTTAGAGCAGACAGAACCCTGGGGCATTCAGACACTTAGCAGGCACTTGGTATTGTCACTTACAAGGTGGCTGGAGAGTGATGTCAGAGTCTATAGGCTCTCTGTATGTTCTTGGCTTCCTCAGATGCTAGGAAGCCACTGAGAGTTCCAGTGGATAGCTGGGAACTGAGACTGTGAGTGGCTGTATAAGTACTGAAAGGGAAAAAGTCTGAGAAGAGCCGAGAAGGCAGAAGACAAAAGGCAAAGAGCCAAGTGAAGGGATGGTAGACCCCGCACCCCTCCCCCAGTTGCTGGGAAAGTTCGAGAGAGTCACAGAAGATTAAGTGCTGAGGGCCCCAACATCGAAAGCTTGGAGTTAGAATGCTAACTTTTGGGTACAAGATCACTTGCAATTAAAGCCCAGACAGTTAAGTCTCTGACTCGAGTACCGAGAGCTGTAAGTCTCTGGGCAGTAAGCTTCTAGTCTCAAGGCCTACTGCCAAAAGCCTTAGTCTTGGAGCAATAAACCTTAGGCTTCCAAAGCCTAGAGCCACAAGGTTAACAGTTCCTTGTAGTTGCAATTTTGTTATTTCAGTGACTGTGTGGTTTCTGTCTCTTGCCTGGATCCTGACTGACAAAATTCATATAGGAATAGTCTTGTGAGAAACACTCTCTAATATGGACACTTTTCTTGGTTAGGACTGAACCCATTGCTGATAGAAAACATAAGACTAGTAATCCATGGCGTTCAATGGCATCAGAATCAAATGATCACAAATGTCTGATTGTGAGGAAATGACAACTGAGGCCCGTGCTTGGGAGCCCAAACAGTTGCTGCACTTGACCCTGAAGGCAGCAATGGTCATGATAAGTATTGTGGTGTGAGATGGACATTTCTGGGCAGAAAAGAATGTTCACAAACAAAATGAAAAGCTAAGGTCCTTGAATCCTTGGCCTAATCATGAGAGAGCTTCCAGGGGTAGCCTTAACAGAGTCCTAACATGATTTTTTTCCCTCCCACAGATTTGATACTACTAAAAATCAAAGTTTAATTGTCTAACTGCCAGATTACAGCATCATTGGAAATTGCAGCGTGGCCGGTTTTCTCATATGAAAGCTAAGCCTTTGAATCTGGAAGGAGGAACCTCAAACTTAAAATGGGACACAAAGTTGGACTGAACCTGACAACCTTGAACCCCTGAGTTTTCCCTGACAGTGGAGGGAGCTTGTCTTTCTCTGAGGAGCCTGGAGCAGGTATCTCACAAAAAGATGAGGGTGCATACTTTCCTCCAAAGCAATCCCCAAGCCTTCCTGTTTGCACTCTCTACACCATGAGGCTCAAGCTCCAACAAGTGTTGCTCTGGTGCTGAGTTCAGATTCCCGGGTTTGTCTTCCTCAAGGAGTTAAGTTACCTCCCTGTCCTGCAGGGGAGTGTGGGCCAAGACAACCTCACCAAACAGCACACCCCAGATTCTTAAACACAATGGTTTTTGTTTGAGAATATACTTAAGTTTGTCCTGTACTTAATTTAGACAGCTAATGTTAAGTGAGACTCCTAAACAGAAGAATCCATTTTAATGAAACATATATAATCCATGGTGACTGCCATCCAACGTAGGACTTGTCAACATTGTGTCCTTGCATTGCCAATAGCAGGCTAAACACTTGTAGCTTTCTGGCTGCATCACTGGTACTTGAGTGGCTTGAAAGTCTTGGGCAGAAGAAGCAAGGCATTATGCACAGGCAGGCTCTTTATCTCTGAGATTTCTCTCAGTGTTCTGCATGCTGAGTCACTTTTAGCAAATGCCTGGGAGCAAGCTATTACTCTGAGAGGGAGTGTGGGTTTGCCCTAGTTCTTGACTACTGAACTCAAGCACTGTGAACATAAATTTTCTTATTTTGCAGAGGGATGAACAATTAGAGTTGTGTATTTACAGTTGTTATCTGTCAGCAGTACTCCATCCCAACAGTCCTCTGGACAGGTAGAGTTATTTTACAATTAAAAGAATCTTTATTTTTGTAAAAACTTTAACTGGTGGACTGAAAGCTCAGATTTCATTTTTTTTTCTTGTTGGGTTCTACCTTTGTGTACCTGTCTAAGTGTGTAATCGGTTCTCATCAATAATCACCCAGTCTTCATTTGCATCTCATCTTAGTTGAGAGAAAAACCCTGGGTTCTGAAAACCAAACCAAAAGTGCAGGCCTCATGAACACTTGTGGATTTTGCCCTGCTGTGTAACAGGCCCATCCTTTTCAACAGTATCCTTGCAGAAAGATGACTTTGTAGGGTCAGGGTCTGTTTCACAGACAAACATGTTTAGTGGATGATAAACAATGGGAAGTACACACTTCTATTTAAAGGTCTAAGAGGGAATGTCAACGGTATTGACTTCTTACATACAGATAGATTTACTTAATATTTCAGCAGAGTTTCTGAATTATTATTATTATTATTATTATTATTATTATTATTATTATTATTATTTTGGTTTTTCGAGACAGGGTTTCTCTGTGTAGCTTTGGAGCCTATCCTGGCACTCACTCTGTAGACCAGGCTGGCTTTGAACTCACAGAGATCCACCTGCCTCTGCCTCCAGAGTGATGGGATTAAAGGTGTGCACCACCAACACCCAATGGTATTAAAACTTTTACAAAGCTAAATTATTCATATACTTTATTTACCAGTTCACCTGCCTATCCATCTAATAACCAGTTTGCCCAAGTGTATGAAACACTGGTGTGAGGTTTCACCAAATTTTTAGCTAAATGCTCTTTCTTTTGCCTTTCCTCTCCTTTTAAAACTTGCTTTCCCCTTCCTTCCTTCCTTCCTTCCTTCCTTCCTTCCTTCCTTCCTTCCTTCCTTCCTTCCTCCCTCCCTCCCTTCCTTCCTTCCTTCCTTCCTTTCTTCCTTTCTTCCTTCCTTCCTCCCTATATCCAAGTATTTGTCTGTTAAGTTTAGATGACCCAAATCAGGAAGGTTTGGGTTTTGAGTAGTCTCTGTGGCAAAGATGGGGTATATATCTGCACTTCACTTTTGCCGCTAACAAAACCTACTAGACTGGGTATGTCAGTGGTAAGGTGACATATTGCAGTATGGGACAGCTGGAGGTATAGGGATAACAAGCAATGCTAGGTTTTTTACGCAGATTAATTCCATAGCATTGAGAGTTTTCACAGTCTGCTCTTTCAAAGCCTGCTTTTATCCTCTTCCAGCATAAAGTAAAAGCCCCACTTTCTGCTGAAACAACCTTAGTGATTATCTCTGTCCAGTTATCATTCCCACACTGTGCCTGAGAAGTCTAGCTACATGGGGTTGTGTCATCCAACAGAAAATAGCTTGGAACTTCCCCAGTAAGGCCAGTCTGTGAAAATGCAAATCCCTGTGCTTATTGTTAAGCTAGAACAGACCCTTGAGCACTGGAGGAGCTGGCTTTGTAGTTCTCATAGCTGCCTATCACACGGTCTCTTTTGTTTGTTCAACACGATCTGTTGTGCTCTTCTAATATTTGTTGATACTAATGAGAGAAACTTAAGAAACTAGGCTGGGCATTTAAGTGGTCAGGTGGTTATACTCTGCATCAACAAACAATATTGACTTTTGTAGTTCTCTTTCTAAGCTAGAGTTTTTGTATTTCAGCCTTGGGTGAGGAATGGGATCCAGCAACTGTTGATCAAAGGAGGAGGCAACCATGGAGGAGGACGCAGATGAGACATTAGGTACACCTCAGACTACTTCATAGGAGGAATTTGGGAAAGATAAAATCTTTGGGCTGTTTTGTATACCATCCCTGCTGCAGAACAAGTAGAGACAGTTGCATTCTGTTTGAAGAATTTGCAGTTGGACAGTGTTGTCTCATGCAGTCCTGAAGAACAGTATTATCTTCAAGCATGATGGAGTCAAGAATGGACATACTGTGTTCCTTACCCAGGAGGAGGGCTAATTTCATGGATTATAAGTTACACATTTGATGGTCTGGGGCAGGCTCAAATTGTTTTGGAAGTGAACTTGTTTGTGTCAGGTCAAGGATTATGTTTAATATTTCCTTTGAAACCCCTTTTTGTTTGCTAAGGGTCTCTCAATAATGGGCTTTATTTTTTCACAGCACTGAGAAAAGAACCTGAGGCCTTGTCACGTTTGCATACTAAATGGAACCACACAGTGCACAGAACTGTGAACTTGGAGGCAGGTGGCTTAGACTCTAATTCAGTTTTTTACCTGTTCATCCCATGAACTAGAAAAAAACTCTCTTTCAGCTTCCGCATATCCACCCAAACAATAGTGAGTAATCTCTTCTCTTTATTGGATCAATTTAAGGATTCACAGAGAATGTAAACCATCTTTTGTGATCTGTAACTGCTATAGAAGTGTAATACATATATGACTTCAAGGTGTTGACGCCCTTGTCACTTGGACAATGGACTTCCCCATTCTTTAGCTGGGTCAGATCTGGGGTCAGGAGGGATCCCAATCAGTGTGACTAGAGACCAAGCCTGGACCTGCCTCTGCTGTGTCACCACCCTGTTATGAAAAGGAACCACTTGTAGAGTCTTGCTTGTTTTCCCCAGATTTTTATGATCGGCCGTTAGAGATCTGTTCTGCAGAGGCCATGGAGTATTGACCTGTGTTAGCTGCTTCTTCTGCCTATTTATTTTTTTCAGAGAATTATGTTAGATACTAGATAATCAGAGATTATCATTATTTTTTTTTTAAAGCCTCAGTCTGGTGAAGGAGATAGACCACACAGTAAGCAGAACGATTGTAAGTTGTGATAAGTGCTAGGATGAATGAAGATCAGTTGTGGTGGAAGATAAGTAGGTGGGAGACTTACTTTGGGTAGCTTGAGGCCTCCAATAGCATGGGCCTGAGGGAGAAAAGCCAGCCATGCAGAGATCTGTGAGAAGACCTTTCTAGGCATAGAGAACTTTGTGTGGGAAGGCCCTGGGGCTCAAGGAGTTTTCTAACAGAGAACTGAAAGGTGGCTAAGGTGGAGGGGATGGTGGTCCAGGTGAGCTGAGGGCAGGGGGGGTGGGGTGGGTCGTGGTGGTGGACTGAGCAGAGACCGAAAGCTGTGGAGTGTTTTTTTTTTTTTTTTTTTTTTTTTTTAAGATTTTATTTATTATGTATACTACATTCTGCTTTCGTGTATATCTGCACACCAGAAGAGGGCACCAGATCTCATAATGGACGGTTGTGAGCCACCATGTGGTTTCTGGGAACTGAACTCAGGACCTCTGGAAGAGCAGTCAGTGCTCTTAAGCTCTGAGCCATCTCTCCAGCCCCAGAGTGTGGAATTTTAAGATCACCCCACTGTCTCTGTCTCAAAGTCAAAATACTACCTCAAAACATTTGACTTTCTCATCAAAACTTGGGAGACAGCCTTATCTCTCCCATCTACCTAAATACTGGACTTTATATGCAGTCAACAGAACCTACCAGCACCATTTTCAAATATCTTTGTAAATCCATTCATCTTAATAAATCATCTTAACCTCATAGTTGTCACCCTAGATCAAGCCATTGTCCCCCTTGCTCCAGATACTGTAGAAATTGTCCATGTAGTAGTGTGCTGGTAAAAGCCTAATGGTCATGGTGTTGGGAAAGGCCTAACTTGCAACACTTGCAAGTTTCCTTGGTATCAGTATGCACACTCTGGACTATCTGTCTAACAACATGGTGCTCCTAAACATGGCATCAGGAAAATTTACAAGTCTGATACCCTAATAAACTGGTGACGATATGCCACCGCCTAGGTGTGTCTGCTTCCAGCACACACCCAGAGTAATCTTTTTAAGAGCTACATTCTGATCATCCATTCTCAATGCCATCTGTACATTGTGTTTTGACTTTTGACTTTATCATGAACTGGGTAGAGACAACATGAAATATTATGTTAGCTTTGGTCTTAGGCACCTGTTGAGAATTTTGTACTAAAGCTAGAATCAACAACCAAATTTTAGCTTCAAGTCTTTGAGCAACTAAATTAGGAGGGGAAATTAGCTTCTTTGCAACTCTGGGTGTGGGTACCAGCTTTCCATTACAGTAACAAATACCCGACACAATAAACTTGTAGAAAGGAAGGGCATATTTTGGTTCACAGTTTTGGAGGTTTGACTCCATGATCAGGCAGGCCCAGTAGTTTCAGACCCCTTAGAAATGGCAGATGGCAATGCCAAAAAGCTTGTGGTAGAACAAAACAGCTCACTTCATGGTTGGGAAGCAAGACACAAAGAGACAAGAGAAGCAGGTTCCTGCAATTCTCTTTGACAGCATGCTCCCAATAACCCAAACAGCCCCAACTCAGCTCCACTCTGAAAGGTTCCATCACCTCCAGAGAGTACCAAATTGGGCCTCAAGTCTTTAACAAGAGAGCATTTGGAGAATAACTTAAGATCCAAACTATAGCAACCAGTGTAGGGATGATGAAGCATCCTTAGCTTTTGCTATTGACATTTTGTACTAAATTAGGATGAAGTGTGTTTTGTTAATTATTGAAGTTTTAAAATTTTCATTTTAATCATATTGAGTTGTGATTTTAATTTAAAATGCTTCCAAGTAGTTTATTTTACACATAGTTTTAATCTGAAATATATACAAATGTTCATTTTACAGGTGAACATCTTGTCTTCTACTTTTTAAAATTTTACTTTGTTAGACCCCCAGAAAACTCAGGTATCTGGGGTCCCAGGCCACGACCGCGGTTACCCCAATCACCAGGCAGATTTGAGAGCTTGATGCAAACTGCACGAGGCTTTATTGTAATTTAACGAGCTAACCACATGTTAGCTCGGGTCTTTCATCCACCCACCATGGTGGATGGCTAGCAAAGACAAGACCTAGGGCCTCCCAAGAGATCTTGTAGGGCAGCGTAAGGGGAGTGTCTAGGGGTACGCACAGACTCACTATTGGTGTGCCTCCAGCCTTGGAGGGCTTGCCCTGTGTTGATTGGTCAACTGGTTGTTATGGGCCCATTGGCCCTCCCAGGGTGGCTGCATCATTGCTGTGTGCTTGTCCGTAAAGTACACCCAGGGTCGTAAAGCATAGCGCCACCAGCTAACTTCTGATTGGTTCCTTGACACGAGGCAGGCATCTGACTTTCTAGTGTCTAGGACAAGGTCAGACAAGCACGTGTTCAGCCATTATGACTGCCGAAAGGGGAGCTGGTCCCTTCAACTTTAAAAAATCTTTTTTTTTTTTTAGGTTAGCATACAAGTCTTGGGTTTTTCATGGGATCTTTATGCTTGTGTCACTGACCTTGTTCTCCATTGTCCCCCCTCCCATAATCCACTGCTCTATTTCCTATCTTCCTTGAGACCTCTTTTTGCCGTCCCATGATATATTCTATTTTTATGTATTTTTATGCTTATTTGTGTGTGTGTGTGTGTGTGTGTGTGTGTGTGTGTGTGTGTGTGTGTGTGTGTGCCGTGGCCCGGCTTATCTCAGCTTTAACCCACGACAGCCATGAGGTTCTACCTGAGTGGGTATGTGTGTGTGTGCATGCCAGAGTGTGCCTATAGAGGTCAGAGAATAACTTGCAAGAGTCAGTGATCCTCTTTCACCATGTGGGGCCTGGGGGTTGAACTAAGGACATTAGTTTTGTCAAAGCATCTTTACCTGCTAAGCTATCTTGGTGGCCCTAATTTCTAGATTTTCAGGACTTGCTTAAGTGCATTGATAGTTTCCTGTTTCTTAGGATGCCCTATCTGGAATTAGAAGGGGTTGAAAGTTCTTAACACAAATGCTAGATATTTAAAAGTATTAAAATGCTAATGACCCCAATTTGATCATTGCACAGTATACATGTCTACTGAGTTATCACACTGGAAATATGTACAATTATTATGCATAAGCTTACAAGATGATATGTGGAGTTGTTTGGATTTAAAGGTTGGAAGGATAAAGCCTGACAAAAATGAAGAGATGAAAAGGCATCCTAGGAGAACAAAAAGAGACTGAATGCATTTTTGTCATCTAAAGAATGGGAACATCTGATAGATTGCACAAACAGATCTTTGAGTCAGTGAAACCTTTGAATCATTGTGCAAGGCTCCCATTGACTCCACTCAATTACATGCAATATCCTTCCCCACCCCCTGGCTTAACTCTGCTCAAGGGTAGAAATGCAGTTAACACTTCCAACTCTGCTCTCTGCTGAAGGCTGGTTTATCACAGACTTCATGATCATAGTATAAGCAGAAGATTATGATAAAGAGTGACAAGGCCTTCCTCACTCATCTCTATGGTGTGTCATAACCTTTAGCATATGATATATGGTGGCTCAAAAAATGTCATTCCTCTCCTTTCCTAGAGTCAATGCTCAGTTTGTCTCCTTTTTAATGGATCTGAGATAAAGAGAGAGAAAGAGAGAGAGAGAGAGAGAGAGAGAGAGAGAGAGAGAGAGAGAGAATATGTGTGTGTCCTGATAGTATCTATCTAGGCAAGGACAGCTGGTATCAAGTCTCTTTCTTAGCAAGGAAAGTAGAATATCATACACACATACACACACACACACACACACACACACAGAGAGAGAGAGAGAGAGAGAGAGTAGAATATTATGTTACACACACATACACACAGTAGAATATGTTACATACACACACACACATACATACATACATACATACATACACACACACACACTACCACCACCAAATTAATTGTTACTAGTATTTGAATGGTGCTTCATAGCTTCCACAGTATATTCACATCAATTTCCTCTCTTACTTCTTACAACTGTCCTATAAAATTACCCACTGTGTAAGAAAGGGAATGAAAACTCATAAAATGATTTAATTAAAATCAAACCATCGGTGATGGAGCAAGGACATCAGTGTGCTTTATACCAGAAGCAATTCTGGGAGCCATTTCTCCAGTTCCTTATATTTGCCGTGTGGTTAACATAGAGCTAGAAATCTTGCATCAGGTCTGCCAAACACATTGGAATTATCAGAGTTTCATATTTCTCTCAGTTGAGCAACTTTCTGGTAAAAATGTGAAGCCTGTGACTTTGTACTTTTGGGGAATTGATCCATCTATATGGATTGTAACAACACACTTTTCCAATGGTTCTGGGTAAAACAGCATGCTTAACTCTCCTTAGACTTTTGCAGACTCATAAACAACATTAGCAGACTGAGGTATTTATTATCCCTTAGACTAAGATGCTTTTTGTCTGATGCACTAGTGTGCTGACTTATACAAAGAATACTTTTAGTCTTGGAGACTTCAGTCCATAACCATCCCTGTGTAGCTTTGGGGACATGGTGAGGCAGCATATCATGGCAGATATGTGTGGAATAAACAAATCATTTGCATATATGGGCATGAAAGAGAGACAGGAAGAGGGCAGCATCCTTTGAGAGCATGTTTTCATGGACCTAAAATTTCTCATTAGACCTTACCTCTTAAAGATGCCACTTGTCCCAATAGTACCGAGCTGGAGAATAAGCCTTATCACATGGGCCTTTAAAGGGCATTCCAGATCTAAACTATAGCAACTGGTAAGAGGTCTTCAGCTGTAATTACTTAGTTCTTTCAGAATGAGAACATTCTGCTACTCTACTGAACAGTATGTGCCAAGAAGCTGCTTAGCAAACCAAATGGTCTTGGCATAGAAACAACTCCAAATGGGCAGCCAGGGTTCAACACAGAGACAGATCCGACAAACTTTAACATTTGAAACAAACCCAACTCTTTAGACAATAA
The DNA here is from genome assembly GCF_003668045.3 of Cricetulus griseus. NCBI lineage: Eukaryota > Metazoa > Chordata > Mammalia > Rodentia > Cricetidae > Cricetulus > Cricetulus griseus. Next base: position 30,801,925 of record NC_048598.1, on the reverse strand, counting down.
ACTGATATAAACCCCACAGGTATTAGGACACTAAAATTAAATGTGTGATATAAAACAAATAGAAGAACACAAATTAAAAGGAAGGAAGCATATTAAAATATTATAGGGTTTTGAACTGGTCGCCTTCCTAAGTATAAAGATCATTAAAGAAACCATAATGAATAGATTTGAAAGTATGGGAAAAATTAAAATCTGCATATCAGAAAGCAAAAATAAAATTAAGATACAAATACTATCTGAAGCAAAATGTGCCTATAGTAAAATGTTACTCTTTTTGTTTTGGACAGGTTCTCACTCTGAAGCTCTAGAAGACATGGATCTTGCTATATACACCAGGCTGTCCTCAGACTCACAGAGATCCAGCCACCCGTCTCTGCTCCCAAGTTCCGGGATTTAAAGTGTGTGCTGCTATACCGAACCCATATGATTCTTTTTCCAGTATTTATTGTATTTATATGTGCAAGTCTATGTGAGGTTTTGTGCGCCCGTGGGTGTTCACGAATGCATGCACGCATGTGAGTGTGCAGACCGAAGCCAGAAAAGGGCATCTGATTCCTTGGAGCTGAAGTGATGTGTGTTTGTGGAATAGCCAGGTTGCTATGGGCATTCTGGAATCCAAACTCTGGCCCTTAACACTGAGCGCAAGCACTCTTAGCCACTCATCTCCAGCTGTGATATGTTACTCTGAACACAGAAAATATGCAAAAGGCACATTCACAAATAAAGGAATGTGTTGGGACTTGTATTTGGAAGTCCATTCCATCTTGCCACAAGTTCAGAGAGCTCAAAATCACTCCTATTGTCCTTAAGAAATTAGCTTAAGGGACTTTGAGAGCCCATCCCACGTGAAGGGATGCACTCTGGCCCTGGACACATGGGGAAGGGCCCAGGACCAGCATAGGAAGACTTGGTGGACTTTGCAGAGCCCCAGTTGAGGGCCCTACCCTGCCTGGGGAGTGGTGGGTGGATGGGGTGGGGGGTAGACTGGGGGTGGGGGAGGAGGGCTGGGGGTGAGGGAAGGGAGAGGGAGAAGGGACTTGAAATAAGCTTGTTCCCTAACCAGAACTAATAAAATAAAATAAAAAAAAGAAATTAGCTTAAGGACTGTAGGATGTTCTGGCCTCATTGGTGAATGGCTCCTAGCTAAATAAGATTGGGCCCGGGTGAGTTTGCACTCATCCTGAAGGGTAGGTGATACATGCAGCTATGAAGCAGCTGATGGCCAAGTAGTGCGTGCAGCTACCGAGTGTCTTTAGGATTAAGGGAAGTAATTGGTATCTGCCCTTCATACATGATAATAGAAGTTTCTGCCCTTGTCCCCACCTTGGGTTGGTTACTTAAGATGATGTATGAATAAACAGAGGCACATTCAGTATGGACTGAAACTGCCCCCTTGACACTATCCTATGTCTCTGTCTTTCCTTTAATGTCTATAGCTAGCCTTCCCTCATCTGAACTCCCCCACTCAGGAATGGACCTGGGGCTGTTCAGCTGGCCCCAACTACAGCCCCACAAACATCAGTCCGTGACAGGAATGCAAGTATCTGGCAAATAGCCTGGGAAATGTTCATCACCCAAAGTCAAAGAAGTGTACCTGAAAGTCACAGAGACATACATTTTTTTTACCTGCTTAGATTGGTTGGGGCGCATACTCAATGGTATATGATGCTGACAGAAGTACAAGTTTTATGGAAATAAAAATTATTTCCTTGAATTTAGCTGGACCTATATGAAGACTATTAGCTTTAAAAAATGTTTTTCTTCTTAGGCTGGGGGATATACCATGCTCCTGCTTTGGAAAATTAGTTTTAAACAGGTTTATTTTAAGCAAATTTTCTCTGAATCAGTTTTTGTTTAATATAATTCCAAGTACACTGACAAAGTGATTTAAACTTTCCTTTTATGTTCTGAGTTAGCTGTTTTCTTGGGTTGCATAAAATTTTATGATGGGAGAGATAAGAAATAAAGTCAAGAAGACTGAAATAGAAGCAACAGGTAGGAAAGCTGTATACAGTGGAATGTTAATTTGTATTATTATAAAGCCACACACACTAAGGATGGTTCCAAATGGAGTATGCAGATGGGACAGACAGATGAAACTTAGTATATGTGAGAATCTAGTATGTGATTGAAATGGAGAAAAAATTATCCAAAAGATAATATTGGATTTCTTGACAACCTGGGAAATAAAAAGAAGAGATTAAAAAAAAAACCCTAAGGATAATTCTTTTTAATAGAAAGGCTAACATCTCTGGTACTGTAAGGAAAGGGAGATAGAAGAGATGGTCCCCCATGAGCACACAAGAGGTTCAGTAAAATATCTTAGTAGCTGGATTGGTAAGACTCCAAAGACAGCTGTGTGATTTGATCTAGGACCTGGAGAGAAGGGTAGCATGGAGAATCAAGAATGGAGGGTACATTGTCACCTGCAAGGTTATCTGGAGCTCTATAGTTGGGCTGGTATCATGGGAGCCTTTAGGGATGGCCCCAGGACCCATCAATATTCTGCAGGAGGAGATAGTCTGGGACCTCTTGGATCCATGGGGCATCTTACCTTCCAATGGTTGCCTTTGTAATTAGGGTAGGAGCCAAATGAGGACTAAGGCATGGCTTTCTCTTTAAATTTGGGGGCTTTTCTTCTTGATATTGAAAGACTTAAAAATTAGCAAAGAAATATAGCCCAGAAACTGACCAAGGCTACTACTATGACTTAGTGCCTGGAATTTACCAGCCTCCAGCAATTACTCCCTTATAAGGCCATAAGATAACTGGGTACCAAGAATTCCCAGATGGCCACCCTCCCCGAGGGGCTCATGAAGGAAACAGATTGCCCCACCGGCCAATGTGTCAATAATTAACAATTAAGGGTCCCTATGAAACAAAGAGATAGCTACCATTTACTCAGGCAAGATAAGCATATCCTGAGGTCCGCAGGTTTTACAACTGGTGGGTCAGGAGGCCATCTGATTCCTAGCCCTCTCCTCAAGACAAAGGGCCTCCTAGGAACCCATGACTCTGGTCATGCCCCTCTCTAAGCTTGTGGTTTTTCCCTTTAAAAATGCCTGTGCCTGGGGGACAGGGCTGCTCTCTAGCCTGCATGCTGAGAAAGCCTGTTTGTACAAACTTCCACCTTTCATTAAAGCCTCTTGCTGTTTGCATCAAATTTCCACCTCCTCATGGTGATTGGGGTGGCCGCAGTCCTGGGAAAAGATACTGGAGGCCTGAGCTTCCAGGGGGTTTTACAATATGACACTTTTGTCCACAGGGGAAGCATGCCCTGGAAGGACCTGTTGGGATGTCTCCTCCTGTAATCACCTCCATTAGAGCCAGGATTTCATGGTGTCTTATTATTATTATTTTTTTCTTTTCCTTTTTCATGTCTTGACTAATAGACTGGCCAAGTGGTCTAAATTCTTGCCTGGCTCATGAAGCAGCTCTGTAATGTTCTACAAATGTCTGATGACAATTGGGTGATAAAATTGTCCTTTAGAAGTGCTTTCTTCTCCATGGATTTTGGAGTTACTTAGTATGTTTTCATGTTGCCCCCCTCAGTCTCTAAAACTGATGGCAGGCTCATAGTTCCTCTGAATTACAGTAGCTTGTTGAGCCTAATTGGGGGACTTTATTTTGGTCCTTTAAAATGTAGCATGTGAAATAGCATTCTCACGTCGTTCTCTATTCTCTATTGTCCCAAACAAGTCTTTAATTTGAGAGGGACATGGCTTATTGTCACATTGGAGCAGAAAGAGTGAGGGACTTGTAAGTCTGTTAGGGAATTGTCATTGCTAGTTTGACTTCCTGTTCATTTACCCTCTGTTTTGCTATGGAGGTCAAGGCTTGATGCAGAATAAACACAATATTCTGGCAAGAACTGTACTTATTGGTCAGGGTTTACAATGAAACTGCCTAGCTCCCTTTTAATATCTTTAAGCTCAATAAAAGAGAAAGGCTGGTGAACATAGATGGTCACTTCTCTGACCCGACTCAGAGTTCCATTCCAGACATGGGTGAAGATATGTTTCCATTCTGTTCAGGGACAGAGAGTATGTTAGACATGAGAGAAGAGGTCTGTGCATTGACCTAGGCCATGACTAGTCCTTGAAATTTGGCCACATCAAGTCCTCCTTAGAATCTCATAGTCCCCATCTCTTGGCTTAGCCGTTTAAACTCCTTCTCTGGTTCCCCATATTATGGGGGTGGAAATCTCCTGTTTACCTGTATGAGAGAGGGTTGCCTTGTCTTTCAGGCCTCTTATCTATATTTCCTGACTCATAATATAGAAATAGTAATATGATATAATTATTATAATTATAAGAATTATACATATGGAAAATAATATAGAAAAGAGGGCTGCCTGGGGACTCACCCATGCTAATGTGGTTGGGGATTTCCCTTGGCTGGCAAGAAGTGTCTGGACATGGGAGAATAAACAGTTGTTCCTGATTCCTGCCTCCTGATTCTCAGCCAGTTATAACATTTGAGAGTGTGTTAAAATCCCAGATCAGCCTTCTCAGGTGTAATGAGGGCCCAAGTGCAGGGTTGGCTGTCTAGAGGTTTGGGTTCTTTCCAGTAGCAAACAAAGAATTTGACACGTAGGACAACTGGACAAATGAAGACTCATAGTAAGTGAAAGTAGGAATTTATTGAAGCAATCAGAAAGCAACCCTCAGGATTGGTGGGATCTTCAGATCAGGTTGATTGCCAAGTGGTCTCTTGGTTGGACATATTGAGCTCCTATGTCTTCCTCTCTTTTGATCTTCCTTTCTTCTTCCTCAGTCCCCTCTTTCCCTCTCTCACTACTTTATCTTCTCTGCCCCAATGGGCCTTGGCTGATGTCAGAGGAAGATGTCTGTGTTTGGCCACATTCTGTAGATGGCTGCATTTCACTTGTGGGGACATTATCTATTTCCTTCCTACCTCTTGTCTAAGTGCCTGTTCCTGGCAAACTCCTTATACTAGCACAATTACATTCACATGCAGAGTAGGACTGATTTCCTGCAATGAACAGCTCCTTAGTGTCTTCACTCTAGCACATCCATTTAAATAGGATCTTACTTTCTATGTGCACGTGTTTTCAAAGGATTTGTTAGGGAATGAAACACCAAGTTAATTCTTCTAACAAGCATCAGGAGGAGAGCAAAAGGAAGAAATACAGACAGAGTGAAACCCAAAGCTTTCTCCCCTGGAATGCTTTTTCATCTTTGCTGTCATTCTCTGTGATGACCCCTCTTAACCTATAAGGCTATTAAACATACCTCACAAGAGGTTAACAAGTTTATAGTGTCCACATTTGCTGCAGAGAAAGTGGAAGATGTTATAAAAGTTATTTACACTAAACACCCAAATTTAAGAAAAATATGTGAGGCACCAGATCCAGCTAACAAAGCAGCTTTGAATTCTGAAACTCAACCTTGCAAAGACACACACACACACACACACACACACACACACACACACGAGAGAGAGAGAGAGAGAGAGAGAGAGAGAGAGAGAGAGAGAGAGAGAGAGAGAAACATACACACACATGCACACAGACATGCACACTTGAGCACATTAGTGCCTTTTGGGGTAAATACAGATCACTGAAACACTGCATGGCTGTTCTTTCTCTCTACTGCATGTCAGGTTTCCTGGCAACAACCTTCTTAAACGAGAAGCTTTTCTTCTCCGAGAAAAATGTAAGGAGGATTAGAGGGTGTTAGAAAAATTCTATATTTCATATCTGGCAATAACAATGAAAATCCCCAGAGTTCACTCTGTCCTTCAATCCCCAGATACTTATGTTGTACTAACTAAGGTGCCAGGCACAGTGTGAGGTGCTGTGAGTCCCAGGTGAAGGCATGGTTGATCCTTCTAGAAGCTTCTGGATGTGGTACCTGTGCTTGGTATTGGATGTGAGTCCCTTGAGGATGTTTCTCTTCCAGGTCTTGTTCCCAAGAGTCAGGGGGATGGAGTAGAGCATTCATAAGTTGCAGGGTTAGGTTATGGGTGTCTTTTGTCTTTTTAATATTCTGTCTCCCATACTCAAATAAGTAAAAGTCAGAGAGTGTGGAAACTTGTGATTCCTAGACTGATTTAATAGAAGGGTGTGCAGTGTGGGACCTCATCAGCCACATCAGGGATAGATGCCGCAGCAACTGCATCTGGAGGCATGCCCTTCCTCTTTAGGAATCCCCATTCAGGCTTGGGGAATCAGTGTTCTTGGTCTCACCATTTAAAAATAGATAAATAAAAGAATTTCAGGTTTGAGCCAGTGTGAAGCAGCACAGGAGTTTGTTAAAGGACATACCCAAGGGATGTGGATTTATAAGGGGTGTGTTTTAGGTGTAGGAGTGAGAGAGAAGTGCCAATTCAGGGTTATAAATCATTTGTTTCCAAGTGAGCACAGTTTATTTATTGTCTTTAACGTTTTTTCCTTGAGGCATGTTTAGGAACATACTCTTACTGTAGGCAATTTTGACTTTATTAGTGAAGTTTCCTGACTGTCAGCCTGACAGGCAAAGCAGATCCTTGGATAATCCCTGGCGTCTTTTCCTTCCCAGACCCCTACTTTTCCATCTTTCTATTGTACTTCAATTTGTTCACAATGTCCAGACTTGGCCTCTTGGAGACAGTTCATAGAGTCACCTGGGACACCAAGGCTACGTGTGCACTCATTTCTCATTTCTCTCTTGACTAGACTGAGATTATAACCACATGGTGTCTTTTCCTGCCTAGCTACACTGTTACAGGCTCTTCAAACCAAATGTGACCCAGATGAGCCACTGGCTTCCCCTTCAAACCTGCCCCTCTCCTCTTCACCAGTTAGTGTGCTAATCACCTTATTGCCTTCCGGGAGGCAGAGGTCAACCCTTCTTTTCCCTCCTATCTGGCAGTGAAATGCTGAGACCTGGGGATCCTGTTTCCATACACACTTTAAGAATCTATTCTTTCTTCCCTATTCCCAGAGCCATTCTTTTATCTTAGAATTTTAGACCCTTTGCTTGGATTACAAAATAGTCTTCCCAAATTACTTCTACTCAGCCTCCATGTCCCCAATGTCAAAGGTAATATAGTAATTTTAACGGAACGGTCTGCACATGTAATCCTTGCCACCATTCTGAGCTAAGCTAATTCAAGGGATGGGCCAGAAGCCAGAAATTCAATGTCACAGCATATAGGTGAAACAAGACACGATGAGTAATGCAATTTAACATAAATCCCTGTTGAAGGGTCTGTGCCAAGTACTAAGAAAGGGATGCACTCAGATTACTAGATTAACTACGGGGTAATGTTCAGTTGGGTGGATACTGAACTTACTTGAAATGGTATAAGAAAGCCTGGGAATTGCTACCTGAGGGAGCACTCATCTTTTCCTTGTTTCAAAACCATTGAATAAATATTTGGGCATCTGACTGAAGGGGCACCACTTTATGTATACCTGAAGATCGACTGTGTGATCTTGTGTTTCAGCTAAAGCAACCGAGGCTCAGGGTTGAGTTAATTATCCAAACTCCAATAGGAAGTTTCTTATGCTTTCTTTTCACAGAATAGTTTATCATTATCCATGTTAAAAACTTAATTTCAACCTTTTCTCTGTGTCTCAATGTAATAATAAAACCTAACTCCCCACTCTTTGCCAGACCTTGTCTTTTTATCTACAGTTTTTACTGCCTGGAATGGCCTGGAATCCATCTTGATCCTTGAAAATCTCATCCTGGGAAGCCTGGAAGCAACATTGTGGCTTCCAGAAAGACGTCAAGAATTCCCACTCTTTGCATTTGTCTAACAACTGCCAGGAGCACTTTATCCATGGTCCACGGTTGTTCCCACTTCATACCTTTCATTCTTGACACTTGTCTTCCTCTCCTAGTGAGTATATGAACTTTATCCCATTCGTTGCTGTGCCTCCCAAGTAGCCTTATTATAGGAGGCATTGAAAACATATGTGTAGCCCTGGTCAGAATCTGTTTTCCCAAATTCCTATGTCTAAATTTAGTCACCAATGTAAACGTGTTAAGAAGTAGGCACATTTATTGTCATACCACCTTGAATGTGTCCAATCTCACTTTATTGTGTAATGTTAGTACTGGGATGGAAGAGGTGATCACCGCGTGAGTTTGGAGTTCTCACAGATTGGATTAGAGCCCCGAGACAAGGACTTGTGGGAGTGAATTTGTTCTTTTCTTCTCTTCTTCCATGTGAAGACATATCAGCCATCACATCTGCTAGTGTCTGGATCTTGGGTCTTCATCAGTCCCCCAAAATGTAAGAAAATCAATTCTTATTGTTTGTAAATTACCTAGTCTCAGATTTTTTTTTTTTGTTGCAAAAATGGCACAGCTAGACTAAGCACTGTATGATGTTTGCCATAGTGGTGTTGCCACACACCATGTATCAATGTTTTGGTCCATGATGGACCACACATACCACAATTGTCCCATAAGATTATAGTGGTGCTTAAAAGCCTCTATTCTTTAATAGTAGTCATCATAATGTCCGAGCTGAAGTACATTGGTCATGTGTCTGTGATAAATGTAGTTTAAATAACCCATTGTCCTAACAGGTAAAAGTATTGCAATATACCTATGTATAGTATATAATGTTTGATAATGAATGCCAAATCTTGTTACTGGATTATATGTCAACTATGTTATACTTTTTATTGTAATCTTAGGGTGTACTCCTACCTATAAGGAAAAGTTTATTGTGAAACAATGTGCATGTTACAATGACAGCAGCCTTTATATCCCCTGTTTACCACTTCTCTAGACTGCATCAAGAGGCTGGGTCAGTGAGTGATCCATATCATTCGGGTTTAAGAAAGTACAATGTGTGATGTTTGCACTAGAGAATTGCCCAATAACAAAGTTCTCAGAGCATATCTTGTTATTCAGTGACACATGCCTGATTTAAAGCTGAAGGCATGGAAGGGAGGTGACCACCTAGGCCTGTGTACAAATTGTTTCTTCTCTACTATGCATGGAATAGCTTTCTTTCTTACTCCACATTTCCATCAGTTAACAGCTGCTGATTTCTTCAAGACCCGGATCAATGTCCAGTCTTTCCTAGATGAGCCTAGATGACTGTGACTCCTTTATGCTGTGGACACAGGTGTATACTCAGGTTGATAACTGATTGTCAGTATCCATTGTCAAGGTGGTAGTGCCTGATAGACCAAAGACTTCATACCTTGTGCTATGGGGGAGGCTTGGGAAAGCTTGGCAGAAGTATGGAATTCAGGGTATTGATTTACTAAAAGATGAGATAAGGTTTGCTTTGATGAAAGAGACAGGGAAAGGAGGGAGGATAAAATAACTCATGACAAAAATGTTGATTCTTAGGTTTCTTGTTACTGGATATGGCAGCTTGAGGAAAATCATTCAATTGCTTTGCAATCAGTTTCCCCATACATAACACAGAAATAATGAGACCTATGTGATAGGGAGCTTTTAAAGACCACAGGAAAGTCCACATATTGGCTAGAACTCTTCATTACAACAATGTTACTAAAGTTAATTAGAATGTAACATGAACCCGCATCTTCAGTGGTTAGAATATAAAGATCTCTGTTCTCTGAGGTACCAAGTCTCTGAACTTGTGGTGTAACCTTGTCTGCTGAAGATGGAAGAACTTTTCCCTTTGGCCTTCCTTCTGCAAGGTGCCACAGATGGTGTTGCATTATTACTGGAACTGTAGCTGGCTCAGTCCCGGGTTTCCAAGAGAAGGCTAATGAGTTGTTTGCATCTCCTCCACACACTTGTGGTGTCTTATACCTGTACTGTTGTTTTTAAGTGCCTTTTCTACCTGGGAGGTACCATCTTAACCTGGTCAGCAATTACCAGCCCAGTGAGCATCACAGGGAATATCACTCTAAAAGTGAGTTTGACTTCCTAGACTGGCTTAGGTACACTTTGTATTTCCACGATGCAGTAGGCATTGTCTCTCCATCATCAAATTATCACATTAGTCAACCCAACCTTCAAAACTGGTACATAGTACTTACTCATGGTGCAATTGCTGAATGAATGAGTAGACTTTCTCCATTGTCTTTCAGTCTTATCTTTTTACCTCTGGGCCTCAACTCCCTATTCTGTGCTGTTTATAGGTGGTCAGATATGAAGACCCTTCCAGATATGACAACACATTCCCAGGTGTTAGTAAAAATGGTAATAATAACTCACATCTACAGACACTGTTCTGGATGCTTTACTTGTATACAGCATTTTCAATATTTCTTTATTGTCATTGTTTTTCCTGCTAGGGCACTGGTTCTCAATCTTCTTAATGTTTCGACCCTTTAATACAGTTCCTTATGTTCTGGTGACCCCCAACCATAAAATTATTCCATTGCTACTTCATCACTGTAATTTGTTACTGTTATGAGGTATCATGTAAAGATCTGATATGCAGGATATTTGATATATGACCCCTGTAATTATATTCCCCCACAAGGGGGTGTGACCCACAGGTTGAGAACCTCTGTACTGGGACTAGCTTTAACCTAGGGAGAAGGGAAGACTACCTTCCTACAGTCTCTCCCCAGTGCACTAGATCCTTTAGCAAAATCCAAGTTGGCTGATATGACTCTAAGTCTATGAAGTATCTGATATCCTTATAGCATTGGAACACAGCTGTTTTGTTTTCTCTTTATGTTCTGTTTAAATTATTTTATTGAGCGTCAGATAACTTAAGCCGTAGGACCACATCATGAAAGGACTGTTGTATTTAAATCTCAGTTTACTGGAGGTAGCCTGGAAAGGAACTATAGAAGCATGAATATCAACCTACAAAATAAAAACAAAGGTTGAGCGAGGTTTTCACTGTGTTTCTGAATAAACAGAAGCTAGCAAGGAGGGAAGCACTATGGGAGTGTACCCCTTGGTTAGTTCTAGGCCAGGAAGAATTGTTTTTCTAGTAAGCTGGGAACCGTAACAAGGGTTATTTTACCTGTGATGGGAGCAGTTGACTGATAGAACTCCCAGCACAGCCAGCAGCCAGTAGCCAGCAGCTAGTAGCATTATATGGAGGGAAGGCATTTCCAGGCATTATCTGGGGTTTGGAGTTGAGGAAGCCACTTCCCAGCTGCTATTTAGGTCAAGTTACTTGTTCCACATCCCCCTCAGCGCAGCCCCGCCCCCTCCGCCAGGATCAGTTTCCTTATACAGAAAATACTGATCCACTTGTCCCATTTGTTTAGCCCAGTTAAATGGCGAAACCATTTTTACTATAAATTCATTTAAGTTCCATGTAGTGTGTTCTGAATGTCACATGAGCTACATACTAAAGTATTTGTTCTGTGTTTGTTGTGGTAATAAAGTAGTATCACATTTAGTACCACTAGTAAAGTTTTTAACTTGGATTTAGAAAAACCAATGGATTTGATTATAACAATACTAATAATTAGTCTGAGTAAATTAATACTAGAATGTTAATACATGTTAGTATTGTGTCGGTCAGTCTACAGTCAGCTCTGTTCCCCATACTGTGTGGAACAGTGGCTCTCAGGCTGTGCCTTGCCCTGAGTGACTCCATTTTACAGAGCACTATTTGGCTCTGTATAGGGGACAGTGTAAGCCATGTCTGCTAGCTGGCTACAGGTGTGCCTGACCACACCTGTCAGGGTGTGGTCAAGGTGAGGTCAGGGTGACTTGTGATAGGGTTTATAGGGATAGACAAGGCACATGGGAGCCACTTCTCTCTGGCCTCCCTGCCTTGCTGCCCCTGGCATGCTCTGGCTTGTGTTTGACTGGCATTTTTCTAATAAAGGATATCTTAATCTCACAGGTTAATAAGCCCCTTCATTCATTAGCTCTGTCTTGAGTTCAGATGCAGAGGCAGAATAATACTGCTCCTCATGCACATAGACATAAGCCATGTCCACCACCAGCCACAAGGCACAGACAAAAAACTCATTCCCCAAAGTGAAAAGCTACCATCCATAAACTTAACAAAAGTAGATCAGGACATGTGAGCACCTGGGAACACTAAAACCATGCCAGAAAAGACACTATCAAGAACACCAGACCAATGAAAGGTGCAATGCCCTCACCTGGACCCTATGAAGAGGACATAGCACACTGTTGATGACCCCATCTGACCACTCAATTTGAGTATCTAGGAGGGACAAGCAAAGGACACTCAACTGTCTCAGAGACTTCAGCTCAGTTCAGACCCCACCCACTCTGACTCTGTCAATCCATCTGTTTGTCTGTCCCATATTCTGCACCTTGCTTATGCTACTAAGCTGGGTTCATCCTCGAGATCCTGCCACCTGGCTCTTTAAGCCTCCAGAGGCCCTGTAGCTGGGTTCATAACTATCTTTTGATTGCAGTGACTCTTTCTGTACCCAGGCCAACCCTTTGCTTCTGTCTCCAGTAAGGCCTCTGAGGGCTTTGTACTCTGAACTCTTTAACCTTTTGTAGTCATCCTGTAAAACACACACACACACACACACACACACACACACACACACTCAAAAGAGTGTGCTGTGTAACGTGTGATCTGAATAAAAGAGTATGAATTTGCCAATAGTCTGCTATCAAGGGGAACTGGGACAACTCGGCAAAATGCAATTGACATAATTTAAAATTTATTTTATTCAGTAAATTCTTATATTTTGGAAAGACACAAGCATGCCTATATGTTTCTGACTTAGCATACCTATGATAGTGTAATATTAATGAAGGTCTTTAAATAGCAATTTGCTATACAAGAAGCCATTGGGGAAAAGTGTCTAAGTCTAGAGTAGGGGACGATGGATTGTAGCTAGAGTTGGCATGTTTGTAGCTTAGGTGTTTATTTTCTTTGTTTTGTTTTGAAGTGAGGGAAAATATATTTTACTATATTCTAAGGAAATGTGGCCATCTTAAACAAGCCAGTAGAGTCTTCTGGCAAAGGAACAAGCCCTTTCTGCCCCCTGGTGTCCATGGACTCTATCTGCAACAAGAACACAGAGGACAGTCACTGTCAAGACAGTAAGATCCATGAGCATTGTGTCTTTGCTAAGATTTCTTCTTTCTCAAGCTTGAGGCATGAGGACTTGTAGCCGGCTAAGGAAATGTAGCATGGAGAGCGGTGGCACCATCTCTGCCCTCTTCCTCAGGATTGAACACGAGAAGAGTAGAGGCAATCAGGTAACGTGCTTAACATTGAGTCCAGGGGCGGGGGCCTTAAAGATCAAGACAAAGATCTTTTTGTTTAATGGCTAAGAGTGGCTGGAATATCCACGGTGTTGTTTGTGCTTTATCCAATATTCTAGAACAGGGCAAACTCAGAGAGTGGAGCTAAAGGGACAAACAAAAGAAAGGTGCAAAACAGAAAGCTTCGTATCTGTATTGTAGCATGTGCTGCTTATTCAACAGACATGCTTAAAATACATAAAGATATCATGAAACAAAAAGCAGGGGAGAAAACAATTCAGAGATGCTGACAAAGAACAAACAATTGAACTGTGTTTGAATCATGGCATCTCTTTTTAACCCATCGACCAAGTAAGGCTGACACCAGGGAGGCAGAGGGTGAGGGATGTGGCTCATTAGCAGAGCTTCTGTCTAGTCCATGTACGCCTCTGGGCTCTAAACTAGCACTGCAAAATCAGGGCAGGGTGAGTCCGCGCAAATCCATCAGCTGAGTCAGCTCTGGGGTTTATAGTAAATCTCCACTGAAAAAATAAATGTGTTACAAGCCTCGGTCTATTGCAGCACAGATGTCAGTGGAGTCTGGTTCTGACCTGGTTGCCCAGACCCCAAGAGCCTTTGCTAAGTCTTCTGGGTTTTTCTAAACTCCACAGGGATGGAGTGGGGACACTGGTTCTGTCAGTGTCCCTTCCCTGACTTCTCACTCTTCTGCTATTTCCCTCTTCTGTAGCCCAGGCATGTCTAGCCTTTCAAAAAAAGATTTCCTTTCATTACTTTTAAATGTTTGTAGGTGGGTGAGTGTGTGCACGTGGTTCTGTAAACACGAGTGTAGGTGCCCTTAGAGTCCAGAGGAGTCAGAGCCCTTGGAGCTGTATTATAGGAACTCGTGAGCCACCTGATGTGGCTGCTGGGACCCGAATTCCAGTCCTTGGGAAGATCGGCATGTACTCTTAACTACTGAGCCTTCTCTGCAGGTCTGTAACATGCTGGACCTTTGAGGACTGCTTAGCAGTCTGCCCAGGCTTCCCTTCTACTTCCTTAGGATCTCTTTAAGAAGTGAGGGGCTGATGGCAAGGCAGAATTGCTCAAAATGCAAGTTGGGGAGGAAGGGGTTTGTTTGGCTTTCAGTTCCGTATCATTGTTCACCTTGGAAGGAAGTCAGGGCAGGAGCTCAAACAGGGCAGGATCCTGGAGACAGGAGCTGATGCAGAGGACATGGAGTGGGTGCTGCTTACCAGCTTGCTCCTCATGGTATGCTTAGCCAGCTTTCTTATGGAACCCAGGACCACCAGCCCAGGGATGGCCCTTCCCACATTGGGCTGGGCCCACCCCATTGATAACTAATTAAGAAAATGCCTTACAAGCTTGCCTACAGCCTGATCTTATGGAGGCATTTTCTTAATTGAGGTTCCCTCCTTTCAGATGACTTTAGTTTGTGTCAAGTTGACATGAATAAGAGTCCATCACAGCAGCTTCCTGATACTGTAACAAAACACCCAAGATAATCAATGTGATAAAGTGAAAAGATTTATTTTCATTCACATTTGTGTAGGTTTCAGTCCTGGTTGGGCAGGCCCACTGCTTTTGGACCTGTGGAAAGGCAGCAAATCCCGTGAGGAGCACTTGGTGGAGTAAGATGCTCATCTCTTGGTGAGCAGGGAGGAGAAACAGAAGGAAAAGGAAGGAACTGTCTCAGATCACAACCCCAGTGACCTAAGACCTCTGAGCAGACCTCACTTAGTGTTTACCCCATCTCTAGAGCTTCAAGATGGTGAGCAAGACTTAGCATGTGGCCCTTTGTGGGGACATTCAAGAGCTAAGTTATAGCAGTGCTGTTATCTGCTGGAGTGCCTGGTTTAAGCACTCTGGTTAAAATCAACTCTGGTTAATTTAGGCTCAAACAGAACTATGGAAAATATGTAGAATGAGGATCAGGATCATCAGGAAGACAAGATTCCGACTGAGGACTTCATAGCTGTACAAAAGGGTCAACCATCACAGAATGGTGCATGAGGACTGAAGGCCACCCTGATGGTCACCTTTCTGTGCTTTTCTGCTCTGATACTGGGAGCCGGTGGGTATCAGCACTGTTAATGGGATTATCCCACATAGATGCTCCTGCAGTGCTCAAGATTCTGGAGCAATGCCAGTTCCTTGGGAGAGCCTGGGTGCTTATCTATATCCTTGTTGCAGAGCAGGAAGGGAAAGGATGAGCAATCAGTATTTTCAGCACCGAGAGTGGGAACTGATTCTGCCTCCCACTAAGATTCATGTGGCAGGGGACTTCCAACACAGCTGACAGTAAGCTCAAAGATAAGTTCCCTGATAGATTCAAGGGGATCTTTCAGAGTCTGTAAAAAGGAAGTGGAGTCTCAGCCATAGGTGAGCCTGAAGTGAAAGCCAGCAATGACCCACCACCTCTCCCCCTCTTCCTCTCTCTCTCTCTCTCTCTCTCTCTCTCTCTCTCTCTCTCTCTCTCTCTCTGCCTCTCCTCTGTTTCCCTTGTGTCTCTGGTTTTCACTGTAGGAAATCAGCTGCTTATATGCTGTAGACCATCTGTTTCCTCTTCTTCCAGAAACACCTCCTAATCCTCTCCGAGGGCCTCACCCCTGGGCCTTGTCTTTGACTCAGTGCATAGTCCTGCTTGACCCAGAACTTGCTGTGTAAACCAGGCTGGCCTTGAACTCAGATCTGGCAGCCTCTTCCACCTGAGTGCTGAGATGGAAGGTGTGTGTCATTCTATATAGTCTTGAATAATGTTTGTAAGTGGTTCTATTTTCAAAACCTTTGGTCACTCAGATCATGAGCCAGTTCATGACTTGAGAGAGGAGTGGATGGCTTCCTCTTTTCATTTCATTAGAGGTTTTTTTTGAGGTGGTGAGGCTGAGTCAGAAATGGAGGCAAAGGACCAGTAAGATGGATCAGCAGGTAAAGGTGCATACTGCCAAGCCTGAGGATCTGAGGTCAAGTCTGGGTTCCATATGGCGGAAAGAGGGAACAGATTCCTGAAAGTTGTTCTGTGACCTCTTCTACACTTGCACTGTGGTTTGCATGTGTGTGCATGCATACGCTGAAGAAATAATAAAAATGTAATAGAGAAAAGAAATGAAGCCATAAAGTAGAAAGATTTGCAGGTCTAGCTTTGAGGTGAGCCACTGCCATAACAAGGCAAGTGTGAGTTTCTGGGGTATTTGCCCATCAGAGGCCGCCTAAGGGCAGTTAACCTCAGAGAAGGTTCATTTGAGTATCCTTTGGTCAAGTATTTACTGGATGCTCATTCTGATGACTCAGTCCTCACAGGATTTTGGAAATTATTTTAAAAGACCCTTTAGTAGTGCACATTAAGAAACCAAGGTGAGGTATTAGTGACAATGCTCAGTGATTAGGAGCACTTGCTGCTCTTGGAGAGAACCCAACTTCGGTTCTCAGCACCTGTGTCAGGCAGATCATAACCACACTCTAGCTTACATTCCAGCTCCAAGGGATCCAAACCCCCTTATGGCCTCTGTAACCACCTGCACACATATGGCATACACACACACACACACACACACACACACACACACACACACACAGACACACACACACACACACACACACAAATAAAAATTTAAAAATCTTTAGAAAAAAGAAACCAAAATGATCAATAATTTGCTTATCAGCACATGGCTGCTATATATCACAGCTAAACCATTGGCACAAGTCAACCCAGGTCCCCTGGAGTGAACCCCACTTCTCTAGCTACCAGGCAAAGGGATGGAGGAGACAGAGGGGAAGTAGAGAGGAATGACACTTGACTCTCTGCAGGCTGTAGGTAGACTATGCTTGCCTCAGATAGGTGGAGGGTTTTGTCTTTTCTTTTGACTCTGGGCAAAGTGAATTATCCCAGTCTATGGTGGCAGAAGGTTCAGGAAACCCATATGGGCCAATGGTCAAACCAGAGCAATGTCAGCAAGGGAAAAGCAGAGGGATGTCTTCAATTCTTCCTGTTAAAGAAGAAGCATGAGAGGGCAAACAAAAACCAAAGCAAGGCAAATAACCCACCCAAACAAAACATCTCTTCCAGAACTATTCAGGTCTAGATACGTTATTCCCTAGTGGGCTGTTACTCCTAGGTTTTACACCAAAACCCTGAATCACTCCTAGAAATCATTTAAAATTGGATACACAATACCAAGTCTCAGACCAGGCTCAGATCAAGGAACATCTGGGTGTTCTCGCTAGCAGCAGATGGGAAGTGACAGATATTTGTGGGAGGGACTAGAGATCGGAGGTGACACTGGGAGACTGGGAACCAGCTCCATGTAGATATGCCTACTAATACATCCTTGGGTCTCCATAGTGACCAAGTCTTTATACACAATCTGTATCTTTGAAAGTCCCCTCACATTGTTAGAGGGAGACAGAACATTTTGGCAGTGGTGGCTAAATTCAGATGGGTGATGTGGTGCCAGACTATGGAAGAGTCTCTCTTGCAGCTTTTGGCATAAGGCTGGGAATCTGCCATTCATTCCGCTTGAAAATGTTTGCAAGCAACAGTCTGAGAACCCATCTTGCCATTTAGAGCCTGCACTCTGGCAGAGCTGGGTTTCATTTTGTCTCTGCTTTGGTACTTAACAATTCTATTTTCTTGCTCATACAGTTTGCCTTTTGAGCCCTCAGTTTTCTTGTCTGTAAAATGGGATGGTAGCTAGTATGTCCTTCACAGTGTAGTATACAGAGTGAACAAAACAGCACAGAACTGAGAATGTAAAGCCAAAGCCATGGTTCACCCAGTTGATCATAACAATACTAACTACTATTACCATCACCATATCTCCTTCACAGTGCTTTTCCATTCTTCTGGCTTCGCCTCACCTATTGACACAGTACATGAAATATTACATATTAACAGTGCTCAGTTATATAAAACCTCCAAGTTGGGACAATCAGAAAAAGGTACATTCTCTCCCCACCTCCATCTTTCAAGTTTTGCTGCAAGTTTTTTTTTCTTCTGAAATATACGAGAGGCTATGATAGAAGAAATGCTCACTAGGATTTTTCCACCACCAAAGGAAGGAATGAGGTGGGAACCCTGGGGTTCACATCCTTTTCCCACCTTCTGTCTTGCTCATATTTTGTTTTTCTCTCTGCCAAGTGCCAGGAAACATGAACACAGAGACAAGGAATAAAAACACCAGCTTTCAAGGGCCACACCAATCCTTTATTTCCCCTTATTGCCCCAGGTCTGGGGCAGCTCACTTTAAAGCTCCAAGCAATATCAGAGGGCTAGGTGAGCCAAAGTGAATACATTAGAATACATTACTGGGGGTGGTGGTGTACGTAGTTTTGTGTGGGTAGGGAACCTTCTCTCCAACATGAAAGAGAGAGGAGTGGGTGGCAGGTTGTATCTTTAAAGACCACTGAGATTGTAGTATGAACAGTTGGGGAAGAAAGCTGATTTTCCTCCCTGTCCTTCCAAAACAGTAGAATTTAGAGTTGAGGCTGGGGAGACACATAGGAGAGGAATGAGGATGAGGAATGCCACGGAAAGGACATTCTCCACTCTTCTCCCCAACGGTTCCTAAGGATAAGGATTTGGTCAGTGAGTTGGACAGTGGGAATGTGGCTGGGGAGGCAGCAGATGCTGGAAGCAGGGGATCCCAGCAGTACCACCTCCTCAGCGTTAGAAGAGAATAGACAGGCCAGTCAGAGAGCAGCAGGGGCTGGAGGAAGGCTCAGCATTCACTCACCTCCTTCAAAGACATCATTCTGTTTGGGTGTCATGTTCTCAAAACCAAAGGCTAAATCAGTCATGTATCTGCAAACACCTTTGATTCATTGCAGACTGTCTGCAAGTGTGTGCTGTCATCATAGAACCAGGAAAAGGAAACACGGGTCTTAGAAACATTATCAGTGTGCTCGGACAAGTTACAGGATGCTCACAAACTTCTAGCCAATGGGTCCAGGCAACTTCTATGGAGGCTCAATCTCCTTTCCCAGCTCTCCAGTCTCTACCATGGAGCTGGTGATTGGATGACAATGTGCTTTGACTTCCTTTTGATCATGCTCTGCAGGTGATGAGTTAGCAGAATATTACCTGTGTTCTGGATTGGTGACCGAAAACACAGATGACATGGATAACCTGGTTAGCCTTCTGCACATGGTGTGGGGTATAACTGGGATTACAGACCAGTTGTTTGCAGTAGGTCACCACTTCCTTTATTTCATGCCCACCACATGGCCATTCTTTATGATTATGCCATTAGATGTTTGTTCAGGATATATGTATGCCCATCTTATATATGACATTCAACCCTATACATCTCTGGGGCAGCTCATTCAGATGACAGAACAGGTATAAATGTGGGCTCTTGCCTCTACAAGACAAGACTTGGTATAGAATTTGATGGAATTAATAGACAAGGCTGATCCAGGCAGTTATCAGTGCAGTATAGCGCCAGAGTGTGGCCAGTGAAGTTGATGACGTCCTGCACCAGGTCAACTCTTTGATCACACCTTCTGTTAGTTAGAGGGGCAGATGACTTCCATGAAGGTGTTGGAGTCATTCTCATCAAAGTTTGCCACAAATATTAGGGGCCATTTGTATACATGCCCGTCAGTTTAGAAACCAAAGCTTTGGTTTCAGTGAATGGCACATTGTAAATCTTGTCTTCTTGTAGACAAAGCTGCCATCTACCTCTTTAAAGTCAAAGTATCGATCACTTCTATATCACTTCTATATTTGGTAGCACTTTTGCCAGGTGACCTTTGGCCATGAGGGATTTGGGGACCAGTTCAATGTTCTAGTCTCAGCCAGGCCTATTCACTGCGCGGGGGGGGGGGGGGGGGGAGGGGGCTCTGTCAAGAGAAAGCACTTAACTAGTTCCTCCAGGGATGTCATAGAGGAGCTCGAACGGAATCAGCACAGCAGGGGTTCCAGTGCACAGGTAGAATAAATCAGACCAGCCGAAATCCCAGCATGGATGGGAAGGGGGCTCATGAAGTTCCACCCATTATCTTGAGAGGTATTGGAAACCAATGGTTCTGGGGGAGGGAAAGTCAGATCTCTTCAGGGATGCTAGCCCTGAGAGACTACCCATTCTTCAATAGATGGTCCCGCACCCATGCATATATAAGCAGCACTAAATGAACTCAGTAGGCAGAGAGAGAGAGAGAGAGAGAGAGAGAGAGAGAGAGAGAGAGAGAGAGAGAGAGCACATGAAGTTGGGAGAGAAAAAGTAGTGGGAAATAAGAGCTGGAGGGGAGAAAATGAGGGTGGATTTGATCCCACCCCTCTCTACAGAGGGGAGGCAAATGGGTGGCCCAATGTCTGGCTCACAAACTGAAGCCCATTGTGAATAGCACTGACTCAACTGGTCAGAAAGTTATAGTCTCCTTCCAAGTCCAAGTCACTTGAGTTCAGTGTGAAAGCACTGAGGGGAGGTAGTCGCACCTGAGGAGCAGGGGTCCACATGCTTGTGGAATTAATTCAGGGTTTTCTTTTGACAGAAAAGGTTGGGATTTCTTGGTGAAGATTACCCTTGTGGAAGAGAAGCACTACTGACTGCACTTAGACTAGAGCTGTCATAGATAGCATATCTCTGCCATTCCATCAAGCAGAGTGGATGTGTTTTGTTTTCACCTACATCCTTTGAAGTACTGGCAACCAACTTCACTTAGGTACCAGACGGTGGGAGCTCATATAGACATGGACGTAACTATTAATGCATCATTGAAATTGTTATAATAACCAAACCTCCCACCACACACATCTTTTGATGTTTCCACACACTTTGAAAGGAAGACTAATGACAAGGCAGTAAACTTACATCTTGCTAGTCTCTTACCACTTTTGCATGACAGGATTACACGGAGCACTTTTTTTTTTTTTCTATTCTGGCCCTCTGTGAACTTCTCCTTTGAATTCCTGTTGAACCACAGTTTCTCTGT